>NW_028227257.1:120421848-120994348 GCF_978045245.1 Mus caroli
ATCAACAGGAGCATATACTCTCCCACCATCTTGCTCATAGACAGGGTAAGCGAGCCTGAGCTTGCGATGCACCTTTTCAGGTAACAATGAGAAAGCTTTAGGGCGTATCTCATAAGGTGGTGGGGCAGAGGGAACTGTCTGTACGGGATTCCTGGGTAAAGCATTAGGTTTTGTTGAAATGGCAGGTTTAGAGGTCCGTTTATTTAACGGCCTCTCATCAGGATAATACCTCTCTCTCTCATATCTGGTTGCTTCCTCATCAAGTTCTTCCTCTTCCTCTGTATCTAGTCTCCCACTCTCTGCTCCGGATGACTCTTCAGAGCTTTGAATATTGAGTGCTTCAAGCTCTTGGGTTGGGTACAACCCAGGCTTAGATATAGGTTGAAAAATCGGTACTCCCTCGGAGTCCGATTCCTCATGTGGGGAGGCAGGTATACTGCTTGTTCCCCTCTCTCCCGCCCTCTTAGGCTTCCTGGGAGGTCCTTTTTCACTTTTATTCTTTGGGATCCTCTTCCTAGTTTGTGCACGTGCACCCATCCTCTCACTACGCTCAGATTCTGACATGCCATCCTGAACGGTCTCCAAAGCTATTTGTCCCTTTTTTCTGACTTCCTCACATGTTTCATCCTCAAGGCAGTTTTTGATCATCTTCCAAACTGCTTTGGTGCCCATACGTAAGTCGGGGCACAAATCAAGATCCTTCCCCAATTTTTTCCATGAGGCCAAGGTCAAGGAGCCAGAAACGGCATACCAAGGGGCAACTCTATCTACCTCCTCAACAAAGTGCTTAAGAACCTTGTCCCCTAGCTTTAGGTCTCTTTTCTTAAGGAGATTTTCAAGTGATGTTTGGATTGACTGTGACGACCCCATAACGGGTCAAAAGTAACCGCAGCTTATCTACGTCCGCCTTAAGTCACTGTTAGAATCAAAAAGATGTCTTGGCGCGGCCCACGGCTTATCTACGTCCAACAGCGAGAAACCGAAAGTACGGCTCGCCTTTCTGCTCTTTCATTTACAAGAGACTAATTTGGCGCCGCGATGGAGTGCAACGCCGCTTATCTACAACGGACTGATATGCTGTTGGAAACTTGTTAACACCACCGCCTATGTTCACAGATATAACTGGCCAGGAGGAAGAGTAGAAGAGCTAAAATAGCGATGATAATGGCCTCTGGAAATCTAAACCACAATCCGGACAAACCCAATACCTGGGAAAGAGTTAAAGAAAAGAGTTCATGTTCAGGCATACCTTTCCGATGCGTAGTCTAGCCACAGTTCTGAACCCTCCCCGTCGCCGAGGGGTCTCCGAAGGTGCTGACGATGGTCTGGTCACAATTCCCGGGTTTTTCGGCACCAAATGTCCCGCGCTGATTTTCCCGCCAGCAAGAAACAACGCGGCACACAAACAGGATCCTTCTGTAGCAAGCTTTAATGCGTCTTGAGAGGGAGAGCATCAGCTTCACAAGGCGGAGACCCCAAGCCCGAAAACCGCCTCCCTTATATAGGAGATTTCTCTCGCCTCGGACGTGGCGATTCCCTATAGGCCAAATTCTTGTCACCCGAGGTGACGTTGTCAGGCGGGCAACTGGCACCATGAACGGTTAATGCCAGCACATGCGCGGATCACTTGTTCATCTCCAGAGGCAGGCGATGTCGGTGCCATCTTATAATGGCACTAACACTTTCTTAGATAGACTTGACGATAAACTCTTTCTTAAACTTGACTATTTAAATAAAAACAATTTTCCTAATGGAGAATCTTAAACAAAAAAAAATAGGTAACTCCTCTTGATTAGGGGATTTTGGAGCTGGAGAGAGAGCTCAGAACACCTGAGTTCAATTCCTAGCCCCATATGAAAAAGCCTGCTGAGCACATGCCTGTAATGGCCGCCCTCTGGCGGCAGAGGCAGTAGAGCTTCAAATTCAAGACTAGTCTGGACAAGTGAGGCCCTGTCTTTAACAGGCAGAGGATTGTCCTAGGGGTGTAGGTCAGTGATAGAGGTGCAGGAAACAGAGGAATGTTTTAGGTATTCTCTCACTACCTCTTCTGTTCCAACTAAAGAAATGAGTTTTATAAAAGTATTGGGCATGCTGGTCTTACTTGCTTTCAGACACATAAACATTTTTATTTATGGTTAACTGATTTCAAGAATGCTAAGACAGTAAGGAAAGAAAATATTTTAAACAATGCAGAGTAGAAAGAAACTGACATGTAAAGAATGAATTTGAACCCCACACCTCACACTGTAAACATGATTTACAGTGAGTAAAAGATCTACATGGAGGTATGGTAGGACTGACATATAACTTCATGTCTTGGGCGGCTGAAGTAGGAAGGTTGCCAGGTAAGGGCAGGCTGAGCTACTGAACAGAAAAAAACAAAAACAGGAAAGCAATCAGAACAATCCAACAACGAGAAGAGAAATAACCAAACTTTTATTTAAGATTTAGGTAGACAACCACATAAAAGATACATCAGTCATTTGGGGAATGCAGATCAGGACTACAGTGAGATATCTTTCACACAGTAAGACAATAAAAAGGTAAATTTTAATGGTGACATGGACAACTGGAACCATAGTACCTCTTTATTGGGAATAAAATGATATAGATACTTAGGAAAACAGTTTGTCCGTTCCTCAAAGGGTTAAATAGAATTACTGAAAGGCTCATTAGTTTAATTCCTATAGATGCTATTGACTTAAGAAAATGGACCACAAGCCAGGCCTAGTGGTGGCACACGCCTTTAATCCCAGCACTTGGGAGGGAGTTCGAGGCCAGCCTGGTGTACAGAGTGAGTTCCAGGACAGCCAGGGCTACACAGAGAAACCCTGTCTCGAACAAAAAAAAAAAAAAAAAAAAAAAAAAAATCAAAAAAAAAAAAAAAAGAAAAGAAAGAAAAAAGAAAATGGACCATATGTCACAAAGGATCCAAGATAAAATATCCATAGTAGCTCCAGATGTGAAGCCTGTGTTCATTGACCAACAGATAGATAAGCAGAACATAGCATGTCTCTGTGCAATGGCTAATCATCATTTTCAGCTTGACTAGATTTAGAGTCACCTAGGACACATACTCCTAGGTGTGCCTTTACAGGGCATTTGCAGAGAGGCTAGCTGAAGAGAGAAGAGTCACCCTGAACATGGGAGTGACATCTCTGGGCTGGCGGGGGTCCTGAGATGGGTAGAAAAGGGAAAAAGAAGAAAGCCAGCTGAGCACTCTTTCTCTGTTTTCTGATTTACCGAGGTATGAGCAAATTCTCACTACTGAAACTTCAAGCCACCCCGCTTCTGCCATGTCTTCCCTGTCATGGTGAGCTATATCCCTAAACTGTGAGCCCAAACAAATCCTCCTTTAGGTTGCTTGTTGGGTGTTTGGTCACAGTGATGAGCAGAGTAACTAAAGTAGTCTGACTCATGCAGAAAATGGAAGTTCTGCCTCATGCCTATCTTTAGGGTTTTACTGCTGTGAACAGACACTGTGACCCAGGCAAGTGTTATAAAGGACAACATTTAATTAGGGCTGGTTTATAGGCTCAGAGGTTCAATCGATAATCATCAAGGCAGGAGCATGGCAGTATCCAGGCAGGCATGGTGCAGGCAGAGCTGAGAGTTCTCCATCTTCATCTGAAGGGCTCCTAGTGGAAGATTCAATTACAGACAGCTAGGAGCCTATGCCCACAGTGGCATCCTACTCCAACAAAGCCACACCTCCAAATATTGCCACTCCCTGGGCCAGGCATATACAAACCATCACATGTTAGATGTTAGGACATCTAACATGAAGAAATCTTGAAAATGTCATTATAAGTGAGAAAAGTCAAATATAAAAGGCCGCTATGGCGAGCATACCTGTTTGTGGAGATGGAACCAGATCAGTGGTTGTTGGAGAGGAGGAGAAGCCTGAGTTGTCATAGAAGGAATGGCGACCAGTGAGTGCGGGTTTACTCTCCAGGTGCTGATGATTCCCTCCGGCTGATGGCAGGGATGGTTTTCTGCATTTGGGGATGTGCTAATTGCACTAAAGTCCACAAATTTACGTTTTATGTGTTCATGTGGATAGGAATGCTTTTACAAAGACTATAAGCTGACCTGGGAGCTAGAAGTCCAAGATCAACATGTCATAAGAGTTGATTTCATTCTAAGACAGTTCCTTGTTTCCTTCTTACTGTGTGCTTGTATGGTGACCCTTCACTCTGTCTCTTGCCTGCATCTTCACAGACTCCTAGAAGGAGAATACTCTTAATAGATAAGGCCCCCATGTACCACCCTTCTATCTTCCCACTTCCTTTAAGGCCTTCCCTCTGATTCATCATGTTCTGCGGTCTGGATGTTAGGACTTCCACAAATAAATACGGAGCTGAGTGATGGTGAGGAACTCTACTCCACAACATGACCTTAAAAGATTAATGTTATGGCCCGGCAGTGATGGCGCATGCCTTTAATCCTAGCACTTGGGAGGCAGAGACAGGTGGATTTCTGAGTTTGAGGCCAGCCTGGTGTACAAAGTGAGTTCCAGGATAGCCAGGGCTACGCAGAGAAACCCTTTCTCAAAAAACCAAAAAAAAAAAAAAAAAAAAAAAGAGAGAGAGATTAATGTTATGGTACATGAGTTATATCTCAGGTT
This sequence comes from Mus caroli, assembly GCF_978045245.1. Taxonomy (NCBI): domain Eukaryota; kingdom Metazoa; phylum Chordata; class Mammalia; order Rodentia; family Muridae; genus Mus; species Mus caroli. Next base: position 120,426,476 of record NW_028227257.1, read on the forward strand.
TTAAAATATGAGACTCACGCTGAGAATAGATCAGTGTGCTAGAGTATTTGCCTAAGCATGCAAACACTCCTTGGTTAGACTCAGCTTTGGAAAATAAAACAAAAGCCTTAAATACCTACATTGTAGCTCGGGTGTCAGATACTATGGGAATCAAGTGCAAAAAATAATTTCTAAGCTAAACTGGGAAAACCTCAATTAGCAACAAGGGAAATAAAATACTAAATAATAACCTTATCAAGGAGTGTACGGAAATGATTGTAAAAAACTTTAGAACATAAAAAATATAAACTAGATTTGAACTAATAAAAAGATAGTTCTAATTAATAATTGTAGTATTACCTATATAGAAATACACCACGATTTGGTTTTAGATTTCTGTATGTGTGAGTGTGCATGAGTTTTTTGGCTGCACGTATGTGCAAGCATGTTGTGAATGTCTGGTTCCCATAGGAGCCAGAAGAGGGCATCAGATCCCCTAAACTAAATAGAGTTACAGATGGTTGTAAACAGCCACGTGGGTGCTGGGAACCAAATACACCCTCTCTCCACACACACACACACACACCATGACATCCTTTTTTTTTTTTTAAACAACTTTTTTATTAGATATTTTTTCATTTACAATTCAAATGCTATCCCAAATGTCCCTTATACCCTCCCCCCACCCTGCTCTCCAACCCACCCACTCCTGCTTCCTGGCCCTGGTATTCCCCTGTATTGGGGCATATAATCTTTGCAACACTAAACAAGTTGATACAGAATTCTTGTTTTTAAAAATATGTAAGGATATCAGGAATTGTCCCATGCATACACAAATAGTTTACTATGTTAATGCATGAAAAGTTGGCAAAAATATTTTTAAACTCAAAAATTTCCCTCTTATCTTAAATACTAGCTAATATTAACTAATCACAAAATGGAAAAGGGGTGATTTCAGAGTGGACACACATCCTTACCAAGTTGCCACTGCTCTCAGCAATGCAACAAACATGCATCCTAGTAACATCACTAAAAGGAGCTCTTCCCCTGAGATGATCCTGCAGGATCTGTGGCATAAAGGCAAACATCAGAACAACATTAGTCACATGACATAGTGCCAGCGAGGAAGATCACATGGGGAGACTAGGCAGACCCACAGGCTGAACATCAGTGGGCTTCTACTGAGCCAACCTAGCCGTTTTGGAGCTGCACAGCTTTGCACTGGGTTTCGTACTTTCACTTCTGAATATATTGTAAGTACTTATTTAACAGCAAACCCAAAAAGTCCACTACAGACCTGGAACTAGAATAACAAAGTTAATTTTATATGCCCTTTTATTGATAGATTTTTATTGGGGAACATTTTCTTTCATACAATGTATTCTAATCATGCTTTCCCTTCTCCCAGCTTCTCCCAGGTGCTCCCCACCTCTTCTAGCCACCCAACTCCTTTCTTTCTCCTTTAAAAAAAAAATAAACAAAAGCTGCAAGCAAATCCCAAGAAAGTCAAACACATACAACAACAGATCCTACAAAAACAAACCTGAAATCAAAATATACAAGTAATAAACCAATAAGACAAATTGGAAAAGTCTAATTTTTTTCTTTGTAAGCAGGTGCCAGTGGCAGATAGCTTCCTGGTAGGGTTTGGGAGCCAGTATCCATTTCTTCTTCTCAGCGCTGGGACCCTGTCTAGCTTGTCCCTGGGCAGGCCCTGTTCATGCTGCCACAGTCTCTGTGAGCTCAGATGTACTTCAGTCCTATTGTGTCTGGAAGACAGGTCTCCTTGGAGTCCAAGGTAAAGAAGAAAGCTGTTTTCTCTGTTTCTAACACTTCTGTCACCAACTGGTGTGCTGACAGTTTAACTTTATCTATCTGTCTATCTATCTGTCTGTCTGTCTATCTACCTACCTACCTATCTAGATTTTTTTTTTTTTGGCTTCTTTTTTTTTTTTAAACTTTTTTTTTTAAAGATTTATTTATTTATTATATGTGAGTACACTGTAGCTGTCTTAAGACACACCAGAAGAGGGCGTCAGATCTCGTTACGGATGGTTGTGAGCCACCATGTGGTTGCTGGGATTTGAACTCCGGACCTTTGGAAGAGCAGTTGGGTGCTCTTACCCACTGAGCCATCTCACCAGCCCGGCTTCTTTTCTTTTTAAGATTTATTTATTTATTATGAGTACACTGTAGCTATCTTCAGACACACCAGAAGAAGGCATTGGATCCCATTACAGATGGTTGTAAGCCATGTGGTTGCTGTGAGTTGAACTCAGGACCTCTGGAAGAGCAGCCATCTCTCCAGCCCCAGTTTAAGTTTATTGTACCTAGCTAGACTTACCACCAAACCACACATCATTCACTGGCTTGGTCCCACAAGATTCATTCACCCGCTTCAGCTACTGTTCCAAGTCTCAGGGGTCCTATACAAAATTGTGGTTCCCATGACTCTGTTTATATATCCAGCAATTTGGCAAAGAGCTTAAGGAACTAAGGGAGGACCATCTGTATCCGTTTTGTTTTGTTTTGTTTTGTTTTGTTTTGCTTTGCTTTGCTTTGCTTTGCTTTTTCCAGACAGGCTTTCTCTGTGTAGCCCTGGCTGTCCTGGAACTCACTCTGTAGATGAGGCTGGCCTTGAACTCAAAATCCGCCTGCCTCTGCCTCCCAAGTGCTGGAATTAAAGGCATATGCCACCACTGCCAGACCATCTGCATCCTTAACACAGGAACGACAGTCTCTGTGGAATTTGCTGCGGTACATCTTCCCTCCTCCAATATCCTGAAACTTCTTTTCTAAACCCCTTCATTTAGGGATTTAATGAAAGAATTATATAGGCATGATTAAGTATTGACCATTGATGAATGGCTCAACCTTCAGCCCTTCTTCCTTCCTCATTCGTCTATCAGCCCTTCTTCCTTCCTCATTCGTCTAGAGGTAGAACCCTCTCCTATCTAATCACATGTTTAATTTCTCCTGTAACCAGCTTCCATTATTAGGCTATTCACATTATTAGCATAAACTCTGAGTTTATGAACAACAAAACAATGCCCCTTCACCTAATTTTACTCTAAGAAGTCCAGGAAATTCCAAGAATCCTGAAAGCACTGTAGCAGACACTAGGGACAAAAGTTAATTATTATATTTATCAGAGTTGGAAAATGAGAATATTTGAAGACCAGGGATATAGGAAGAGTATTTGTCTGCTGTGTTTAAAGCCCAGGGTTTAATCACAAGAGAGACAGAGACAGAAGAGGGGATGAGGAGGAGAACAAAAGAGGAAGAGAGAATAGCATATTTTTAAATTTTGGTACAGGAATGGAAATCCATTAAAGTGTGTGCCTTTGCACAAAGGAGATGGATTTGAGCAGGAGAGGCTGTGAGGAGACAAGGTCTTACAACTAACTTCTTCATGTTCTTTTGGATAATCAGCCCAGAGAGCATCATTAACAAGGTCTGTGAAGCAAGGCCCGGTAATCCAGCATCCCCCACTGAAGGATAATGCTCTAATCCAGCACCCCCTCCCCCACTGAAGGATAATGCTCTAATCCAGCACCCCTCCCCCACTGAAGGATAATGCTCTAATCCAGCACCCCCTCCCCCACTGAAGGATAATGCTCTAATCCAGCACCCCCTCCCCCACTGAAGGATAATGCTCTAATCCAGCACCCCTCCCCCACTGAAGGATAATGCTCTAATCCAGCACCCCCTCCCCCACTGAAGGATAATGCTCTAATCCAGCACCCCCTCCCTCACTGAAGGATAATGCTCTAATCCAGCACCCCCTCCCCCACTGAAGGATAATGCTCTAATCCAGCACTCCCTCCCCCACTGAAGGATAATGCTCTAATCCAGCACCCCCTCCCCCACTGAAGGATAATGCTCTAATCCAGCACCCCCTCCCCCCTGAAGGATAATGCTCTAATCCAGCATCCCCTCCCCCACTGAAGGATAATGCTCTAATCCAGCACTCCCTCCCTCACTGAAGGATAATGCTCTAATCCAGCACTCCCTCCCCCACTGAAGGATAATGCTCTAATCCAGCACTCCCTCCCTCACTGAAGGATAATGCTCTAATCCAGCACCCCTCCCCCACTGAAGGATAATGCTCTAATCCAGCACCCCCTCCCCCACTGAAGGATAATGCTCTAATCCAGCACTCCCTCCCTCCACTGAAGGATAATGCTCTAATCCAGCACTCCCTCCCTCACTGAAGGATAATGCTCTAATCCAGTAAGTTATGACATATGTCTGTGCTTAAAGAAGTATGATTATTCAGCCGGGCGTGGTGTCGCACGCCTTTAATCCCAGCACTCGGGAGGCAGAGGCAGGCGGATTTCTGAGTTCGAGGCCAGCCTGGTCTACAAAGTGAGTGCCAGGACAGCCAGGGCTACACAGAGAAACCCTGTCTCGAAAAACCAAAAAAAAAAAAAAAAAAAAAGAAGTATGATTATTCAATCATTTCATTTTTTCCATACAAATAGGAATAATTGTCTTCTTAATGCTAATTTTTGAATAACCATGAAGTAATTTAGGCATTTAAATATTTATTAGGACTGCAGGTATAGATTAGTGGTAGAATACTTGCCTCACATGCATCAGGCCCTGCATTTAATTAAACCCTCAGTATCACCAGAAAAAAAATATTTATATTCAAATCATTGTTCTTCCGAAAGCTTCATTTTCTAAGAACATTATGTATAAACATCAGAACCAGGACATATATATATGATAGTGAACTATCTATATTTAAAAATTAGAAAAGAACCTAGGCATAAAAGTTTATGAGCACTCTATTCATAATCATTATGAACTTTAAGCATACAAATGTTCTTTAGGGGCTGAGCGTGTAAACAAACTGTGACTTAATGCTTCTTTCACACTGTTACCTACTGTGTTATGTAATATATAATGTACTATAGAATAATGCCAGCGACTCGGAATAAAGTACTAGCACATTAAACAACCATGAACTTCAAGGGCATAAGAAATAGAAAGTATTCTCTGAACAGTGTAATCCATTTATAAGCTGTTCTTGACAAGACAAATGTTAGCAAATCAATGGTTGTTACCTGTTAAAAGTGTACAATTCTAAAAACTTAGTCAAAAGAATTTGACTGAGAGGTGACTTCTGTACTCTGACTGGTATCAGTTAGAAACTTGTACATATCGTTTGTGTGTTTTGTTTTCTGTTTCTGTTGTTTGTATTTCAGGTTATCAAACCCTGGGCCTTGCACATGTAAAGCAAGCATTCCACTACTTAAGATAGACCTAAGTGCATCTTAACAACTCATGTTTTTGAACCTAAAACTATCTACTTACTCCAAGTCAATTTGGTTTTAGAATTTTAAACAGATTTTTAAAATAACATAAAATGGTACTTTTAGTTTTAGTAGCCTTGTGAGTATGCTGTGCAAAAGAATGAAAGGAAAATTGTGAGAATTGGGGAAAACAGCTGAGAAGCTATATGCAAAGAGAAAACAAACTGAAATGTAGGGTTAACAATTCACGACTTGTAACTTAGATGTGCATTTTGTATTAGGATATCAGTAAAGTGGTTTGTATCTTTGACTCTATCACTGTCTGGTTAGGGGAACTTGATCAGGGAAATTAACTGCCCATCTCATCAGATTATTTTTCTGTAATTGAGAAGACTGGACCTTATGCTTCTCAAAGTAAAATGCTTACAATGAGCACTTTACTCAAATGAAGTTTGCTTTGGTGCTGAAATGTTTTAATTACTTAGCATTAAGGAACAACAAAGCCCTAGGAAGATATTCCATGATTCTGCTAGTGATGTCACATGGTCTTGGACAGATATCCTCTAGCTGTAATTGGAAAGAAGGTTATAATTGCACTCATTTTGTCTATGAAAGTCTGATGGTGTGATTTTATTACCAGAGAAGTTCTTGAGTTTTGGGGATTTTGAGGGGAGGGGTGTATGTTGAGTCAGGGTCTTTCTATATCTCTCTGGCTGTCCTGGAATCCACTACATACATCAGGCTTGAACTCACAGAAATCTGCCTGCCTCTGCCTCCAGAGTGCTGAGACTAAAGGTATATACTTTTCCTTTTAAGACTATAATGCCATCATTTTTCCCTTCCCTTTCCATCCTCCAAACCCACCCATAAACTCTCCTTGCTTTCTTTCAAATTCATGGTCTTTTACATGTTGTTGTTATACACACACACACACATATATATATATGTGTGTGTGTGTCTGTATATATATATATATGCATATATATATACATGTATATATGAAATGGATGGGTAGATAAATAGATAGATAGGACCTGCTCAGTCTGTATAATATTACTTATATATCTATGTTTTCTTCATTCTTAAATATTTATTTGGAATGCTTTGCAGACCACTAGGTGGGGATGTAAACAATACAGCACTGTTTCTCTTATAATTTGCTCTAGAGTAACTTTACACAGCCTTCACTGTAGTTCCCAGAGAAGAGCGGATAAGGCAGAGGCATGGCCGTCCGTAAAGGCACTTGGTTTCTCTTTGTAAATGCTGTGACAGCCTGGATTTAGAGAAACTCAACTTCTGAAACTATGAAGTCCTTTTTGCTTAAACGGTGTATTGTGAAACCACAGCATTGACTTTGAATGACTCCAGGGTCAGAAATTGTAAGGTGTTTTTATCTTGTGGACATTTCTTGATACATGTTTAATTATATTAAATCAGAAATGTTTACATGTTAAAAAGGTAAAGTATGGGGCTATAGAGATGACCCCGTGGGTTAAGAGCACCTCCTACTCTTACAGAAGACCCGAGCTCTGTCCGCAGAACGTGTGTCAGGTGGACCACAGCAGTTTCAGGCCACTCAGTGTCTGCTTCTGCCTCCCAAGAGTGTTTGTACATATGTAGTGTAAGTTATTTCCCAGTAAGAAGAGAACTGTCAGTTCTTTAGAACTGGGAAGTGCTTTATCTTAGAACAAAGATCAAAATATGTGTACATATATACATAAATATATACAATAAATAGAAAATATATATAAGTTGGTGGGACTTACAAAGCATCTTTCATTTTAAAGTATTTTCCATCTGTTTAAATGTTGCAGGTCAAATATAAGATTTGTTGGGTTTTTGTTTGTTTGTTTGTTTGGTTGGTTAGTTGGTTGGTTGAGACAGGGTTTCTCTGTGTATTCTTGGCTTGAACTTACTCTGTAGACTAGGGTGTCCTTAAACTCAGAGGTCTGCTTGTCTCTGCCTAAGTGTAGAGGCAATCTATCTTAAAATAGATTTTGGGTAAGGGAAAAGCATAATCAAAATGTGTTTTATGATTTTTTCAATTAAAAAAATTAACTGTACCAAATTTATTTTGTATACCAAATAAAATATCAGTACAACTTCTATTTTACTACTGACTCAGTAACCAGTTTGAGTGGTTTGTTATTGTCTCATTTTCCTTTTTAAGAGTAAACAGATATTTATGTTTCATTAACCACGTATACTTATACTTGCTCTTTCAAAGAAGACAGTGACAAATCATAAATGTTTTTAAAAATATTTAATTTTATTTATATTTACGTGTCTATACAAATATTTGCCATGAGTATGCTAGTACCTTTCACAGTCCAGAAGTGACCATGGACTCCTCTGGAGCTGCAGTTCCAGATTGTGATATTGGTACTGGAAACCAAGCTCAAGTCCTTTGGAAGAGCAAGAAGCACGCCTTGAAAGCACTGAGCTATCCTCCAGCTCCCACTTATGTCCACTTTGTATGCTTTTGATTAGCTTGGATTTTATCTACTATGTCTGCGAAGTGACTTGCCAGTTCGGAGAAATCCTCCCTGTTAGTTTTACAGCTTCCTGATTTATTGTGCTCAAGTGTGTAGATATTCTGTTTTAACTTACCAATATATGGGACATTATGCTTTTCTAGTTCTGGAATTACACGGAATGTAATTCATGGCCTTGCCCATGTGTATTTTATAGGTATAAAAGTATTTCTTCACCGTGTATTTAGGAAGGGGATTGTTAGCCAGAGATAGCCACATATATCCTTCATTAACATTCTTAGGTTCTTCTCTGTAGACACTGGGAGACTTTATATTCCTTGATGCAGGAGGTAAATTCTTCTTTTCCTGAAGTCCCACAGTTTTTATGGTCAACCTTTGATTTTTTTTTATTGGTCTACGAGGTGAGAAATAGTACCTTTTTAAAGAGACTGTACCGTGCTAGTTTACTTTTCTCTTAATATGCCCTCTTGTGTCTAACAAAGAGATCCTTTGTGTTATTTTCTGAGCCATCTGTAAATGTCTTTTGAGGATATTTTAGGCCTTGATTTAAGAGACAGATACATTAGGAGCATTTCCCCTTAACTCCTTACCTGGGGTTTGTGCTGCACTTACTTTCTTTGTGCTTTGTCTGTGGACTTAAGACATTCTTTATTGTGGCTTGCTTTGGTTTGCTTTGAGACTCTGGATTTGAACTTGTGACCTTTCTGAGTACTTATCATGCTTGCCATGCAAATATTCATTTTAATAGATCGTGTTTATCACTCTTTTATTGCATCTGTATTTTTTTAAAGAATTATTTATTTACTTTATGTATATGCGTACACTGTAGCTGTCTTCAGACACATGAAGAGGTCATCAGATTCTATTACAGATGGTTGGTTGCTGGGAATTGAACTCAGGACCTCTGGAAGAGCAGTCAGTGCTCTTAACCGCTGAGCCATCTCTCCAGCCCCTTGCATCTGGATTTTGAGTTCTACTTATGACATTGTCCTTTTTACCTAAAATGAAAGAAGTTGGCAAGGCTGGGGCTTTGGCTCTGCAGTAGAGCACTCTTGCAGTCCTTCTGTTGCCCTGAAAGAAGGGAAGAGAAACAAAGTGAGGGGGAGGACAAGGAAATTAAAAGGAGAGATGGCTCCGCAGTTAGAGTACTGTCTGCTCTTCAGAGAACCCGGTTCAATTCCCAGCACCCTCGTTGCTGCTCACATCTGCCTGAAACTCTGGGCTTCTGACACACACACACACACACACACACACACACACACACACACACACACACACACGGACAGGAAGGAGAGGAAAGAGGACGGCAGGATGTCAGCCCGAGCTCCCTTGCCTTTCCTACCTCACTTCCTGTTTTTTGGGTTTTTGTTTTTTTTTTTTTGTTTTTTTTTTTTTGGTTTTCGAGACAGGGTTTCTCTGCGTAGCCCTGGAACTCACTCTGTAGACCAGGCTGGCCTCGAACTCAGAAATCCGCCTGCCTCTGCCTCCCAAGTGCTGGGCTAAAAGTCGTGTGCCACCACGCCCAGCTTCCTACCTCACTTCCTGTTTTACATTCATTCCCTTAGTCCACTTGGGAGCTTTGCTTTTGGCTATGAAATTTTCTCAGTATTCTTTATTAGAAGTATTTTTTCTCCTATTCTTCATGGATAGTACTTTTAAAGCATACTAAATTTCCAATTCTATGCTTATATACATTTCTGGAAATAATCTCCCTTATAGTCTCCTATCTGTTCATATGTCAATGCCACAATATTTTAACTATAAAAGCTTTCTAATATGTTTTCATGCCTGAAATACACGTTTTCTTCTTTTAAAAAAAGATGGTTGTTTTTACTTTATGTGTGTGGTTGGTTTACTTGAGTGCATGTGTGTGCACTGAGTGTGTACCGATTAACAGGAGAGGCTGAAGTGGTGTTGGCTCACCTGGAGTGGGAGCCAGAGGCCGCCGTAAGCTGCTTTGTGGGAGCTGGGAACGGCACCCATGTCCTCAGCAAGAACATGTTCCTAATCCCTGAACCATCACCCCAGTCCCAGTGCTTTCTCCTGCTGCTTTTTCAGGGGATTCAGCATCCTTACTTATTCATTCTAACTTTAGTATCAACTTGTTCAGTCTCTGCCAAGACTGGTTATAAATTAATTTTACTGGAACTTATGTTTTACTAGTGCTGAATCATTCTGTTGATGAATGTTGTATATTTTTACATTCTTTCAAAAATTACATTTTGTAATGTTTTTAGGTATATTTTATCTTGGTAATTTGTCATTTGTTGTGTTTTAAGGCCTAGAATTCAGAGATTCATACATACTAGCCAGACTCTAGCATTGAGCTATGTTCTGAGAAAGGTAAGGAAATTACCTTTCTCACTACTGTTTAAATTGATTTTCTCTTCTTCTTCTTCTTCTTCTTCTTCTTCTTCTTCTTCTTCTTCTTCTTCTTCTTCTTCTTCTTCTTCTTCTTCTTCCTCTTCTTTTTCTTCTTCTTCTTCTTCTTCCTCTTCTTCTTCCTCTTCTTCTTCCTCTTCTTCTTCCTCTTCTCTCTCTGTGTCTCTCTCTGTGTCTCTGTCTCTCCCTCCCCATCTCCATCTCTCTGACTCTCTCTGTCTCTGACTCTCTGTCTCTCTCACACACACATATACATACACAAAACAAAACAAAACAAAACAAAACAAAACAAAAAACAGAGCACTCTGCACAGCATGATATGCTAGCAGGTGTTCTTCAACTGTATCTGCAGCTTAACTGTGTCTCAGCAAGCTAGCCTGGAGCTCACTGTAGCCTAGGTAGGCTCAGGGTTTTGTTGTTGTTGTTGTTTTCTTCTGCTTCCACCACACGCAGCTTCTGTTATATCTTAGAATTGTTTGCTTTTGATTGGTATAAAAATGAAAAGATTTTTCATCCCAAATATATACAGTGTGCAAAGTAAATATAACTGATGACTGTATAACTGATAACTAGACCTATAAATAAGGCTTCCCCTGCTTTGATGTGTTCAGAATTGCTGAAAAGATATTTAAACATGGAGTGATATGAGTGAAGACCCAGAGGTAAAAGCAAACTTCAGATTGAAAAAGAAAAAAAAAAAAGGTCTTCAGGGGCTGGAGAGGAGGCTGGGCCTCGGCGGTTAAGAGCACAGACAGCTCTTACAGAGAACCTAATTTCCGTTCCCAGCGTGTGGGTCCAATAGCTCACAACCGAGGCCTGTAACTCCAGCTCTGGGGGGTCTGCTTCCTTTTTCTGGACTTCATGGACAGGGCACTTACATGCATAAGCACACACACACACACACACACACACACAGAGGGAAGGAGGGAGGGAGAGTGAGACACCATCTACACTGACCGGTGCACTTCAGAGAGGCTAGCATGGGCCCATCTGCATGTACTTCCCTTTTCTGCAATCTCTGCCTTGCAAGTAGTGGTCAGGGTCAAAGTTTTGAGTCAGAAGGCTAAAGGGTTTCGGTGTTGCTCTGTTGGTGTTCAGTGTTCTGTGTGGCTAGCAGCTTGAGATTTTTGTATAAATTACTAAATACAGACTAGCCATATTTCCTAGCCTCATTGCTAATATTGTTCCCTTCATAAGTAATAGAATAGCTGAAAATCATAAACAGAAAAGTTAACCCAGGAAAAGTGAGACACAGACCAAAGCTCTACTGTGAGTCCCTGTGGGGAAGCTGAAGCAGGGAATAAATGAAGCAACCCTGGGAATAGGGGGTGAGGGAGGGGCCAGACTGGCAGCCCCACCCAAAGGGCAAACCTAGAGCTTTCCACAAGCTTTAGAGCCATTGGAGGAATTTGCTGTAAATCAGACCCCTTCTGAAGGAGAGACAGTAAAGTGCTCCTGGGGACCTGAAATCCAGGAAGAGTGGTGTCTGCTGGAGGGCGGGGGAAGGGCCAGGTTTACAGTGCTTGGGCTCAAATGGGTTGGAGACAGGTTTCCTTTTGTAGACATGGCTACCCTGGAACTCACAGATCTCTCTGTTTTGTCTCTGCCTCTCAAATGTTAGAATTAAAAGCTTGTGTCATCATGCCTGTTACCAGGTTCTTGGCCATTTGTCCAAAGAACTGAAAATAAAGGCTCACAGAAATTTGCAGAAGTGGTAAGTTAATTTCAAAATGAAGTGGTAGTACAGATTAGAAAAAGATACCTGTCAAGAGTGTCTGTGGGTCATGTGACAGCATATTCAAGGGTCCTGATGATTGATTGTATGGGGTTTCCTTTTATGGGGTTTAAGTGATTTCTAATAGTCTATGTTTTGGTTGATAGATTGGATCATGTAATCATTTTTCTGCTGTGTATGTCCCCAGAAGGCATTAGATTTTAACCTTAAGCATACTCAGTCATGCGTAGGCATAAGGTGGTAAATAGGCTTTCCTCTCTAAAAGTTCACATGAGGACACAGTTTCGCATTAATATACAAGCACCCAAAACCAGTTTAGACTGGATTGCCTTTTAATTTATATTTGAAAAGAATATATATTTGAATTTCATTTGAAAAGAAACATCCTATGGGTGGTTATTGTTAGGGGAAGAGCAACAGATCATTGTCCAGAGAATAGGTAGCTTGATATAGGTGGGGGTTTCACTTGGTTGCCAGGTACATTGTTTGGAGTTGAGTACATTGTTTGGAGAGGAGTTTGTGTTGTAGGATATTTGATCACACTGTGAACCCCAAGATTGTGTTGTTTACTGGAAAACCCTGCTTCTAGTTGTGGTGTGGCTCAGCCCTTAGTGACACACCTTTAATTTCAAACAATGAAGGTCAAGTGTTAGTTTGTAGAAGGAAGCATCCATATCTAAAAGTGATGTCTACTTGTGTGGCAGACAGAGTGATGAACCAGAGAAAGATTTGACAGAATAGGATATGCCCAACTCTCATGAATAAAGAGAAAGAAGGGAAGGAGACAGTTTTACTAAGACAGTTGTACAGAAAGAACATGCTAGATGCAGGTGAAGACAGAAAGAGTCAGAGAATGAGAAGGACCCAGAACATCAGAACATATTGCCAAAGTTAGTATGAGGTCAGGCAGAGCAATTCAGGAGAGGCCAAGAGAAACCAGATTGAATCAATCAGCATGGAAAGGAGTTTGGGCCAGAACAACCGAGTTAACTAGGTAAACAGAAATCAGAAAGAACTAGGGAGGGGTGAGCTTATTCAACAGCAAGTCTCAGAGGCTGAAAACATTCTAGGCCTAGATTAGATTTTATGGAGGCCAGAAGCTTCCAGGACTAAGCCTAGGTTAACAGATGGAGGCAATAAGCCTTGGAGAGGACAAAATTACTTCAGGCGAATAAAAGATACATGCCATCAAGCAGTTTGTGTGCACAGTACATGCAGCTAAAGGAGCTGGTCTGCCAAGACCATAATTAGAAAAGAGGGATGCACATACCTCAGTCTCTAAACTGTGTGTGCTTGCCTGTCTCAGTTGGATGCATACACATTGAGAAGGTGATGCAACAGGGCTTAGGCCGCTCTGCTGGCAACCTCCACAGCCTGAGGAGCTCCACTAATCTTTTAGTGGCCTCAACCCAGGCCAAATTGGGATTTGTGGTTTGGATGTAGGAAAGAAATTCAGGACTAGCCAGTATGAAGCAGAGATTTTTGTTAAAGTTTTTTTGGTTGGTTGGTTGGTTGGTTGGTTTGGTTTTGGTTTTTAGAGACAGAGTTTCTCTATGTAGCCCTGGCTGTCTTGGAATTTGCTCTGTAGACCAGGTTGGCCTCAAACTCAGAGATCTACCTGCCTCTGACTCCTGAGTGCTGGGATTAAAGGCATTTGGCATGTGCCCCTACTGCCCTGCTTCATTAAAGATATTTTAATATAGACTTTAAACATGTCAGCAGAAAAAACTAAGAAGACATGCTAGAGAGCATGGCTGTGGGCTCCAGAGTCGCCAAGTTTGCGTATGGGCTCAAGGGGGCGCTGTACTTGTCTCAGCATTGGCCACATATGCCTTTCTGGTGGTTCGTAAGGTACATCTTCATGTTTGCAAAGAGACCTTGTTTTGTTGTTTTTCTTCTCTCTCTCTCTCTTTAGATGAGTGATATTATAAGGTGATTAGGGCATAGCTTGAATGGAATTTCAGTCTCATAAGGTAAATTCTGAAGCCACCAGGGCTACACAACAGGCTTAGGACACATCCTTTCCCTATAAATGGCTTTCAGGTGAGATTACTAGAAAATTGCAGGTTTATAGCTATGAAGGGAGAAGGGCTCTAAGAAGTTGTTAATAGTGCTGCAATTCTTGTATCTCTGAGGGGAAGAGGCATCAACATGATTTCTGAGTAAGGGGCTCTGCTCTGCTCTGCTCGAGTGTCTCTGTCTTGCCTCAGTTCAGTAATCATTTCCGCTACTTACACTGGGTGGGACTAGAAAGTTGTAAGTAACATTGGCAGACAGGGGTTTGAGTTCCCAAGTTCTCCCTCCTCCTGCAGAATTCTGCTGGTTGCTTCTGACACACTTCAGACAACATCTATTGGCTGGGGCTTTAGCCAATTCAGGCTGCATAAAGACAGTGGTGTCTAGGGGAAGTGAGAACCTACTGGCCCCACAGACCACAAAGCTAAGTGTGACCAGCATCATGTTCTGCTGTGCACTGAAGGGAGGCATCTGTCGTGAATGCAGTGTGACGGACGAGTGATTCTTGACCAGCCTTGCCACCACAGTGGTTAGGGTCAGAGCCTGGCCCGACCCTGGCTCAGCCACCCACCTCCAGAGGCCGGTTAAAACACTCATACACAGCATAGTTAAAGACAGAAAAAGGAAATTTATTACATGTAGCCACAATTGAATGGGAAGAGGAACAAAGGTATACTAACCATCCCTCAAATTCATCTTCAGCTTCCTGACTTGAGTTTTTGTATAGTGTGTGTGTGTATGTCTGTGTGTGTGTGTGTGTGTGTCTGTGTGTGTGTGTGCGCATGTGCGTGTGTGTCTGTCTGTCTGTGTGTGTCTGTGTGTGTGTGTGTGTCCTTGTCCATGTGCACTTGGAGTCCAGAAGGTACTTGGTATGGAATATCTTTCTCCACCACCTCCACTTTATTCTTTGAGATGGGGTCTTTCATTGAAGCTGGAGGTCCCTAAGTCACTAGCCAGGCTTCAGGAATCTGTCTGTCTCCACTTAATACCTGGAGTCTAAGATCTCGACACACACCTAGGCTTTTGGGTTTTTGTTTTGTTTTGTTTTCTTTTCTTTTGTTTTATGTGGGTTCTGAGGAACTGAACTTAGGTTCTCATGGTTGGGTGGCAACCACTTCACTGACTGAGCCAGCTTACCAGCTCAGGCTTAGATTTAAATGGAAGACAAGGGTGTGCATGACTAAGCACACTGGCCAAGGTGTGGTCATGTTCATCACTGCTTGGCTCCAGTGAAGTGACCTGGCTTGATTAGCTGTCAGGACTGTGTGAGGTAAACACCCATCTGAGAGACAAGCACCTCCTGTGGTTAGCACTGTGCCCAGGTTTTTTCTTCTCGCAGGATCAAATTCCCTGGAAAATTCCAAATTTCTTGGAGCTACTGTTTTCAATAGTATGATGGGAAGGCACCCAAGTATCTTTACAACGTTTTCAGTCCTGCTAGGATGGCTTGAACCTAGGCAAAACAGCCAGAACAGGCAAAATGGCAAAGGACTATGCTTCAACACTCACTGCCCTAAACACAGGCCTGGGAGACCTGGATCCAGGAAGAAGCCATTCCAATTCTAACAATTGAGTTTTACTATGTTTAAAGTATTTCTAAACTTTTTGTTTGTGTGTTTGTTTTTGTTTTTGGTCTTTTTGAGACAAGGTTTCTCTGTGTAGCCCTGGCTGGCCTGGAATCTGTAGACCAGGCTGGCCTCTATAACTCAGAGATCCATCTGCTTTTGCCTCTGAGTGCTAGGATTAGAGGCCTGCTCCACCGCCACCACAACCGTCGTATATTAAGAATTCTGTCTCTGTTAAGGGAGTGAGAGATAGACAGCCCTAATAAACACAGTGAAGGCATTGAAAGTATGTGCAACTGAATCATAGCAGAAAAATCCTGGATGTTAGGAAAAGCTGTGGACACCAGCTAGAAGAAAGTTGCAAGTAAACACTGATGGCCTGTTTACAAAGACTTTGTGTCTTTATAACACATAATGACCCATCTTAAGTGCAAACAATAAATAAATGACAACCAATACTGCCATGTCTCACACTTACCTCTCAGAACCAATCCAGACATGGAATTCCAGTATAAGCACGAACTAAATTAATTCACAAGGAATACACGAGCATTGCGAATGTCTGCTTGAAGAAATGTTACACACAGGAGCTAAAGCAGGGTCAAGTGTTTGCCTAAGAAGCCTCAGGCTCTGGAATCCGCAGCACTGTATAAGCCGAGGCAAGGGAGCGCACGTCTGTGATCTCAGCACCTAAGAAGTGGAGGCAGGAGGATCAGAAACCCAGGGTCTTCTTCATCTACAAATCAAGTTCCATGCCAACCAAGGACATATAAGGCCCTGAAAGAAAGAAAGAAGGAAGGAAGGAAGGAAGGAAGGAAGGAAGGAAGGAAGGAAGGAATAGTAAAAGAAAAAGAAGCAGCCAGGACTGGCCATTCACAGAAGAGGAAGAAAGTCATACATCGACCCAGGAAAGAATGAAGTTTATGATAGAAGAGGTGTCAGCATATCTATTTCACTATACCAGTGAGCCCCTAGGAGATGCACAAAAGAAAAATTGAATACTATTTAACCCAGTTAGGAAAACTATCAACAGAATTACAGGAATCAGCAAATACTTCTCAATATTAACATAACATAAAATGGTCTTAACTCTCAAAAGATGCAAACTAGCTTATTGGATTAAAAAATAATTTCCATGGACTGGAGAGGTGGCTCAGTGGTTAAGAACGCTTATGCTCTTGCTGAGGACCTGAGTTTGGTGATCTACCCACATGTAGTTCTCAACTACCCATGCCTCCAGTTGCAGGGGATCTTTTTCTGATCTCTCCGGGCTCCTGCACATATGTGATGCACAGACACACACTCAGGCGTGCGCACACACACACAGTTAAATAGTAAATATAATTTCCCTGCTATTTATTATATGCAAGAAACATGCTTCAATGGCAAAAGCACACATAGACTGAAAATTGGAGGGCTGAAATAATATTAGAAGTTGGAAACAGATTCTGTGGTAGTTTGAATGAGAATAGACTCCATAGGTTCATGTTTGAATGCTTGGACCTGATTGGTAGAACTGTAAGAAAGATTAGGGAGTGTGGTTTTGTTGGAGGAGGTGTGGCCTTGTTGAAGGAAGAAGGTCATTTTTCCGTATGCTTTGAGGGCTCAAACGCTTAAGCCAGGGCCAGTCTCACTCTCTGCCTCTCTGAGTCTCTCTCTCCCTGTAGCCTGCAGATGAGGATGGAAAGCTCCTAGCTGGTGGTCCAGACTGTCTCTGTCTGTTTCCCACTATGATGGTCATGTAACCCTGTAAAACTGTGAGCGAGCCCTCAGTTAAATGCTTTCTTTTATAAGACATGCCTTGGCCATGGTGTCTCTTCACACAGTAAAACAGTGACTAAGACAAATACTAACCATAGATTTCTCAGCACAAGGGAGGCCAAGGCAGGAGACATTCTCTGAACTGGAGACCAGCCTTGGGTACAGAGTGACTTCCAAGCCAACATGGACTACTGGCGAGATTGTGTATCAAGAAAACCCCGCAAATATTGGCATGGTGACTTGTGACTGTATCCCAACACTCAGGAGGAGTTCATGAGGATTGACATGATTTTGGTAAACCAGAAAAAAAAAAAAACCAAACAACAATAAATAAGACCAGTTCTCCTGATGAACATAGATAAAAAAATTCTCAATAAGATACTTGCAAAATGAAATCAGCAAATAATTTTTTAAAATTCTTGCATCAAATTCATTTCACTCCAGATAGTCAGAGAATGTTTAGCACGTGTATAATAGTAGATTTAATTCAGCTCATAAATAACAACCGGAGACCAAACTCACAGGACCACCTCAGTGGCTTAAAGAGGTGGCCAACAGAATCTAATCTAACATCCTTCATCATAAAAGCCCTGAAGAAACTAGGCAGAGAGGGAACATACCCCAGGATAATAACGACTAAATAGCACAAACCGTTAGCCAACATACGAAATAGGGAAAACTAGATGCATTTCCTCGAAAACTGGGAGCAGAGTAAAAGTATGTGCTCCAGGGCTGGGAAGTTGGCTCT
This sequence comes from Mus caroli, assembly GCF_978045245.1. Lineage (NCBI taxonomy): Eukaryota > Metazoa > Chordata > Mammalia > Rodentia > Muridae > Mus > Mus caroli. The sequence goes on from NW_028227257.1 coordinate 120,444,418, forward strand.
GCAGGGAAAGGTGCTAGCCACACTGGCCTGTCAACCTGAGTTTGATCCACAGAACCTACATAAAGAGATGGATGCAGCAGCATTTATCTGCAACCCCAGCATCCCTACCACGAGATGGGAGCTAGACGTGGGTGAATTGGCTGAAACTGTGAAAGTTGGCTCTCCTGCAGTGTGCATTCAGCACAGTGGTGGAAACAGCCAGAGACCTTGTCTCAGCAAGGTGCAAGGAGGGAACCTTCTCTTCAAAGCTGGCCTCTGAGCCAGGGCGGGTAGCACATACTTTCTTGCTAGGCAGGTGGATCTTTGTGTGTTCAAAGCCAGCCTGGTCCACATAGTCAGACCCAAGACAGGTTACATAGAGAAGCCCTTTCAAAAACAAACAAAACATTTGGGGAGGGGTTGATATTGTTGAATTGTTAGGTAAGGCAGAGCAGTCAAGGAAGAGGAGGACATGAGCCTGACACTGTGAGAAGTCAAATCCTCCATGCTTGAAAATGATAGGTTCCTGTACTTCAGAACTCTGCAGTCTCTACCAGAGGCTTACAGATGTGGCTTCCCTGCTGGAATTCTTGCCTAGCGTGCACTAGGCCCCGGGATTGATCCCTCACAGGCTCTAGCTGGAGTGGTGGCACAGGGCTTTATTCCAGAGCATGGGCTGTGGTAACAGATCAGTAGTTCAAGGTTATTTACACAGTGTGAGGCCAGCCTGAGCTACATGGTACGGAGTCTCAGAAAAGCAAAACATTTCACCAGTAAGTTATTAGATCTAATACACTTTTAACAAAGTAACAGGTTACAATATCAATGTAAAAATATCATTTGTTTTCTATGTACCAATAACAAGCACTGTGAAAAAGGGGAGAATTGACAGAAAACACTGTTCACAGTAACCTCAGAACCAGGAAAAAAAAAACCAAACAGGTGTAACCTAAGCAAGAAAACAAAAGATTTCTACAATTAAAACTCTGAAGCAAGGAATTGAAGGGGACACTCAAATTGGGAGCTCACACAATAGAACTAATACCGTGAAATTGTCTATGTTGCCAAAAGTATTCTATATGTTCAGTGCAATGCCGTCAAATGTAAATGTGTAACAACAGTCCTCAAGTTCATTCAAAATCACCATAGGCCCCCAAACCCAAAGCCATCCCTAGCCAAGCCATCCCTAGCATAAGGATAATGTTGGGCAGGGGGTAGTGGCACGTGCCTTTGGAGGCAGGAAGATCTTCGTGACTTTGAAGCTAGTCTGGTCTACAAAGTGAGTTCCAGGACAGCCAGAGCTACATAGTGAGACCCTGTCTTCCAAAAACAAAAAACAAAATAAAACAGTAAGGCTAAATGGATTGGAGACAAGACTCAGCAGTTAAAAGGGCATACTATTCCAGAAGACCTGAGTTCAAATCCCAGCACCCTTATCAGGCAGTAACTGCTTGTTAATCAAGTTCTAGATGGATTCAATATCTTTGGCTACTGGGTCTTTGCTCACAGACAGACAGACAGACAGAGTGAGCGAGCGAGTGAGAGAGAGAACCTATTGATCTACTGAGTCCATTCTGTGTTGCTCATGTGCACACGTGTTAAAGAATGACCACGTGGGATGGGATAAGCTGTCAGGGAGTTTGTCCTTGGAGAAAACTGATTCTCCCTTCCTCAGCAGCCACTGACTGATTCTAGCTCTTCTTCCAGGGGTGGGGCTCTATGAAATTTCTCTCATCCACATTGGCGTATCAGCTGGTGTTACCATCATGCAAGTCTTGGTTAGGCAATTATAGTGTTGAGATTTAATGGATGCAGCTTCTCTTTCAGGTCAAAAAGACACTAACTCGTAAGTGTCATGGTCCTTTGACTCATACAATAGTTTCATCCCCTCATGAGTTATTTCCCCTGAGCCTTAGCTATATATAGGCTTGCACAGTAGATGCACCAGTGAAGCTTGAGCAGCCCGCAGTTCATGCCTGGAAGGCTCCTCCCTGAGGACCACGGCTCAGAGAAGCAGAAGGTGCTATGCAAGCTGACAAGCAAAAGCAATCAGTAGTCTACCGGCTGTAAAATCCATGAATCACAACGATACCTGGTCTGGCAAGGTATCCTCATCTGGTGCCCTAGTGACACTTTTACCTGTGGGTAGCCAATAACTAATTGGACATAAGACCTGCTCGGTAGGAGGGAATTCAAGCCTGGTGCTATAAATGTTAACATTGTCCCATGGCTGATGAGGCCATAGACCCCAGAGGAGAACCTATTACTGCCGATGTGATTTCTTGTCTTTCTTTCGTGTCTTTTTTTATGTTTATTTACTTAGGAGCAGGCAGGGTACCACGGTGTACATGTAGAGGTCAGAGGGCAACTTGAAGGGGTTTGTTCTCTTCTTCCAATATGTGGGTCTCAGGGATCGAACTCGGGTCCTCAGGATTGGCAGCATGTACCTTTACCCAGTGAGTCATTTCCCTGTAGCCCTACCAATGTGGTTTCTGTGTAATCTAAGTGCATAGCCTAGGACCACAGATAAATGTAACTCTCATCCCTAATTAAGCTTCGTTTTGAAAAGATAGAAACCTTTACAGAGAGCAACGGTTGGGTTTTCAAGAGGACAAAAATTTAAGAGGCTGGAGAGGCATCTATCTCACTGGTTCAAGATACTTGCTGTTCTTACAGAGGATCTGAGTTTGATTCCACTACATTGGGTGGTTCCAAACTACCTATAACTCCATTTCCAGAGGGATCCAATGCTTCTATCTTATGAAGAAAGTACAAATAATTTGAAAATATTTATAATCACTTATGTACAAGGACATTTACAATGCTGTTGTTAGCAGTAGAGCGGAGAGAAACCACATATCTGTCAGAAGGACGTGGCTCACTAGACCGTTGTATGTCACCACACCTCTGAAACACCAGGCTATGGAAATTAAGGAGAAGTATCGCTATAAATTACTGATCTGGCTTCTAGATTTAGGGGCCAAGGGGTAAAGGCCCCTGCCACCAAACCTGAAGGTTTCAGCAACTTGTCCTCTGGCCTCCATGCTTTCACTGTGGCACTGTTCCCCATCTATCAATAAAAAGATGAAATACAAAGTTTTAAAGTGAAAGCCAGGAAGCTCCGCAGTCCTCCATTTTGTTTGGGAGTGGTTTGGAGAGGAGAACTGTGACGGCAGGAGGAGACGTGAAGAGCTTCACTCTCGGGACGAATATGTAACCAATGTCTAGGTGGCGTCTGTGATTGGGAAACTAAGCCATAAGTGCAAGTATCCGCAAAATATAATATGGTGGAAAGTATAGAGTATTTTAAAGTGAAGAAAAACACATACATACCTAAGTATATGTGTATATGTAAAAACGTGTGAAGCTGAGGAGAAGGTTCAGTAGTAAGCACATGTTATCATAGTCAAGGCCCTGGGTTCAAGCCTTAGCACCAAAATAAACAAATAAACTTCTAGAATATATTTCTTAGAGTCAAATTGAGAGATACACATATTCCCAAAGAAAAAAGCTCCCAGCCCCCCCTTCCCCAAAACAGTGATCTAGAAACCTACTGTAAGATGTGAGAAAATCATCTGCAAAAAGTGACAAATAGACCAATGGAATAGAATTGAAGACCCAGAAATGAACCCACACACCTATGGTCACTTGATCTTCGACAAGGGAGCTAAAAACATCCAGTGGAAGAAAGACAGCATTTTCAACAAATGGTGCTGGCACAACTGGTTGTTAACATGTAGAAGAATGCGAATCGATCCATTCCTATCTCCTTGTACTAAGGTCAAGTCTAAGTGGATCAAGGAACTTCACATAAAACCAGAGACACTGAAACTTATAGAGGAGAAAGTGGGGAAAAGCCTTGAAGATATGGGCACAGGGGAAAAATTCCTGAATAGAACAGTAATGGCTTGTGCTGTAAGATCGAGAATTGACAAGTGGGACCTCATGAAACTACAAAGCTTCTGCAAGGCTAAAGACACCATCAATAAGACAAAAAAACCATCAACGGGGCTGGTGAGATGGCTCAGTGGGTAAGAGCACCCGACTGCTCTTCTGAAGGTCCAGAGTTCAAATCCCAGCAACCACATGGTGGCTCACAACCTTCCGTAACGAGATCTGGCGCCCTCTTCTGGAGTGTCTGAAGACAGCTACAGTGTACTTACATTTAATAAATAAATAAATCTTTAAAAAAAAAAAAAAAAAAAAAAACCACCAACAGATTGGGAAAGGATCTTCACCTATCCTAAATCAGATAAGGGACTAATATCCAATATATATAAAGAACTCAAGAAGGTGGACTCCAGAAAGTCAAATAACCCCATTAAAAAATGGGGCTCAGAACTGAACAAAGAATTCTCACCTGAGGAATACCGAATGGCAGAGAAACACCTGAAAAAATGTTCAACATCCTTAATCATCAGGGAAATGCAAATCAAAACAACCCTGAGATTCCACCTCACACCAGTCAGAATGGCTAAGATCAAAAATTCAGGTGACAGCAGATGCTGGCGAGGATGTGGAGAAAGAGGAACACTCCTCCATTGTTGGTGGGATTGCAAGCTTGTACAACCACTCTGGAAATCAGTCTGGCGGTTCCTCAGAAAATTGGACATAGTACTACCGGAGGATCCAGCAATACCTCTCCTGGGCATATATCCAGAAGATGTCCCAACCGGTAAAAAGGACACATGCTCCACTATGTTCATAGCAGCCCTATTTATAATAGCCAGAAGCTGGAAAGAACCCAGATGTCCCTCAACAGAGGAATGGATACAGAAATTATGGTACATTTACACAATGGAGTACTACTCAGCTATTAAAAAGAATGAATTTATGAAATTCCTAGCCAAATGGATGGACCTGGAGGGCATCATCTTGAGTGAAGTAACACAATCACAAAAGAACTCACACAATATGTATTCACTGATAAGTGGATATTAGCCCAAAACTTAGGATACCCAAGATATGAGATACAATTAGCTAAACGCATGAAACTCAAGAAGAATGAAGACCAAAGTGTGGACACTGTGCCCCTTCTTAGAATTGGGAACAAAACACCCAGGGAAGGAGTTACAGAGACAAAGTTCGTAGCTGTGATGAAAGGATGGACCATTTAGAGACTGCCGTATCCAGGGATCCATCCCATAATCAGCTTCTAAACGCTGACACCATTGCATACACTAGCAAGATTTTGCTTAAAGGACCCAAATTTAGCTGTCTCTTGTGAGACGATGCCGGGGCCTAGCAAACACAGGAGTGGATGTTCACAGTCAGCTATTGGATGTATCACAGGGCTCCCAATGGAGAAGCTAGAGAAAGTACCCAAGGAGCTAAAGGGATCTGCAACCCTATTGTTGGAACAACATGATGTACTAACCAGAACCCCGGAGCTCTTGTCTCTAGCTGCATATGTATCGAAAGATGGCCTACTCGGCCATCAATGGAAAGAGAGGCCCATTGGACTTGCAAACTTTATATGCCCCAATATAGGGGAATGCCAGGGCCAAAAGAATGGGAATGGGTGGGTAGGGAAGTGGGGGGCGCTATGGGGGACTTTTGGGATAGCATTGGAAATGTAATTGAGGAAAATATGTAATAAAAATCAAAAAAAAAAAAAAAAGATGTGAGAAAATGTTAGATTCATTCATGGAAAGTAGAAGATAGCGATCATAAAGGTAAAAGAATTGGTGCACGGTGTGAGGGTGCACACGTAAAGTCCCAGCACTCAGACGCAGGCAGCAGGTCCTGAGCTCCAGCCTGAGCTGCACAGAGTTCCAGGCCAGCCTGGGCTACATAATGAGTCAGTCAGTCTCTCTCTCCCTCTTTCTCTCTCCCTCTCTCTCTCTCTCACACACGTACACATACACACACACATACACACACACACACACATACCAGTATTTACTGAAGAAATATTTTAACCAGGAAATACTTTAAAAAATGAAGTAAAGTGGTCACTTATGAGGGAAAGAAAGGCTCAGAAAACCACTGTACAAAGTGAGGGAGACACCATTACAAATATCAAATATATCAAAATAAAGTAGCAGTATTGCAATGTATTGGGAATTTAGTGGAAATGTCAGAGTTCCTGGCTAAATGCAACCTACAAATATGTGGTTATTTTATCTCTTTGTTACAACAACACCTTCTGTATATGTCACTACTACTTAGGAAAAAGGGACAGAATCTTTAAAATTGTTTTTAGAAAACACAATACAAGTGAAGCTTGCCAGCTTAGGATGAGACTAGGTGATGCGACACGGAAGGCTGGCAGTTATTGTTCAGAACTAAAAGTAAGATGAGCGCAGTGATGGAGGCCTGCCATCTCTGCAAGTGGGACGTGCAGGCAAAAGCTTTTTTAGTAAACTATTTGCTGTACAATTTGACATCTCAAAATAATTTTCAATAACATGAATGTCAGGAGCATTTGAAGGACTTTGCACCCATAGGACTGGTGGACAAAAAATAAGTAAATAAAATTAACCTTCCTCTAAAAGGCTTTAAAAATGTATCAAATAAATCACTAGATAGATGCTGTTTGGTTTGTCATCTTGAAATAAGAACACCTAGCAGTTAAGACAGTGATACAAGAAGGAAAAGCTGTCTAATGTTCGTGTATTGATGTGAGGGGTCCCTGCAGGTGTCATGGCAAGCTGGGAAAATGAACCTTGAAGAAGTAAAAATGAAAACTTGGTTTAGCCCAACTTGGTCAGCAGACTGGATGGAACGAACTTCCAGAGTCTGATGCCGGGAGATTGGTTCATTGCAGCACATTTAAATACAGTATAATTTGGAAAAAACATTTCCAGGTGTAACACAATCCCCAGTGCTCAAGGAAGCATAATCATGTTGAAGCTAAACTCAGGGTATGTGTCATTCCCAACAAGAGGATGGGTTCTGGAGATAAGCTATCTGTGCTAGCTTAAGGGGCTATGGAAGGCTCTGTTATACAGATAGTGTAAAGCTTGTTACAGATATTAGCCACCTCCAGTCCTGGTGGTAGGAGTTTGGGGAAGCCTCTGGCTATACAGATAACATGAGGGTCATTTAGACTACTCATCATGCCCCTAGTCATGGTTGTGGAGGCTTGATATGGCCCAACCCAGCAGAAAACATAGATCACCGAGCTTCTGAATGGGAAAACAGGAATTTCCTCCTGTGAGGAGACACACCTGTGTGATTATTAACATTCCTGGTTTCCCTAGTGATCTGTGGGTGCCAGAACCTTCAATTGCTCCCAACATTAATGATATTGAAAATTATTTTGAGATGTCAAGTTATTCTACTAACAAAAGTTTTCTGGCTGGTGGTGCCACACACCTTTAATCTCAGTACTTGGGAGGCAGAAGCAGGTTGATCTCTGAGTTTCAGGCCAGCATGATCTACAGCGTGAGTTCCAGGACATCAAGGGCTACAGAGAAACTCTGTTTGGATAAACAGACAAGCAAAGCAAAGTTCTGTGGGACTAGGAATGTAGGGCAGTTCACAGAATGCTTGCCCTGGATGTGTGACTCCTGAGTGTGGTTCTGAGCTGCACGCTCACACAGAAGTGAAGTAATGTATGTGTGATTTACTTCAGATAATCTCCTGAGGCAAGGAATAGAGAAAGAGAACAAGAACAAGTATATCCAAGTATTTCCTAGTATCTGAAATTGTTTTAAAAGGATAAGTAGGGGGTTGATACTACCATTTCTAATATTCATAGCCCTTTAAAAATGTATCTAATAATTCTTAAAGGTTTAAAAATGAACCAAATGTGGCACACACCTTTAATCCCAGCACTTGGGAGGCAGAGGCAGGCAGATTTCTGAGTTCGAGGCCAGTCTGGTCTACAGAATGAGTTCCACGACAGCCAGGGCTACACAGAGAAACGCTGTCTCAAAACAAACAAACAAAAAATGAACCAAATGCTTTCTAGTTAAACCAGAGAAATTTTTGTTGCTGTATCAGAGATACAGGAGTAGGATGTATCCGTAGGGGCTGGAAAGATACCTCAGTGCTGAGAATCCTTGCAGAGGACTGAGTTCCTCCCTGGCACCATTATAGCTCCTCACACACATCTGTAACTTCAGCTAGAGGGGCATCTGATGGCTGCATTGACACACACACACACACACAAATAAATCTTACACATAAATAAATACACATAATTAAAGTAAATCTAACAAAAACAACACAAAGCTGGGAGTAATTACTTCAATACAAAGCTTTGGAGGCTTTTTCTTGGGATTTGTTCAGTTACGAGCACAGGCTGTTCTAGAGAACCTGGGCTCAGTTCCCAGCACCCACATGATGACTCACAATACCTATAGCTCGAGTTCCAGGGGATCCATCTTCCAGTCTCCAAGGACAGTAGCCTACATTCATGCATGCATGCATGCTGGCAAAACACCCTGAGATACAAAATAAAAGACCTTTTAAAAAAATCTTTAAAAGATGCTAGGAGTACTATGCCAGGGCCTAGCAAACATAAAAGTGGATGCTCACAGTCAGCTATTGGATGGATCACAGGGTCCCCAATGGAGGACCTAGAGAAAATACCCAAGGAGCTAAAGGGGTCTGCAACCCTATAGGTGGAACAACATTATGAACTAACCAGTACCCCGGAGCTCTTGACTCTAGCTGCATATGTATCAAAAGATGGCCTAGTCGGCCATCACTGGAAAGAGAGGCCTATTGGACTTGCAAACTTTATATGCCCCAGTACAGGGGAACGCCAGGACCAAGAAGTGGGAGTGGGTGGGTAGGAGAGTGGGGGGGGGGTATGGGGGACTTTTGGGATAGCACTGGAAATGTAAATGAGGAAAATACCTAATAAAAAAATTAAAAAAAAAAAAGATGCTAGGAGTAAGCGTTTTGGTAGAAACTGCTTTGTTGACCTGAGAGATGTTCAGTGGCTAAAACTGTTCACCACCAAGTCTAATGGTGCCTCAATCCCCTGAACCTGGAAAGTTTCCAATAGACATACTAGATACTATATTCCTCTTAACAAAATGTATAACCCACAGCAGATGAGAGTCCTAGGAAGGCTCACAGCACACTGTGGGCAGGTTGTCACGTTTTGTTATGGAACTACAGTGACCCAAGTAAATTATAAAAAATCAACTTGTCAATCAGCGTAACATTAGCATAGATAGCTTGTAAGTAAAGAAAGTAGATAGCAGTGGGGGCCAGATGCAGAGGGTCTGCCTGGTAGACAAGACACCAGACAGAAAGATGAGGTGATTCAGGTACAGGTTAGAATGGGGAGGGCTCTTCCTGGGAAACGAAGACTAGACACATGACTGTCTGACGCTTAACAAAGAAATCTGTAAACCAGACAAAGAAGTGCTTTTCATACTAAAGACTAATACTTCATGTGCCAACAGTTTGTTTTGCTCAGAAAAATGTAGATGCCAAAAGACAATAGAATATCATCTTCAAAGCTGCCACAGTAGATAAGTTAGACCTGATTTCCAGGTCCAATGGAGGTATCCTTTAGGAATAATGACAGAATTAAGTCAACTTTATAAATGGGAAACTAAAAGACACTTGTCTTCAGCAGACCTGTGCTACCAGAAATGACAATGGAAGTCCCTCCTGTGAAGAGGAAAGGACACTGACAACGTGTGGATCCTCAGGAGCAAACCAAGTCAGCAGACATGGTAAATATCTGCTTACAATAAAACACTGTTTCTATCCTTCTAGGCTCTATTAAAAGATGTATGGATAGTTAAAGCATAATAGTCCCCTAGCGTTTTCAATGTAGTTATTGCTTACATATATAATAACGCGAATACATAAAACTGTTAGGGGCTGGTGAGATGGCTCAGTGGTTAAGAGCGCCCACTGCTTTTCCAAAGGTCCTGAGGTCAAATCCCAGCAACCACATGGTGGCTCACAAACATCCATAACAAGATCTGATGCCCTCTTCTGGAGTGTCTGAAGACAACTACAGTGGACTTACATATAATAATAATTTAAAAAAAAAAAAAACTGTTAGAAAAAGCTGGGCACTGTGGTACATGCCTCTAATTCCAGCACTGAGTAGACAGAGGCAGGAGGATCTCTGTGAGTTTGAGGCCACCCTGGTCTACATTACTGAGTTCCATGACAGCTAAAACTGCACGGAGAGACATTGTATCAAAAAATAAAGAGACCAAACAAGCAAACAAACCCCCCTCAAACAAAAATAAAACCCCCAAGAACAAAATCGAATGAACAAAACCAAACAAACAATAAAAACCTTCTATAAAATGACAAGAAAATATACAACATAGGAAGAAGTAGGAAAATTCTATGTGCTTTCATGATCTCTGTTGACATTTTACATAAAAACAACAACAACAACAACAACATTCTAGTTGAACTTTGACAGACTGGGTTAGAGTGGCTGGAGAGATGGCTTGGTGGCTATATAGCACCTGCTGTTCTTCCAGAGGATCCAGGTTCAGTTCCCAGTACCTACAGAATGGCGCCAGCCATCTGCAACTCCTGGTCCAGGGGATCTGATACCCTCCACAGGCACCAGTCATACATGTGGTGCGCATACATACACATACATATATGTATACATACACATGTATATGTCATACACACAAGATAAGTAATAGATACATCAATTTTTAATGACTGAATTATATATCACAATCATAGAGGAACTACTAAATAATACAAAGTAATATAGTTGATGAAGCAATAAAAACTTTTTTCCTTAAATGAGAATTTGTATTCCCTTAAATAAGAAATTTTTCCCTTAAATAAGATTTTTCTTCTTTTTTTTTTTTTTTTTTTTTTTGGTTTTTCGAGACAGGGTTTCTCTGTGTAGCCCTGGCTGTCCTGGCACTCACTTTGTAGACCAGGCTGGCCTCGAACTCAGAAATCTGCCTGCCTCTGCCTCCCGAGTGCTGGGATTAAAGGCGTGCGCCACCACGTCCGGCAAGATTTTTCTTCTTAAATAAGAATTTTTTTCAATAAAAACTTATAAATGAAATGCTAAAAATATTTAAATTAGAGGAGGAATAGGAACAATTACAAGAGTTAAAAAAATAGAACCAAATGATAAAATTGAAAAATCTAATTAGATCAATAATTACCTTAAATATTAAGTGCTAAGTACTTCAATTTTAAAGAAATTGTCAATGCAGGTATAAAGAACATCAAGCTATACTATCTGTAAGAGTATAAGTGGGCTGTGGTGGCTGGTGATGCACGTCTTCAATCTCAGCACTCAGGAGGCAGAGGCTGTTAGTCTCTGAGTTCCAGGCCAGCCTGCTTTACAGAGTGTGTTTTAGGACAGCCAGGGCTATACAGAGAAACAATGACTTGAAAAAACAAAAATGAAAAAAAAAAAAAAAGACTAAAACCAGTATAAGTATAAAAAGTTCACCTTTGTTAAAAATGAATACCAGGGGCTCGAGAAATGGCTCAGCATATAAGAGCACTGACTGCTCTTCCAGAGGTTCTGAGTTCAAATCCCAGCAACCACATAGTGGCTCACAACCATCCGTAATGAGATCTGACACCCTGTTGTGGTGCATCTGAAGATAGCTACAGTGTACTTAGATATAACAATGAATAAATCTTTAGGCTGGAATGAGCAACCTTCATTCCCAGTAATCACATGATGGCTCACAACCATCAGCACAGCTACAGTGTACTCATATACATAAAATAAATAAAATAAATCTTAAAAAAAAACTGAAGAATAGCAGCTAACTGTGGGGTGTATGCCTGTAATCCTACCATTTGGGAAGCAGAAGCAGGAAGATCAGAAAAAAAATCAGATGAACCTTAGCTACATAGCACCATCCAGGATAGCCTGGACTATGTCAGACATCCAGACAAAATAAATACAGTGAAAGTAAATGAATGGACAAAGTTACACAGGCAAATATAAATAAGTACCATATGCAAAGAATGATGTCTTTAGGAGAGCTGAGTGGGTAAGATCAGCGATAAACAGTGATATTCTGACATTCACGGTGCATGCTCTATTGTGAAGGTATAAATGTAAGTGTCTGTGTGTATTGGCTATCATTTTAAAAATACTAAAACAAACGTTTAGGTGTCGGGACATTTTGGCATCCTAAATGAACTGTCTTGATCTGATAGATATTTAGGGAATACTGCACCCTACAAGTTCTAAATATGAATTTTTTCCATGTACATATAGTATGTTCTAAAAGAGTGTATATATTCTCTTACCACAACAAAATTAAAATAGTATCTAACAACAGTGTTAAGCAAATTAGCAATAATCTTAAAATATAACAACAGACTACTAAAGAAATTAGAGAAAAAAGGAAAATTAAAAAAAAAAGTCTGTCCAGATTGTATGAAAATACAGTGCGCTGAAATTCGGAGAAGCAGATCAGTGTGTGCAGAACACAAAGCTCGAGCTGCTTACGTCAGAAAAGAGGATGGCTGCGTGCACAGGGAGTCCTGAGTGACGCAGCGTTGCCTAGACCCCAGATTCAATCCCGGCTCAGAAGCTACTGTAAAGCCAGTGTGACATGTGACAGCACAGGCTTTTATTCCCAGCACTCGGGAGGCAGAGGCAGGTGGATTTCTGAGTTTGAGGTCAGCCTGGTCTACAGAGGGAGTTCCAGGACAGCCAGGGCCACACAGAGAAATTCTGTCTCGAAAAACAAAAAACAAAGAAACAGAAAGAAGAAGCTATAGTGAGAAATACAAAGTAAATCCAATGAAGACAGACAGACAAGAGCAGACATCTGCAGTCCAGAACCAGAAAGTAGAACAGCCAATCTAACTCTGAAAAACAGCACTGACTGATGAACACCAGACAGCGGCGTTGCAAATCTCAGCACCTGGGAGGCAGAGGCAGGTGGATCTCGTTGAGTCCAGGGCAGCCTGGTCTACAGAGTTCCAGGACAGCCAGGGCTGTTACACAGGGAAACTGTCTCAAACAAACAAACAAACAAACAAACACTTTGAGGAAAAATAAATAAATAAATCCTACAATATAATGGGTACAGCATTAAGATTTAAAAGACAGCCTGGCAGTGGTGGCGTACTCCTTTAGTCCCAGCACTTGGGAGGCAGAGGCAGGGGAATTTCTGAGTTCAAGGCCAGCCTGGTCTACAAAGTGAGTTCCAGGACAGCCAGGGCTACACAGAGAAACCCTGTCTCAGAAAAAAAAAGATTTAAAAGACATTTCTAATTCTTATATACTGGTAGCAAACTGTATGTATGTATGTATGTATGTATGTATGTATGTATGTATGTTTGCTTGTTTTAGGGAGGAGGCCCTGGGGATTGAGCCTGGGCTCTCCTGTGCATGCTAAGTGTATGCTTTATGATTTTGTTTTTTAAAATTGTACTAGATAAATAGTACTAGGAATAAGATTTTTTTTTTTTAAAGAAAATAAGGGACACACATGCTCTCTATCTGGAAAATTTTAAACTTTGATCACAGCCTTTACTATATGTACTGCTGAAGAAAAAATAAGCAGAATTTTAAAAATAACCCCAAATAGCAGATACACCATGTTTATGGTTTAATACTCAAGACTATTGAGATGCCACCTCTAACCAAATTGATCACTATAAACAAAACACTCTCAAAATTCCAAATGGGGGATTTGAGAGAATGTGGTAACCTGATTCTAAAATGAATCTGAATGTTAAAGACCAAAACCAAGAGTAAGCCATGCAGTTTTAATGCTATGTGCCACGGGCATTGGGTTTCCACCTGGTGTCTAGGTAGCTCAGTGAGGATATGCATAGAGTACAAAGACTAGATCTTTCCTCACAAAGCAAACAAAAAAATAACACAATGCAAACCCACACTTGAAGTCTAAACTATACATATCCAAGTTAAAAAAAAAAAAATCTTTGCAACCTCCAGATGGGGAAATGATTCTTTTTTAAATTAAAGGATGAACCGTAAAAGAGAAAAATGCATATTAACTTCTTTAAAAAAATCAGGCCATTGAAAAATTCTGAAAGAAATGATGTCAGTGCATGCATTAGTGGAAATCTTTGCAAGTGGACATCTCAAGGGTCTTGTTTGTAGAATGTAGAAAGAACCTGCCCCCCCCCCCCCCGGGCTGGTGAGATGGCTCAGTGGGTAAGAGCACCCGACTGCTCTTCCAAAGGTCCAGAGTTCAAATCCCAGCAACCACATGGTGGCTCACAACCATCCGTAACGAGATCTGGCGCCCTCTTCTGGAGTGTCTGAAGACAGCTACAGTGTACTTACATATAATAAATAAATAAATCTTTAAAAAAAAAAAAAGAACCTCCCCTCACAGTCCACCAATCAGAACAAAATGAGTCACATTAAAAAAGGGGCTGAAATTTTGCGTAGGTTTACCACAAAAAGAGGCTGTATATACAGGTAAACATAAAATATACTTAGCACTATTAGTTGCATAGAAAATTCAAGAGGAGACCGTGTTCATATCCATTAAAGTTGTTACAACTAAAATGATGTCAGCACTGAGTGTGGTTAGACTGTGCACCAACTAAAATGTTCATACACACTGGGAACATTTAAGATGGAAAAGCCTTGGGAGCTGGCTGGAAAGCTGATTAAATGTACCAACAAAATGCCTGGCTCTACCGCTCTGTGGTGGACTACGTGCCAAGAGTTGAGGCTTTGGTTTTTTTTTTCCAAATATGTGCACAGATACAACCTAGGAAAATAGATACACTGGGTTTTTCACTAAGAGGACAGACAGAAAGAGACAAGAGACAGATCAGTGCTGCACACAGAGGAGCCCTGATGATATCGTGCTAAGTGAAAGAAGCCACCATAAGAGGTTGGATTTGTTGGTTCTGTTTATATGAAATATACAGAATAAGTACAAAATAATTTGGTGATTTCTCATTCTTAGGAGAAGAAGGAATTACATGTGTTTTGTGGGTATGAGATTTAACTATATCATAATAAAAATGTTTTATGATTAGGATTGTAATTTCATAACATTATAAACATACTAGATGCCACTAACTTGCTCCCTTTAAAATGTTCTGCTTAATTTTTGCCTGTGTGTGTACATGTATGTTTTTGTGTGGCCTTGAATGTCCAAACACAGAGCCTTGTGCATGCTGAACTGTGTGTTTTACTATTAAGCTATACCTACAAGCCTAACATGGATAATTTTGTAGTGCGTGAATTCCCACATTAAAATACATGCAGAGAGACAAGCTTACAACCAGATGCCTTTACACAGCAAATGAAATAATGTACAGGTCCAAATTCGGTATTGCATCTTGTTACCTTTGTGGAAGAACTGGAGCCCCTGTTTACTGCTGCTGGGAATGCAAAACTCTAAAATAGCTTGTCCATTATGTAAGAAATTGCACATAGGCCTGAGGAGTTAGCTGAGTCAGAAATGTATTTGCCACACAAGCATGGTCTATGTTTAAAAACAAGCAGCATAAGCCAGGCGTGATGGCACACACCTTTAATTCCAGCATGGGGAGGCAGAGGCAGGTAGATCCCCGAGCAAGTCCCAGTCCCAGGACAGCCAGAGCTACACACACAGAGAAGCCCTGTCTCAAACAAACAACAACAGCAACAAGGCAACAATAAACAACAAACAACACACAAGAAACTCAGCCTAACAACAACAAAACACATCCCAGCCCGGTTGTGGGGTTGGGTGGGGTGGGAGGTTGGAGTGGGATGGTGTTGGGAGTGCGGTGGCACAAATACAGGGGGATCCTGGTGGCTGGCTGACTAGACAGTGAGCTTCAGGTTCAGTGAGAGACATTGTTTCAAAAAAGGTGGAGAGTGATTGAGGAAGGCATGTACTGAAAGACCCCCGAACTGGGGAGACCCTCACTCAAGTCTCAGGATCAAGCGCGGATCCAAGGAAGACGCTGAGACCAAAGTCTGAATCACACAAAGCAGTTTAATATAAGCAGAAAAGCGAGCTCAAGCCAACATGTTGGGGTCGAAACTCATACAACCTAGCATAGGGTAGAGGAATCTCGACCCCGACTACAACTTTCATGGGGCTTTTAAAGGAAAAAACCACAAGTGAGGGGGAGGGGGGGAAAATGGAGGTAAGGCCTGCCTATTTTTATCTGCCTAACTATCTGTTGAGCTGGCAAGAACATCGGGTTCATGTCCTACTTTTGGCAGCTGGCCTAGAACATTTGACCATTCTGTGGTTGTTCCAGGAAATGTTTTTCTCAAAACCAACGGCCCTTACCAGCACACCTGGGCCCTGGGTCAAAAGTTTAGTTTCTCATGGCCATCCACTCTTCATTCCCCACTTCTTCTAGTAAATAGCTCTAATCTTAGAGCGAGGCTTCCTCATTTTGTAAGGCCTTATATTGTTGCCTTAAGACCATTACCTGTACTGCACTTATTCTCTCTTTAACAAAATCCGCCATTCTATTGATGACACAGGGACCAAAGGTCAAGATTAATATAATGACAAAAAGGGGGCCAGCAACGGTGGAAAGTAAAGTTGCGTACCAGGGGGATTTGTTGTACCAGCTTTCGAACCAGCCCTGGCTGTTTTCTCTCTCTCTCTTTCTGGCATTGAGGCATTCCCTTAGCTTAGCCATAGAATCTCTTATTACTCCCGAGTGGTCTACATAAAAACAACACTCTTCTTTTAAGGCTGCACATAATCCTCCTTCCTTTAAAAACAGTAAGTCTAACCCCCTTCTGTTCTGCATCACTACTTCAGACAGCGAGGTCAGCGATTCTTCTAATTTTGAGACTGTCTGTTCTAGTGCACTTAGGTCGGTATTCATTGCTGCTCTAAGTTCCTCATAGTACATGGGTTGTCGGATCAGGGCAGTCGTACCAGTCCCTATCCCTGCCGCCATTCCAAGGCCTAATATTACTGCCAGAGTCAAGGTTACAGGTTCACGTTTGTGCCGGGTGCGGTGGTCGAACTCATCAAGGAAGGAATTATCATCATGGTAAATAATTCTGGGGACTAATTGTACTAACACACAATAATCTGAGGAGGCATTAAACACTGCCATGTGTATGCAAGGGGTTAAACCTGATCCGCAAGCCCACCAGGTGTTGGGAGGGGGCACAATATAGCTATTTGAGCCGCTGGAGGGGCTAGCTATTGTCTTATTGCAAAGAGACCGATGGCTAGCAGGCACCTGTCCTAGGCACACACCGGACCCTGACACAGCCGAAAGAGTCAACTTTCGCTGGTTTCCCCATGGACATTGAGAATGATCTTCAGTAGTATTATAATCTCCCCTTTGTGCTATACCTTCATAATAAGGAGGACTGGCAGCAAAACACATCCAACAGGATTGGGTGACGGTAGGGTCAGTCCGATTTAAGGCCAAAAAGGCTCCATCTAAGAGGCCAAAAAGCCGGGCAGATATTGGTGGGATAGGAGAAGGGGAAAGCAAGGCCTCGGGGGTTGGGTTAAAGGGTTTGGGGAGTGGTAACCGTTGGTCCAGTACCGGGTTGGGTCCCACCACCTGAGGGGGGCAAATCTTCTACCCTCAGACGGATCCCAAAGGTGAGCCCAGGGTCATGTCCAGATATATATAAACGCAGGCCCCAGCTATGACCTGAAATCCAGGAGGTGACTTTTTTTCCTGGATCTGTAAATCGTATAGCGAGGGGGTTACACCAGCCATTGTTTTTGCAGACCTCCTTGGCCTGTGGGGATGACGAGTTGTTGTCTACTGAGATATAGTCCCAAGAGGAAGTTGGATTCCAGGCCGCTCGGCCTGTTGTTTCACATCCCCATGAGGCACAATAGTATTCACTTGGACCCCCACACGATCGAGCCCACATGGGGCGATGTGACCCAGGGCAGACATAGAACCCTTCCTTCGGACTGTGGGTTACCTGGGCCAGTTTCATTCTGTTCCAGGCAGTATTGCACCGGGGTGTGCAGGAAGTCAGGGGCTCATCACAGTCTCTAGCACAACCTGGTGTGGTCCCTTTGTCTCCTGAGCAACAGGGGGGTCCCGGGGGAGAGGAGTGCGGAGGATAGTTATCTAGACCCCAATGAGCCTGGCCATGTAAGGCTAGCATGCAAAGGTCTGGCGTGAGGTCGGGCCACCACGTCCACAAAGGATGGGTGCCAGTTACTGACCACACAGTCTCTTTTTCTTCATTCATTACTTCCCATGTCAGCTTCTGTGGCTGACGGGGGTTTTGGTCTGGAGCTGCGCTGGAGGCGCAGCTTAAGAGGATTACCAGTAGGTGCCACGGTCCATTTATCTGCACGGCCGTCTTCATCTTGAACAGGGGCCTTCTTGACATGCGAGGCGTGTATCCAAGCGGCTACTCCGTCCACTTTTACAGCGGTGGGAGTTGTCAATAACACCAGGTAGGGTCCTTTCCACCGAGGCTCAAGGCTGCCTGCTCGATGTCGTCTGACTAGGACTTGATCACCGACCTGGAACCCGTGGGGCACTGCGGTGGTCCCTGGGGCATAGGCTTCTTTGATCTGGTCCCAAATCTGGGTTCTGATCACTTCTAGAGCCTTTAAATGAGCAAGCAAAACAGAAGGTAAGGTAGAGCCCGAGTCTGGAACCAATGTCCCGCCAGTCTCTGTTAAGGGGGGCGGTCCCCCGTAAAGAATCTCAAAAGGGGTGAGTCCGAAGCGTCCAGGTGTGCTCGGGACCCGGAGGAGCGCAAAGGGAAGGAGGGCCACCCAGTCCTTTCCGCAGGTCTCGATGGCCAATTTGGTCAAGGTCTCTTTTAGAGTTCTATTCATTCTCTCTACCTGTCCTGAGCTATGAGGGCGATAGGCACAATGTAATTTCCAATTAACGCCCAACTGTGCGGCCAACCCCTGACTTAGCTCGGCAACAAAGGCAGGTCCTTTATCAGACCCAATTACTTTGGGAATCCCAAACCTGGGTAGTATCTCCTCGAGGATCTTCTTAGTCACCACCTGTGCGGTCTCAGATTTGGTGGGGAATGCAACCCATCCGGAAAAAGTGTCTATGAACACTAATAGGTACTTGTTACCATACATTCCCGGTTTGATCTCGGTGAAATCAACCGAGAGGCTTATAGAAAATCTGATTGCACTCTAGACCCCAGAATAGACAGAAGACAGGAAGGAAGGCAGAAGAAACACTAAGAAATCCTCACCTCTCAAAAACAATCAGAAATAGAGAGCACGCCTGAGATGGGAGAAGTACCAGTAAGATGGAAAACACTTCCCTAAATATGATTTTGCTCCAATTAGTTAAATGCAAAAGCAGTCTACTGTGGAAAAAGCCTGAGACCCCTCTGTAGTATAATCTGTGTGGTATAGGACCTTAAAACAACATCGAGGTTGGGGCCAACAGGAAGGCACATGCCTCCAAGCCTACAACCTGAATTTGAACCTCTGGACCTACACATTCCAAGGAAGAGAAGCCATTCCCACAAGCTATGCTGACCTTCACATGCAGTCTACCACTCACCTGCACCACACACACAAAATAAAATGTAAACAAAAATCCCTAAGGTCAGCACTATACAGCTGAGACAAAAGCACACAGCCCTCTAGCCTGACACTCACTAAAGACAAAGCAGTGGTAGGCAGTCTCCTGCTGGAGGAGTTTCTAGGCAAATAGAAGCTACCCATTACAACGCTACCCATTACATTTATACCCTGACAGAAATAGAGCACACAGATACAAACTAGGATAATTAAGATCACACCTACTTAGAAGGCTGAAGATGATTACAAAACCCTCCAAATGTGGGCCAACTAGAAGACTGTTCAATCCCCAGAATCCACACGTTGGAAAGAACGGGCTCCCACAGGTGGTCCTCTATTATGTACACACAATAAAAGTTTTAAAAAGAAAACTAACCTTAAAGTGTTATGGAAACATTGGTTTCCAAAAAAAGATGAAGACAACTTCACAGAAATATTTGAAATGACCTTTTGACAACTTAAGGTAGAAAAAAATCCACAAAGATACTAAAGCATGTTTAAGAATAGAAGCCAGAAAATGTTACAAAGAGTGCAATTCAATGCACAGAAGAGGAGCCAGGCAGAGTTCTCATCTTAACTGCAGAGAGCAGATCTCTGCAGATTATAAAAGCACTGTGTACTCTGCTCAGGCGTGTGCACTTAGGAGTCTCAACTTCCAAGCTGTTCTAGAACTTTCAGAAATAAAATAACTGGTATTCCAACAAAACTTTTATCTGTTTAGCATTAACAAATTCACTTATATAACCCCTGCACTTTTTGTGATGCTAAAAGGTATTTAAAGTGAGTTTCAGCCAGGCATGGTGGCGCACGCCTTTAATACCAGCACTCGGGAGGCAGAGGCAGGCGGATTTCTGAGTTCGAGGCCAGCCTGGTCTACAAAGTGAGTTCCAAGACAGCCAAGGCTACACAGAGAAACCCTGTCTGGAAAAACCAAAAAAAAAAAAAAAAAAAAAAAGTGAGTTTCACTGTTTGTGGGTGCCCAACCCCCCCTTTACAGGAAGTCAATGCTACAAATATTTAGAAGCTACTCCAGATTTTCAAACAAGCTCAGTTAACAAACAGAAGTGCCCTGCCCCCCAAGCTAGCTAGGCAACCAATCAAGATACTGGAAGAGAATCTGGCTCCAAAACAGTATTGAGGCAGAGGCAGGTGGATTTCTGAGTTCCAGGCCAAAGTAAGTTCCAGGATGGCAAGGGCTACACAGAGAAATGACCTAAAAACCAGAGGGAGAGGAACGTGAATTACTCAGTAATGCTAATAAACTAATGAGTCTTAATGATTTATTTCCCTTTTACTCCAGGAAATTGAGAGCAAGGAGTAAGATGGTTTTAAAGAATGGAGGCAGATGCTCAGCAGTTAAAAGAGAGCTTCCCAGAGGGCTGGAGAGATGGCTCAGCAGTTAAGAGCACCAACTGTTCTTCCAGAGGTCCTAAGTTCAACTCCCAGCAAGCGCATACTATCCTATCCCATCGCTTTCCACCCGTTAGCACTACTCTTCCAATTAACAGTAAACTCTGGAGCATTGAATAATAACGCACACCTACAATCCCAGCACTCAGGTGTAATGCAGGAAGATCATGAGTGCATGGGTAACATGGTAAGACCTTCTCTCAAAAACCAAAAACCAGGAGACAGGGAGATGATGGGCCAGCAGTTAAGAGGACTTGCTGCTTCAAGACTGGAATTCAGAAACTCACACCAATGGAAGGTGGCTCACAAATGCCCTAACTCCAGTTCCAAGAAGAAACCTGACCCTCTCCCCTCTGGTATCTCGATATAGACAGACAGACAGACAGACACACACACACACACACACAATGATTAAAAAAAAAAAAAAAGAGGTAATAGAAAACAGGTGAAGAAAGAGTTTTGTTACCTGTTACCTGCTTATGGGAACCATTTTGTTTGAACCCTACCACAAGCTGCCTGTCAGTGTAAAACTTGGATTTTCACTTACCCAAATTTGGAAAGCTGTGAATTTACAAAGCAGAGAAGTACCAGCACAACTCAGAAGAAGTTGTTTTTCTTCTTTTTTTTTCAGTATTGGGAGTTTTAACTTGGAAACTCACAATGTTAAGCAAGCACTGTACCACTGAGATACAACCTGAACAATTTATTTGAGTCAAGCATAAGTGGCTTGTGCCCTAACACCAGCACTCAGGAGGCTAGCTGACTTCTGAGTTCAAGGTTAAAGTGGTCCATGTAGTTAGCTTAACGCCAGCCAGAGCTGTACAGTGAGACCCTATCTCAAAAACAAATACAACCAAACTACTGTGTTGGGACAGGTCTCACTAGGTTGGCCCAGAATGGCCCTGCAGCTGTCCTCCTTTCTTTCTACCTCAGCCTCAAGCTGGACTGAAAGGCTGGGTCACACTAAGCCTGACCCTAAGCTGTGATTGATTCTGCTTCCTCCTCTATCACTCTGCAGATCACTGTGTCCTACTAATGTCCTAACAGTTTCACTCGGGTATGTCAAGTCAGACAGTAACATAGTAGACATAACCCATAATCCTAGGCCAACAAAAAGACCCAGTCCATCCATATCAGCCGAGGTTGTCTCCTACACCTAAGCCTTTCCCTGTATTCTAATGCACTTAGTAATACAAACTTAATTCATTTACTACTTTCCTTCCAAACCAAGACACTCAAGTTTTGCAGGAAATAAACTGACCACTACCTAATTTTTAGCACACACCAAATTCAAATATTTTGTAGAAAAATGGTAGAATGTAGGAAGCTTTGAAATCTCTGTGTGGTGTAAGTCTGTATTTAATCTCGAATGCCTAAGTTTTTCACCTACAAAATGGTGATAATGCTTTCAAAAGTGTATTGTAAGATTAGCTGACACAGCACATATTGAACAAATACTAGTTTTTAATGAAACAATACTAAGAGAGCTAGTAATTTCACATAAATAGCTCAAAAAGTATACTGGCTTTTTTTCTTTTTTTAACTTGGTGTATATGAGTACATTGTCACTGTCTTCAGACACACCAGAAGGCACCAGATTCCCTTACAGTGCTTGTAAGCCACCATGTGGTTGCTGGAAATTGAACTCAGGACCTCTGGAAGAACAGCCAGCATTCTTAAACTGCTGAGCCATCTCTTCAGCCCAGCTTATTATTTGATATTTGCCTTTATCATATACTAAAAGACTTTAAGAATCACTCAGGGCTATATACAATTCATTCTCTGCAAAGATACTTTTACAAATTTAGTTACTGTAATATCTCTGGTAGAGGACTGGGTTTGGTTCACAGCACCTACATGGCAGCTCAGTCATTCTTACTCCAGGTCCAAGGGATGTGATGCATCCTTTTGACCTTGCTGGACTCCTACACACATGGTGCACACATACAGAGCCAAACACGTAAAATAAATGAATACCTCTTACAAAGGGGGTGGGGTCGGGGGTAGGGCTATAGCTCAGTTGGCAGAATACTTATCTAGTGTGCAGAAATACATGAAATGTGCAGCTGAAAATCCTAGCTTATACTCTCAGCACCTAGAAGAGGCATGTGTATTAAAAAGTCAAGGTATTTCTCACTTGCGTAAGGCCAGCCTGGGCTAGAGACTCTTGTGTTAAAAAATAAATGAAGGGGAAATTGCCCAACATGTAAACATTTTCTGCTCAAGAAAGAAGACCTGAGTTTGGATCTGCAGCACCCACATAAAAAAGCAAATTATGGTAACACACATCTGAGCTGTGAAACTAAGACAAGAAGATGCCAAGGGCTAGCCTAGCTCACCAATCTATCCCATGACCAGTGAGTTCCAGGTTCATTTAGAAACTGTAAAGACTTTATCTCAAAAAACAAGGTGGAAGGTGGTAGAGACAGTCAAGATACCAGACACTGACCTCTGGCTTCCACACACAAGCACATGGGCTTGAGGACCCCCACACACAAAACATACATAGCTGTTTATAACCTTGGCTTCTACAAAGTAAATACCAAATGATGCTGTGCTTATAAAGACTAAGATGACGTCACATTCACAAAATAGAGTTTAGATCACCTGATCTGTGTGACTTAAATTTCCTATTAAATTCTTATACATACAAAAAAGAAAGAAAAAGTAACTTCCACATACCAATCAACAATGTAAACAAATTCTCATTACTCAGTCAGATGTATCTACTTACCACTTCCTGTATTAATTATTTTAAAGCAACTGCAATGATGGCATTGTAAAGAATGTACATTCTTAAAATGACCTAAATCTGTGGCAAACCAGAAGCTACAGCTATGCCTTTCTCCCGTACCTTAGTCTGAATGTGTCTTTGCAATGCCATGATGATGGTCTAGATAGAACACAGCCAACTTTCCCTTTTCTTGTCTCCCCCTTAGGTGTAAATGTGCACTGTAAATGATACTGTACGATTTGAAAATGTCCTAAGAGGCCTTATAGCTTCCATTTTCATTCTTCAAATGCTACTCTGAAACATCATACCATAAGAGATCACATGGAATATCAAGATCCAAATGTCAACCAACACCACTATGAGGCAGGAAAGCTAAATGTGGCCAAATGAGGGAAGAAATTTGAGACACAAACTTCTGGGGTCTTTTAGAAAAATCTCTTTGAATACTTAGCTATCACATACTTACAGTATTCCTAATATTTTATGGTATTTTAAAACTAATTTTGGAATATGAAAACTTAGCATCATCATTGGAAAATATAAATGATCTTGTCTATCAGTTCTACAGCACTTAACCTTTTGAATTGAATTTGCTATTTGGGTGACACAATTCGATCTTCATTCAGCAACTGCAAACCAATTGAGTTCTTCATGCCAACTGAGAAATACGTGATTACTAGCTTTTACAAGCTGAGCCTCTCTACAGCTGCTGGCAAAAATGAGCACAGGGGAGCAGGTGATTTTAAAACTTGCCGTTCAAACTTATCTCGTCTAACCAGTAGTCAGAGGAAATATACTTGAGAACAGGTAAAACCAGCTTTGGCCACATTAAGTTCATGTTAGTGTAGAAAATTAAAAATCACAAACATCAAATCTCAGTCTACTGTCAAATTATAAAGCAATTTTACCATTTATACTCAGTTCTTTTGGATTCAATCTCAGCAACTTTACTAATAATTTTTGTAAAAACAAAACAAAAAATAGATAACTGGATTAACTCCAACAGAATTCTCCTTTCGTGATCTAAGAACTTTAGTAGGAACTTGTTCCTTTTTAGGTTGTGATCTAATTTGGCCCAGTGCTGATCTACAGTCTACCAGCTCATGACTTAATTTGTTGCTTAAAGGTATATACAAGCTTTATATATAAAGCTTGATGCAAGCTTATACACTCTACTTAAGTATTCCCAGGTATTTTACAGACACACAGAAGAATGTGTCAACAAAGATAAAGATAGTTTTACTTGGGTACAACAGCTCTTTGGCACAGGGCACTAAACTTTCTAATTTATTACTCCAAGTCTTCGCTGCTAAGCTCTAACTTTCCTTCATTACCTTTCCACCACAGGAAGCCCTGTCACCTCCCAAAACAGCACATCATCACAGCAGGTCCTAGCCAAGCACTCTACAGTTGTCCGTACAGTATTTACAGTAAGGAAGGCAGTAAGGTGCATGTTTACGCGTTGGTCTGATGACTAAACTGTGAGTTGTTGGAAGATGTTGCGTCAAGCTCATTCCTGCAAAGGGAAGTTCTAACCTGGTAACCAAACAACGCTTATACTACTTGATAAATTTTCCACTCGACCATTACTTTCCTAAAATATATTAAAACGTGGATATAACATGACAGGTGTGTGAGATGGATATGGAATAACATTTGACTGCATAAAGGCTACAGATGGCTTACATTCAAGTTCATTATCCAAAACCTTCATGTAGAACACAGAAAAATCTGTGAAGTTATATGAGAAAACCACCTTCCTTATTCAAGACACCTGACCTGGGTTGAGGTGTCTTGAACATAGCTCAGAGAGCAAACGCTCAGCATGCCCTGAGACCCTACACTGCGGAAGACAATCTGACCCATCATGTAACTGAAAATAAGGTACTAGGGGACACTGAATTGCCTTATATACATATAGGAAACTGTCAGATAATGAAAAAAAAAATCTACGGGTATGAGAGAAAGGGGGGGGTGCGGGATGGAGGTGGATGGTATACCAAACATCTAGGGCAAAACTAGAACTGTGTGGTGGTGTTGGATCTGGTGGCACAGCCCAGCAATCCCGGAGCTCTGAAGGCTTAGGCAAGAGTATCTTACGTTAGAGGTGGGTCTGGATAACATCATGAGTTCAGTGCCAGCGGGAAACACAAGGTAAGAGCCCTCTAATCAACCCATAAAAACATGAAGCTATAGGGACACAACTCACAAAGTCCAAGTTTCGTTCTGACCAGAATGCTTGATAAAACTGGTGGTAAATTCCTTCTGTTTGGAGTCATTAAAAATCCACAGTATAAGTATTATGCCCTGTAGTGTGCCTGATGACTGCTCACACACTATCTCCTTAAAAAAGGCATCCCAGGAGTCGGGGGTGGAGGGGACTCATCTCAACTAGGAGATCTGAAGAGGTAAAATAACTATGGCCATGGCGATGCCAGAGTTTCTGGTTCCATTGCGACTGCCTCAGCACAACTGCTGCTACACACACACACACACACACACACACGAGCTCCTCAAAAGGAAATACTGACCCCATTTCGGGTTATCTTGTGAGACTACTATTGTTTAATTTGTCAATCAGGACGGTATCTCGGTACTCACCCCTACGTTCTGGATATAAACGGGGTGGGGGTGGGGGGGTGGAGGTAGAAGGGACTTAAGAAATAAGGACACTTAAGACAATTAAAAAAAAAAAACACTGGACACCGCTGCGTCAGGCCCCACACAGCGACCCCCGCTCCGGGCGGGCGATGCTGGGCAGGCGGCCCACGTGCCGTGCCCTCCTGGCCACCGAGTGCCTGCCCCTAGCCCGATGGACATCTCCGCCCCGCAGTCCCGCACGGACTCCCACAAAGACAGGTGGTGTCCGGGAGAAAGATGTCTTGCTCCATCTTTGGATAACAAAAAGCTTTGTGAAGCAAGCATAAAATCTATTACTGTGGATGGAAATGGGAAACCTTTTGCAGTTGTCCTGTATCCAGACTTTCAAGAAGAGACAATACCTCTTCAAAGACTTCAAGAAGTAAAATCAACTAAAGATTACTCCAGAAGTCTTATATTTGATGATGAAGATTTAGAAAAACCTTATTTCCCAGATTGAAAAATTCCATCTTTGGCTAGTGCTTTTCAATTATCTGAAGATGGAGACTCAATTCCTTATACTATTAATAGGTACTTGCGAGATTACCAAAGGGAGGGGACTCAGTTTCTCTACAGACACTACATCAAGGGAAGAGGGTGTATTCTTGGTGATGACATGGGACTTGGAAAAACAATACAGGTTATTTCATTTCTGGCTGCAGTTTTGCATAAAAAGGGAACTCGTGAAGATATTGAAAATAACATGCCAGAGTTTTTACTAAAAAGTATGAAAAAGAAGCCGCCTTCTACAGCTAAAAAGATGTTCTTGAATAGTCGCTCCTCTATCTGTCCTCTACAACTGGAAGGATGAACTGGATACCTGGGGATATTTCAGAGTTACTGTTTTACATGGTAGCAAAAAAGACAATGAGCTGCTTCCTTTAAAGCAGAGGAAATGTGAAATTGCTCTGACGACCTATAAAACACTGCGCTTGTGTCTGGAGGAGCTTAACAGTTTGGAATGGTCAGCTATTATTGTAGATGAAGCTCATAGAATCAAGAATCCAAAAGCCCGAGTTATGAAGGCTGTGAAGTGTAAGGTCCGCATTGGCCTCACTGGTACTATCCTTCAGAACAACATGAAGGAGCTGTGGTGTGTCATGGACTGGGCTGTGCCAGGACTTTTAGGTAGCAGGATTCACTTCAAGAAGCAATTTTCTGACCCAGTGGAACATGGCCAGAGACACACAGCAACAAAAAGAGAACTTGCTACTGGTCGAAAAGCTATGCACAGGCTTGCAAAAAAGATGTCTGGCTGTTTTCTCAGGCGTACCAAGACTCTTATCAAGGGTCAGCTGCCTAAGAAAGAAGACCGGATGGTGTATTGTTCTTTGACAGACTTCCAGAAAGCTGTCTACCAAACAGTGTTAGAAACAGAAGATGTGGCTCTGATCCTCACATCCTCTCAGCCTTGTACCTGTGGCAGTGGCCAGAAGCGCAGAAAGTGTTGTTACAAGACCAACTCACGGGGTGACACAGTGAGGACCTTGTGCCTTAGTTACCTGACCGTGCTTCAGAAAGTAGCTAACCATGTTGCACTGCTGCAGGCTGCTAGCACCTCCAAACATCAGGAAACAATTATCAAGAGGATATGTGATCGGGTATTTTCCAGATTCCCAGATTTTGTGCAGAAAAGCAAAGATGCAGCCTTTGAAACACTTTCTGACCCTAAATATAGTGGGAAAATGAAGGTCCTCCAGCAGCTTTTGAATCATTTTAGGAAACAAAGAGATAAGGTTCTTCTCTTCTCCTTTTCCACCAAGCTGCTGGATGTGCTGCAGCAGTACTGTATGGCCTCGGGCCTCGATTACCGGCGACTCGATGGAAGCACAAAGTTCGAGGAAAGGCTCAAGATTGTGAAGGAGTTTAACAGTTCACAAGATGTGAACATTTGTCTTGTCTCCACAATTCCCTTAGAAGATCGTTCCCCTAATTAGCAGAGGACTTTTTTGAGCTCCCTGGGGTGTCTGAGACGAATCCATGCCTGGTTTCCCCATCAGGAGCCTACCTGGAACAGCTGGAAGGTTATTAATCAGGGCTGGTGAACTAGGTCTCAATTTTGTTGGTGCCAACGTTGTTATATTATTTGATCCAACTTGGAATCCAGCCAACGATCTTCAAGCTGTTGACAGAGCGTATAGGATTGGACAGTGTAGAGACGTTAAAGTGCTTAGGCTAATATCCTTGGGGACAGTGGAGGAGATCATGTACTTACGACAGGTCTACAAGCAGCAACTTCACTGTGTGGTGGTTGGAAGTGAAAATGCCAAGCGATACTTTGAAGCAGTACAAGGATCAAAAGAACATCGAGGAGAGCTCTTTGGTGTCCACAACCTCTTCAAACTAAGAGGGAAGGCCAAGTGGAAGCTGGCATCATGACAGCCACAACATGGTTGAAAGGGGAACCTTCAGCACAAGAACTAGAAACACCTAGAGACCCTGACTGTCAAGAGCCCACAGATGTTTGTGAGCTCTACAGCGACATCAGTGATGAGGAGTCGGTGGGCCATTCCCTGGGAAAGACTGATCAACACAAAGTCTCTGACACCAGTAGAACTCCAGGCTTCCCAGCACAGCTCACTTTGCTACAGTGTGGATTCTCTAAGTTGTTTGAGGCAAAGTATAAGTCAGGCCAGGATGGCGATGGAAACCCTGTCTCCAGTGACGGAAGTTCTGATGAGCAACCCATGTGTCTTTCTGCAGAAGCCAGACAGGCTGCTCGTCAAAAGACTTGGGACTCTGTTTGTACTTCAGAACATCAGAAATCAGATAACATCCAAACTCCAGATGAAAAATGTGTTTCTGATAAAAGTGAGAAGGCTTTAGAACAGAATGTTTCTTCTGAATCTGATGATGAGACAAAGGATCACCGCACAGCTGGACATCATTGCATGGGACAGGGTGACACAGAGTCAGAAGACAGTGATGTCATCTTTCCTACACAGTATCCCACTCAGAGAACCCCCAAGAACCATAGACGCTTTAAGCTGCTGTTAGGTGAATCTGAAGATTCTGAAACAGAAAACCCTGTGAAAGTAAATCATGGTGATGGCAGACAGAACAGTGGCAGAGGAAATGGACCAGTTTCAAATCTCTTGTGTCTCAAGAACATGACCTCAAAATCTGTTAGGAAAAGAAAAGGTACAGATGATATTAGCGATGAGTCTGATGACATTGACATGTTCCCCAAGTCAAGAATAAGAAAGCAAAGAGCCACTACTTCCTGGAAATTTAAGAGAAAAAAGGAAAACAAAAGGAAACTTGATAATTCTCCTGTAACAGCAAAGGAAGCAAATCAAGTGTGTGCAGCAGATGGGACCGTAGCTCTCAGGTTATTGAGGATTTTTCATCCTTAGATGACAATTTATCTGTCAGCCACTTGAGTTTCACTAAACTAAGTCACAGAACAGAAACTGTAAAAGATAAAATCAGCTTGTCCCCCAAGCTGCCTGGCCCAGATAAGAAAAATAACACTTTTATATCAAGAAAACCACCAAGTTTTCTAAATGAAGGATTTGTCAGTCAAGAGCAAATATGCAACTCAATGGATAAAATATTAGATGGTGTTCAGGAAGTGGCATATATCCACTCAAATCAGAATGTGATCGGCTCAAGCAGAGCTGAGAACCACATGAGCCGATGGGCAACACGTGATGTATTTGAGTTGAAGCAGTTTTCCCAGCTCCCTGCTAATGTCGCTGTTTGCAGTTCTAAGACATACAAAAATCAGGTGAAGGCAAACATAGTGTCACCTACAGAGAAAGATCAACCACCAAGTGATGGAGGCATTTCCTCTCCTCTGTACGTATCCCACCCTGTAATCCAGAAAAAGAAAGATGTATATCGAACTAACCACACTACCTTCATCATTGGAGAAACACCAAGAGGAATCCGCAGAAAGCAGTTTGAAGAAATGGCCTCTTACTATAAGCTGCCTGTAAAGGAGTTTGCTGAACAAGTTACTAGGGCCACATCTGAAGAGCGACAGAAAATGCTCAGAGACTTCTACAGTCTTCAACACCCAGAGGTAAAGGAATTCTTTGTGGATTCTGCTTCAGAATTGATAAAATCTGTCCACAAGAAAGAAGAGAAGGTGAGAAATAAATCTAAAGAAAAAGAATCTCTCTTAAAAGAAAACCCCTCAAATGATAGTACTTTATCATGTTATGATTCCACCGACAAGATATCTCAAGTTCACAACCGAAAAATATGTGAAGGGAAATCAGTCAGGCCTCAGAGTCATGGTTTCCATAGAGAGGACACATTTCCTAGTGATGCAGAGATTAACAAATCACCTGTCAGCTTTACTGAAGAGATTCACAGTGAGAGAAAGGACCACACACTCAAGGATACCATAACAGTCTTCTGTCCAAACAGCAACCCTGAAGCCCTGGAGTCAGAGCTAGAAAAGTCCCCGGGACATCAGTGGGACCTCACAGGAGCAAGCAGTTCAAGAAACAGACCACCTTCCAAGTTGAGAAACAAAAGGGTAGAAAACCCAGGGTCAGAAAACACTCCTGTGGATGGCTTACTTGGTGACACCTCTGTTCTTAACGACCTCTTTAAAAGCCATGGGGAAGGTCCCACACAGCTGCCAAAGAATGTTCTTTCAGGGCCTGTGGCAAAAGCAAAGCAGAAACCAAAAGATTTCTGGGACATCTTGAATGAACAGAATGATGACAGTCTCAGCAAACTCACTGACTTGGCAGTGATAGAGACACTGTGTACCAAAGCACCCCGCACCTCAGCCTCCAAAAGGAAAGATGAGCTGGAAGCTTCCCTTTGGAAAGCAAACGAGAAGTTTTTGTGGAAGACATTTAGCTCAGATGTTGACGATGAAAGCATAAGCAATACAGAGAGAGAGTAGGACGTGGACGTGCCATTAACCTAGATATTGATGAGCTGCTGGCCCTGACTATGGATGTTCATGTATGGGGCACACTGAACATTTGTTTACAAACTTGTGTATTAAATTATTGCTTTAGTATAATCTAAACAGCCTAGCATGTTATCATGGGTTCTTTCCCTAATACCTGTTTTAATCATTAACACTCATGTATGTAGTTTATGTAGTCCTGGAGGTCAAGCCCAGGACTTTATGCAAGCACTCTGGGCAACTGAGCTACATCTCCTGCCCCAGATTTGGTCTTCAGAACAAATGTAATTGTATCATATTGTAACTTGTCATAACTATTATTAACTGGGCATCTTCCCTCCTGTGTGATTCCGTGGCCTTACATGAGTGACTTGCCCATTCATTATCTGAAAGATAACTGACACACAGCCTTCCACTTTTAAACTCCAGAATGCCCCAAAGTCAAGTGGCAGCCACTGCCCTCTCCTCATTGGTATTGGGAACTTACTGTTTTCCTTCTTCCTTGGAATTATGTTCTATTACTATTATTTTAGATAAAAGTTATAATGAGGACTCAATAATGAGGACTCAATGTATGGTATTATGTTAAAAGTGCTAATTTTTATAACCACTCGGAGTTTGTATGCTGTGGTGCTAAAGAAATGGGATTTTTATCTTTGGCCAGGACACCGATGCCTTAACTTTTCACATTACTACGATTTAGCAAATATAAAGAAAGATTTATAGCCTAACTTTGTATTTCTTAAGTAAAAGGAAATGAATAAACATTTGATTTTAATTGAAAAAAAAAAAAACACAAAAACTACAGAATGGGGTGTGACCCGGACCCGCTCTTCAAACTGTTTCCACACTGGTCGTGACGTCGTATTTATGACCCACACGGATTCCCACCCCCATATACCAACACGTACTTTTGTGGGGGGGTGGGGAAGGAGGATGTTCACTGGAGTGGTTTCGGGGTGGATGTGTGTGTGTGTGTGTGTGCGCGCGCGCTCTTCACTACGCAGTTTCTCCAAGGTGAGGGTGCATTTTACTACTCACACCTTGCGTGTCTAGAGTCGGCCCCTTACACCCGAGTCTCGCCCCGGGTCAGGAGAGTCAGCCTTCCTGCCTCACATGCCCGTGTCACGCCACTGCCGGTGCGGGGCCACCGAGAGGCCTACCGACCTCCACCTACTCCGAGGGGACTGGTGGAAACCGACCGAAATCTCGGGTGGGACGACCCCACACTACGGCCGCCCGGCGCCGCGGGTCCCCACGGGACGCGCACCATCCGCCCGCCCTGCCCCCGGGGTCCCGGGTGGGGGTGGGGGTGGCTCGCACTCCAGCGCTCCCCTCCCCCCCCCCCCCCCCCGCCGCTGCCGCCGCTCTTTACCCTCTTCCACCGAGCACTCCGCCGCAGGGAGTGTCGCGCTCCCCGCAGCCACACCGCCGCCGCCTTCCTCGCTAGGCTCGGCTCGGCTCTCGGGATACCGGCAGAGAAGTCGGCGAGGAAGCACGATAGCGGCCGCTTCTCCCGATGCACCTCAGAAGTGGCCGCCGCCGTTGGCAGCCCCGCCCTTCCTCCTCCCCCGCCCCCTGCGCGCTCGCTCGCCCGCTTCTCGCGAGAGCCGCGCGGCGGCGGCGGCGGCGCTGGCGGCGCTGCGGGGGAGCCGGGAGCTGCGGGCGGGCTAGACGTGCCCCGCCGCGGGGTGGTGCTCTGACTGCGGCAGCCGTTGACGGCCGCCTCGGGGGAAGCTGCGAGGCGCCACGGTAAGCGGCCGCAGAAGGTCGGCGACGTGCGGGCGCCCGGCGCGGCGCGGCGCGGGAGGCCGGGCGGGCGGGCCGGTCGCCGCCCGGAGTGCGAGGGGCTTCGGCGCCCGCCTGGCTCCCGCGCCCGCCGCGGGCCCCTGGCAGGCCCGCCGATCCGGGTCCCGCCCGGCTGGTTGCGGGGGTGGATTTTGTTTTCTCTGCGCTCGGCAAGTGGCGCAGGGACTGTTTACGGAATGGAGTCCGACGCTGCCTTTCCCCCACCTCCCCTCGAGCCTCCCTGGCGCGTCCTCCCTGCCCAACCTTGTAGGATTTGACAGCTCTCCCTCCACCTACTACAGCCTTCCGATTGACTCCTACACCCTGCTGCTGGCAGTTTCCCTGGAGTAAATAAGTTGTAGCGACGGGGTATTTGGACGATCACTTCCGAATCTTTAAAAAAAAAAAAAAATCGGGCTTTTTAAGCTCTGAGAGCGCTGCTACAGGTTTTGCAGCAGACATTCACTTATTTAGAAAGAGCGAGGGAATCTGTGACGTAGTCTGAGGAATACGAGAAGAAACTTTCAGAAACCACGGTGAATGTGGTTAAACTAAGATGTAAATGAGGACTAAGAAATGCAAGAGAGTATGGGAAAAGCCACAAATTATGTGGCGTTTCAATGATGGACCAAAACGCAAGTTATTTAACGGTAAGTTCTTACTGAAACTTGGAAGCACAGGGAGGGCACTTGGGTTTTTAAGTGACTTATTTGATTTAAGGGTGTTTGTTTCAAAGAATAACTCGGATCTACATAATTCCACTAAGTGACTAAGTGAAATGCCATATATATATATATATATATATATATGTATATATACGTATGTGTGTGTATATATATATACATATGTGTGTATATATATATATATATATGGCATTTCATATATATATATATATATATATGGCACACACATATGTATATATAATTCCATCTGATCAATGTGGAATAGCAGTCAGTAATCATCTCTCATTTTTCTTCACACATCACTATAATAAATTTCGTACAAACTTAAGGGTTTGGGTTTTTTTTTTTTAATTTTGTTAAAGTTGACACCCAGGTGTCATCCTTTTAGGACATGTAGTAGACAAAGTGTCTGGTAAAGGATAAAATTAAGTACACATTACTTTTGAGGAGATTTAATTTGTCCTTTTAAGAGAAATAATTGTTCTATTCTGTTGGCCGTGTAACACCCTTAAGAGTCAGAATTCATGAGTTCATATCTCAGCACTTTGTCTGATTACCTTTGTCTTCAGCAGTTCTTTAATGCTGCTAAGAATTCCTTAACCCAGGCTTCTTCCTGTGGGTTAGGGAACCCTAACCCGCCATGCTCCCCAAACTTCATGGTGGTGTTGAAAGGATTAAATGAGGGGATCTGTCAGTTCTTAGAACATAGCAAGCATTCCATAATTGTTAACAGTTACGTTATGTGTCTAAGCCACCACTCGGCCTTTCTGGAACTTAACCTTGTGGAGACTCCTTGAACATCTCTCCCAGTTTATTTTGTGTTAAGAGGATCGACTGCACCATTTTCCTGAGCTATAGTAGACAAACGTGGTAGTGGGAACTTCTCTACAGAACCCCTGACTCTGACAAGGACAGTGCAGGTGTTGGCCGATTATGGTTTCGTCTCCTCTCAGTGCTGAGGATTCTATGAGAGGTGAGTGTGGTGCCAGCTTCCTCTGTGTGTGTGTGTGTGTGTGTACGTGGAGGGGTGCTGGCCACTAGAGCCTGTGTGAAGGTCAGGGGGCAGCTTGTGGGAATGGGTTCTCTCCTGCTATGGATTCCTGGGACTCAGACTCGGGCCAGCAGGCTTTGCAGCGGGCTCCTTTAGGTGTTGAGCCACCTCACGGGCTCTGGATTCTAATTCTTAGTTAGTGCTAGGTAATAGCTACAAAACAGGGGCATGTGCTTATCCTTTGAGAACAGTTAGGGGAGTGTGTAAGAGAGAGAGAGACAGAGGGAGAGAGAGAGAGGCAGCATTCTCTCTCTCTCTCTCAGCCCTTTGATGATCTGTCCTTACAGCCATGGCTCCTTTCTGAATTCAAGGGTCTCTGTTGACCTCTCGCCAACACCGTTTCATTAGTTTCCACTTCTTTACTCCCTTCCCTAAGACACTGTCTTAGTGGCCTTTATTCTCTTCATCCCTCTGCCTTGTGAACTTGTCTGTCATCTGTCCGCGGTCCTCCTGCCCTGATTCTTGGGTTTAAGCACTGTGGTTACTATTGTTTAATCTGCCTGATTACTTAGAGTTCTCATTCAGATACTACATTTCAAGCTACCTGTCTGCTCTTTCCACCTTTGTACCATATAACCTCCTTAGGGGCTTCTCTATGCATTCTTTACTATTGTGAAGATAGGGTGATGTTAGCTTTTTGCAAATTGATCATTTTCAATTATAGGTTATCTTAATCTTCTGACAAACAGGTTTCTCCACGCTGAGACAAGTATTTACAGAACCTTTTTGGGATACCAATTTCTTCTAAGATGAAAATCTTATTAATCCCTAGGCTAGAGAAGTGAATCTGGGGTCATCAACTAACTTGATAATCTACTATTTAAATTTATAGGTAGCGCCTGGCATGGTGGCGCACACCTGTATTCCCAGCACTCGAACTCAGGAGGCGGAGGCAGGAGGATCACAAGTTCAAGGCCAGCCTGGGCTACAGAGTTCCAAGCCAGCCTGGGCTATGAGACTCTGACTCAAATAAACAAAAACTAATAAAAATAAACATATAGGTAGGTCCCATTTTTCTAGATTAAGAGTCCCTATTTGTAATAAATGTTACATGAAAGTCCTGTGCTGTACATTTTTGATAAAAAGAATTCCTTTTGTGCCAAAAATTGTAACCCTTGTATTTAATGGTCTCATAAATTTTTAATTTTCCTCAACAATTTTTGTTGAAAAAGTGCAAAATTTAATAAATGAATATCTAAAAACATTCCTTTAATTGACTTCTGCTTTTTTTGGCAGCAAAAAATTTGCTCTCCAAAGGTAACCTTGAAAGTATAAGAGCATGTGAAATGAAACCAGCCTGCACCCTGAGAAACTGCTCCCACACTGCACCTTCACCTAGGTCTCATTTCAGAGACTGCAGTCACTCACAGCTCTTCCAGACGCTGGCCTAGCCAAGATGACTTCCAATCCGCGGGGCACAGCTTCCTTTTACACTGCTTAAAACCTAGGGTGTGGGGCTGGAGAGATGGCTCAGAGGGTAAGAGCGCTTGGGGCTCCCAGCATCCAGTGTCTCACAAGTGCCTGTACCTCCAGCTGCAAAGCAGCTGATTCCCTTTTCAAGCCTTCGAGGGCACTGCATTCATTTGCACAAGCCCTCATACTGATACACACATACACATCTAATTAAAAAGTTAAATCTTAAAAAATTAAAATGTGTTTAGTGAAAGCATCCATCTCTTATTATTGACACAACTCGGGTGTGGAGAGCTTGGGCTGAATCTTCCCCACCAGCTGTTACTGTAAATACTTTGAATGAGGCAGTCATGCCCATTAGTTTACGTATTGTCTAGGTATTAGTCAAGGTTCTCCAGAGAAGCACGGGCAGTCGTATACCACACATTATCTGTCACTTAACAGGAGATTTACTTTAAGGGTTGGTTAATACCATTGTGGTGGGTGGCTGACAAGTTTGAAATTTATAAGGCAGGCTGGCACGTAGATTCAGGAGTCTTTGACAGTCTTGAGGGAGAATTTCCTCTTTCCTGGGAAACCTCAGTCCATTTGAGGCTGATTGGATGAGGCTCATCTACATCGTTGAGAGTAATCGCCTTCATGTACAGTTAGCAGGCTGTAGATGTGATCCACAAACACAAACCTCCTGCACAGCATCTACCAGATAAGGGTTGATTGCAGAACTGGGTACCGAAGTCTTAAATCAACACTGTAAATTTAGCATCACGTGTGTATGATTATTTTCTTCCTACAGAATCAGAACTGAGTACCTGAGACAATACTCACTGTCTGGTCCTGTATTCATAATTTTTCTTGTTGTGGGGACAAAATACCTGACAGAAGTAACTTCTGGAAAGAAGACCTGTGCTAGCTGACTAGTTTTATGTCAGTTTGGCAGAAGCTGGGGTTATTTTAGAAGAGGGAACTTCAATTGATAAAGTGCCCCGGTCAGATAGGCCTGTGGACAAACCTGTGGTACATTTTCTTGATCAATGATTGACATAGCAAGGCCCAGCTCAGTGTAAGTGGTGCCACCCTTGGACTGGTGTCCTGGGTAAGAAAGCAGGAGGAGCAAGCGAGTAAGCAGTGTTCTTCAGTGACCTCTGCATCAGTTTCAGCCTCCAACCATGGCTTCTCAGTGATGGATTGTAATGTGGAACCGTAAGTGAAAATTCTTTCCCAAGTTTCTTTGGTCATAGTGTTTTGCCATAGCAGTGGAAGCCCTAAGACTCGGGTACTTACCATGGCAGAGAAGAGATGGTGTCAGGGTAGTGAGGAGGCTGGGCACAGTGCTTGTGCAGTTAGGAAGCAGAAAGAAACAGAACGGTGCTCTGCTCAATCCCTTTTCATTTAGTCAGGGCCCCAGCCTATACAATGATGAGGGCTTCACTCCGGATGGGTCCTCAACCTCAGGGAGACCTATCAGGAAATGCCTTTTAGCTATGCCCAGAAGACTGGCTGTCTCCGAGGTCATTCAAAAGACCACCAAGCTAACACTGAAGATTAACCATCACAGGTTCTTTACAGAAAACCTGCAAACTTCTAGAGGGAACCACAAAACCAGATTAAATAGCCACTGCTCCTATAATATAGTCTAGACAAGCACATACATAACACATAACACACTTCATTGTGATAATAAGAACCACATGTGGCCTCCGTTGCCTGTTTATAGTTCAAGAGGCTAGAAGCAGAAGCAACTACGGATAGAGATTCTGTGGATAATCCCTCCGAGAAGTTTGGTTGCATCCCCTTCTTAAGTTTTTACTTGAGTTCTATGTAAACGTGTATGTACGGTGATTAGCTTTAATTATCAACTCCATACAGGCTAGAATCACCTGGGAGCGACATGTCAGGGGTTGTGTAGATTCGGTAGCCCTGTGAAGAACTTTATTAACTGAGTTCATTGGCATGGGAAACCCCACCCTAAATGTGGGCAACAGCATTTCCTGGGTGGAGCTCTGGGTTGACTGGAAAGAGAGTTGGACGAGCAGTAGCATGTGTCTGTTGATCTTTGCTGTGTGCTCTTGACTTTGGATGTCATGGGACCACTTCTGTCCAGCTCCCACCACTGGGACTTCCCTACCAGATGGAATGTACCTTGTAACTGTGAGCCAGAAGAGCCCTTTTTCTATTGAGTTGTGTTTGCTACAGTATTTTGTCATGGTAATAGAAAAATAAACTAAGACATTCATGCATATTTGTATATAGATATGTTTTAAAGAATATATAGTAATTATGTTTCACATCCTAGCTATTTTAATATAGGCTTGGGGAGTGTCTCTCTTTCTTCTTCTCCTGCCTCTACCACCAGCACGCTCTGCAGTCACACTGAGAAACTACTGTGTGTCCTTCCTCTGTTCTCTGTGCGTGGCCATGCAGTCATAAAAGAGGCAATGAAGGCAGGGTTTTAGCAGGATAAAATTTAACCTTGGATCTTAAGGAACTGGGGGGTTGTTTCCTGGGAGAATATTGCCTAGCATACGAAAGGCGCTAAGGTCAGCGGAAGGACCATAAGTTAATAAATACATAGTTCAATTAGTAGATCATGTTTAACTATTAAAACTAAATAACATGTAGAAATTTAATATAAATTTTACTTAGACATCTTTAAAATAATCTAG
Organism: Mus caroli; assembly: GCF_978045245.1. Lineage (NCBI taxonomy): Eukaryota > Metazoa > Chordata > Mammalia > Rodentia > Muridae > Mus > Mus caroli. Next base: position 120,483,046 of record NW_028227257.1, read on the forward strand.
AATATTCTATTGTGTGAGATTGAGAAAATGCTCATCCTGTCTGTTAGTATAAAAAATCCTATAGTAGAAATTTCTCTCTTTTTAAAAATTTCCTACATATACATTTAGAATGACATCAGACTGTTATTGTTTCTTCAACAATTCAGTATGGTTTAATTTATTTTTATTTTATGTGCATTGGTGTTTTGCCTGCATATGTGTCTGTGTGAGGGTGTCGGATCTGCTAGAACAGAAGTTACAGACTGTTGTATGTAACTGGACTTCAGCTACTTTGTGAGTTCTTCCACCCTCTTAATTCCCAAATACTAGAAGAGAGAGAGAGAGAAAAAAAAATAGAGGGGGAAAAGAGATGTTATCATTAGACTACTTCCTGCTGATAAGGGGCATCCTGCTCGTTGGGGCAAATTTGAGCTTCTTCATCAGGATACCTAATTTCTTCTTGTTGTTTCTTCTTTGCACACAACAACCAACCACCAACCCACCCCTGGGGGCTCTGGCGTGTACATACCCTCTGAAAGGTCCCCAGAATTCCAGCTGTCACACAACCACAGAAACTATCTGCAGCTGGCAAAACCACAGCCCTGCTAGTGCACGGGTCAGCTGCTGTGGACAGGCTGGAGCAGCCCTGTACCCCATGCCTGGGATTAAAATGAAAACATAGTCTTATAGTAGTTCTCTGCTTTTCAAAGAAACCAGAACTCCACAGTGGTCACTACAGTTGTGAGCTGCCTACAGTTGTGGGTGCTGAGGATTGAACCTGGGTCCTCTAGATGAGCTGTCTATGCCTTTGACAGTTGAGCCATCTCTGCAGCCCTGCAGCTTCTCCTTTACCGTTGTTTATAAATTTCACCTCCACTGTTAGCGAAGTACCATAACCTAAATGCAGCAAAAATGTGTGCGTGGAAACGTTTTTTAAAAAAAATTTTTTTTTTCGAGACAGGGTTTGTGTTTCCCTGTGTTTATTTGTGTGTGAATGGGTGCTACCGGGTTACTGTGGGTGTACACGAGCTCATTAGACAACTTGCAAAAGTGGGGTCTCTCCTTCAGTTTAGATACTGAGGATTGAACTTTGAGCATCAGGCTTGGCCGCACAAACCGTTGCCTGCCTGGGCACCTTACCAGCCTATGTGTGCTGAACTGTAATGGCCAATTCAACCATATTAAAAACTGGAGGCTTTGGAAAGTAATTAAATCATAAGAGCAAAGCTCCCATAGCCCTGATAAAACACTTGAGGCCTGGACATAAGGTTGAATAGTCCTGTAGTCCCAGACTGGGGAACTGGGGCAAAATAAAATAAAATAAAATAAAAATGAAATTTCCAGTTGGAGACAAGCCTGAAATATATGTAGGACTCTGTCCTAAAACAACCAAAAAGCATGGGGGGAGGGGCTACAGGAGGCCTGAAGGAATTGACTAGCTGTTCTACTATCCCACTTAAAGAAGACAAAGAAGAGAGAACATTCCTCCCTAGTGGAGGGCACAGCTCCTCTTGGAAACAGGATAGCCTCTACAAGATACCAAACCTCTAAACACCTACATCTTAAACTTCCCAGCCTTCGATAAATTTCTACTACGTATAAGATTCTTAGTCTATATTATTTTGTAAATACCTCGATCTTAAACTTTCCAGCCTCTAGAACTCTGAGGAATAAATTTCTACTATGCATATATTGTTTAGTCTACATTATTTTGTTATAGCAATACAAATCTAGTAAGAGAGGCAGCAGGTTGTAGCTGAATGACCAACTTTTACTTAAATGAGTTGCTACTATCTATAAATACTAGGGCTTAATAACAAAATAACAAAATGATTGAACTATTTTTATGCTACACCTTTTAATAGCAAGTCATTGAAGTATGACTTTTCCAGGAATTTAAGAGGACGAGAGTAATACTTAAGGAGCTGGCGATATAGGTCTTCTGGTGGAGTGCTTGCCCGGCATACTAGAAGCATGCATGGTCCAGTTCCCAGGGCAGTACAGAACTGGGCCCACGGTGACCATGCCTGCAACCCTAGCTGTTACGCCAGTACTTGGAGGTGGGAGTGAAGAGTCAGAAGTACAGAGTTGGTCTAGGCTACATGGTGAGTTCAAGGGACTCATGAGCACCACCTTACATTGCAAGGGAGGGAGGGAGGGAGGGAAGACAACACTTAAAAACTGTTTAAAAGATTTTTAAGTTATGCATGTTCATGTGTGCTGTGACGGAATGCGTATGTGAGCGCAGGTGCAAACAGAGGCCAGAATCCCATTCTAAAGACTTTAATAACTGCTCAGTTTTTCCAGATGCACCACTACCCTTTTCCTCCCATGAGAACTATATCTCTAACATCTTATACATAAAAGAAAGAGTCCAACTTTCTACCATAAGTGCGTGAAACTTCCTCCGTATGATTATAACTACCTATATTCTAGAGCTACAGGACTAATGCCAAGTCTCGGGGTGAGGAAATTCTTTTTCCTTAAGGTCTATGGTTTGCATCCAGGTTCTTATACGTGCAAGGCAAGCATTGTACTACTGAGCGAGACCCCATGCTCAAAGCTTTTGGAAAGGATGTTTACCTAAAAGGATTATGGCAGGCTATTTAACATTACTCTTTACCTAAGATAAATGTATAGATAGATTTTAAGTTATTTTGATTCCGTGTGTGCATGTATGGAAGGCAGAGGGCAACTTTGAGGAGTTGGTTGTCTCTTTGCCGCACGTGAGTCCTGGGATTAAGCTCATGTCGGGATTGGTGTCGGACACCTTTACCCACTGAGGAACCTAACTGGTCCTGAATTTCTTGTTTTTAACTAAGCATGCATGGACATGCCTGTGTGGGGAATCCCATGAGCGAGTGCCATGGAGTCCAGTAGAGGGCGGTGCATGATGCACCGGAACTGGAGTTAGTGGCTGTTGACAGCTGCCAGATGCAAGCGTTTGGACCCTAGCTCAGAGCCTTTAAACTTTTAGTAAATTGACTGTTTTAATGTAATTGGTAAGAATGGAATTTTAGAACTTCATGTATCGTTTGCTATGTTATTTGCCTCCATAACTGCGATACATACCTTCTGTATGCTTTCTCATTGACAGGTTGAACATTTCTTAGAATCAATTAAGTGATTTCCACTTAGTGACAGATAGAATTAATAGCTTATCCATTTCATATTCAAAAGAACAATTAGAAATGTATCACAGTTTTATTACTTGACATCTGCAATATTTTAGAGAACTGTAATGTCCTTTCCATTTCTTCTTTTGCATTGTAATGCCATGTGAGGAAATGTCTCAGCACCACTGGCCTCTCCATGCAGTGAGGAACTGTGATCATCACAGTCATGTGGCTTCACATAAGGTCTGAGAAGTACATTGTGAGGCAGTTTTATTGTTGTGTTGAGGTTGTAGGCAGTGTAATCTTATGAGACCACTGTGACATACGGAGCCTGCTGGGAAACATCTTTATGTAACACATGACCATAAATAGAGAGAGAAAACCTTTAAAACAGCATATTATGGGCTTGGGATATAGTTCAGTAAAGTGTTTGTCTAGTGTACAGGAAGCTGTGGGTTTGGTCCCCAGCACCAAGTAAACTAAGCATATGGCACAGATCTAATGCCAGCACTCAGGCAGTGCGGTTAGGCGGTTCCGATGTTCTACATCATAGGATGATCAAGTCTGAACTGCATGAGGCCCTGTCTCAATAGCATATTATAATTGAAAATGATGTAGATAAATAAGGTTTTAGGAATTCCGAGATAATAAAATGTATTGAAATTGTGTGGTTTTTATGCTTATTTTTTCCTTTTTTAATTAAATATTTTCTTTATTTACATTTCAAATGTTTTCCCCTTGCCAGGTCTCCCTTCTGGAATACCCTATCCCATTCCCCCTTCCCCTCCCCCTGCCTGTTACCCACCCACCCACCCACTCCAGTCTTCCCGCCCTGGCATTCCCCTACACTGGGGCATTGAACACCCTCAGGCCCAAGGGCTGCTCCTCCCACTGATGTCCTACAAGGCCATCCTCTGCCACATATGTGGCCGAAGCCATGGGTCCCTATATGTGTATTCTTTGGTTGGTGGTCCAGTCCCCTGGAGCTCTGGGGGTGGGGGAGTGTGGTCTCTTGACACTGTTGCTACCTCCATAGGGCTGCAAACTCCCTCAACTCCTTCAGTCCCTTCTTCAACTCCTCCATCTGGGCCCCTCCACGCTCAGTTCAATGATTGGCTATGAGCATCCACCTCTATATTTGTCAGGCTCTGGCAGAGCCTCTCAGGAGACAGCCATATCAGGCTTCCATCAGCAAGCACTTTCTGGCATCCACAATATCATCTGGGTTTGGTGGCTGTATATGGGATGGGTCCCCAGGTGGGGCAGTCTCTGGATAGCCTTTCCTTCAGTCTCTGCTCCACACTTTGTCTCCCTATTTCCTCCTGTGAGTATTTTGTTCCCCCTTCTAAGAAGGACCGAAGCATCCACATTTTGGTCTTCCTTCTTCTTAGGCTTCATATGGTCTGTGAATTGAATCTTGGGTATTCCGAACTTTTGGGCTAATATCCACTAATCAGTGAATACATACTGTGTGTGTTTGATTGGCATTGGGATTGGGATTGGGTCACCTCACTCAGGATGATATTTTCAAGTTCCATCCATTTGCCTGTGAATTCACGAAGTCATTGTTTGTAAATATACCACATTTTCCATACCCATTCCTCCATTGAGGGACATCAGGGTGTTTACAGCTTCTGGCTATTATAAATAAGGCTGCTATGAACATAGTGGAACATGTGTCTTTATTACATGTTGGAGCATCTTCTGGGTATATGCCCAGGAGTGGTATAGCTGGGTCCTCAATACTATGTCCCATTTTCTGAGGAACCACCAAACTGATTTCCAGAGTGATTGTGCCAGCTTGCAATCCCATTATTGAAATTTTGAATGAATCAAATTGTGGATATGGTACTAAGGTTTGGGCAAGAAGAAGGGTTAGGCTTCAGAGAAGATGAAAACAAGAAGAAACACTCAGGGTCACTGTTCATCTCAGTGCTGAAACAAAACATTAGCAGGTGTGCACTGAAATTTACTGTATGCTCTATAAAGACTAGACTTTGAAAATTCAAGATCTGTTTCTAACCCTATTTTTAATAATAGCTTTGATGTGGTTAAGCCACCTTCAATATTGACTTGCTATATAATCCAAAAACATGTGATAGGAAGGGCGTGGCCGTCTTATAGAAGCTGTAGTTACATGTGCTCACCCTCTCTGAGGAGACTGCACATGTCTGACTCCAACCTGCATTGTTTGTTCTGTCAGCACACGATACTTCTGATGTCTGGGGTTACCAAAGAGCAGTCTCTGGGCACTCGGTGTGTGTTGGTCCTCGTCACACTCATCATAGTGGTGAAAACATTTGTATTTTGGTTGTTTGTGAAAACTTAAGTGGTAATTATCTCCTAGCATTGACTATGTACTAGTATGTATATGATGGTAAGACATTTATTACTAAAATAGCTTCAGTTCAAGATACTATTTCATTATTTAAAATTTTTCAATAGCAATTAAAAAAATGTAAGTTATTAGTTCTTTGGAAAACGTTTTTTTTTTTTTAATATGTAGGCTTTACTTCCTAAAAAACTTTTAAATGGGAAAGAAAACATTGATTCAGAGGATTATTAAAATCACTCATGATAATATAAATGTTATTAGAAAAGTTGAACATTCTTAACGTAAGAGGTAGCAATACTTTATAATAAATTATTTTATATTTAGAAAATAGACTATGTTTTAGTACTATACGATAGTATTTGTTAGAATGGTCTAAATACTTTTAGAGTATGTGAAGTAGTAGTTCTTAGTAAAATAAAATGCTTTTTCAGTTGTAGGATTAGATATAATGGGCAGGCTTCTGAGCTATTACTCTAGTCCTCTTCACTAAAAAAGAATTTTTAACATTTATTTATTATTTATATGAGTCCACTGTAGCTGTCTTCAGACACACCAGAAGAAGGCATCAGATCCCATTTCAAATGGTTGTGAGCTACCATGTGGTTGCTGGGAATTGAACTTAGGACCTCTGGAAGAGCAGTCAGTGCTCTTAACCGTTGAACCATCTCTCTAGCCCCTACTAAATGTTTTTTTTTTATGTTATGAGAAAGAATAGATTTTTGAAAACTAGGGTTTTTTTAAATTTATTTATATGAATACACTCCAGCTATCTTCAGACACACACTAGAAGAGTGCATTAGATCCCATTACAGATGGTTGCAAATCACCATGTGGTTGCTGGATTGAACTCAGGACCTCTGGAAGGGCAGTCAGTGCTCTTAACCACTGGGTCATCTCTCCAGCTGGAAAACTATGTTTTTAACAGTACTTTAGCATATAGCCTGAGGCAGGAGGATTGCCACATGAAGCCCAACTTGTGCCACACAGTGAGTTGGCAACTTGACTTCAAAGCAAGACTTTGTTGCTAAGAAAACAAAGAACTGATGTAAGGCAGGTCGGTCCAGGTCTCTTTGTGTAAGCCTATAATCCTAGCTACTCAAGAGTCTACCTGCATTACAAAGTGAGTTCAAGGATAATCTGGGCAGCTTTCCTCTAATGAGGGTGGGTCAGGTAGCTCAGCAGGAGAGCATTTTCCTATTGGTTGACAAGTCTAGGGTCATTCTCCAGTAGGGAGGGAGGGAGGGAGAAGGGGGAGGAGGCTGGGAGTGGAGAGGAGGAAGGAAAAAGAAGGAAGGAGTCAAGGAAGACCCCACGAAGAGTGTTCTGGCATCTGTTAGCAACTATAATATATACTGGGCAAAATTACAGCTACTTTTCATGAAGTCTTTTCATTCTGACAATTTGGAGTACTTTAAAAATACTAATTAAAAATTTCAAAACTCTTATGGTCGATACATATAATTTAAATAATTAGATATTTCATATGAAAAAAAAACCTGAGAGAGTCAAAGTTATTTATCTGTGATCACATAGTATTTAACTGATGGAAACTGAGTAATTCCAAATTCCTGTGAATCAAATATAACTCGTGTAAAACAAAACAAGTGTAGTAATACCAAAATTGCAGCCCCATAATTTATGTTTTTAATATTTTTTAATTAATTGTGTGTATGTGTGTAAATGTATGTCAGTATACACATGAACCACAGGTATTGGACCTGGATCTGTAGTTACAGTGGCTGTGCAGCGCCCAATAGAGGTGCTGGGATCCAAATACTAATGCCCTAAAACACAGCAGTTTAATTACACATCTTTAATGAGTATTCTAATATGATTTCTGTTAAGCATAAACATTTATATGAGATATTCCCATCCAGTTTTAACAACATGGCCTTTAAGTTGATTTCTTGAGCGCTTTTGTTGTTGTTTTGTATGGTTGTTTTGAGACAGGATCTCTCTACATAGCCCTGGCTGTTCTGAAACTCACTCTGTCCACTCTGTTCTGAAACTCACTTTGTCCTCAGCTTGCCTTTGCCTTCCAGGTGTTAGGATTAAAGGCCTGTCTGAGCTCTCTTTTTTTTTTTTTTTTTTTTTTTTTTTGGTTTTTCGAGACAGGGTTTCTCTGTGTAGCCCTGGCTGTCCTGGCACTCACTTTGTAGACCAGGCTGGCCTCGAACTCAGAAATCTGCCTGCCTCTGCCTCCCGAGTGCTGGGATTAAAGGCGTGCGCCACCACGCCCGGCTGTCTGTCTGAGCTCTCTTAAACACAGGTCATAAAAGACAAAATTGTTTAAGACTGTGAAACACTTTCTTAGATAGACTTGACGATAAACTCTTTCTTAAACTTGACTATTTAAATAAAAACAATTTTCCTAATGGAGAATCTTAAACAAAAAAAAAAATAGGTAACTCCTCTTGATTAGGGGATTTTGGAGCTGGAGAGAGAGCTCAGAACACCTGACTTCAATTCCTAGCCCCATATGAAAAAGCCTGCTGAGCACATGCCTGTAATGGCCGCCCTCTGGCGGCAGAGGCAGTAGAGCTTCAAATTCAAGACTAGTCTGGACAAGTGAGGCCCTGTCTTTAACAGGCAGAGGATTGTCCTAGGGGTGTAGGTCAGTGATAGAGGTGCAGGAAACAGAGGAATGTTTTAGGTATTCTCTCACTACCTCTTCTGTTCCAACTAAAGAAATGAGTTTTATAAAAGTATTGGGCATGCTGATTTTACTTGCTTTCAGACACATAAACATTTTTATTTATGGTTAACTGATTTCAAGAATGCTAAGACAGTAAGGAAAGAAAATATTTTAAACAATGCAGAGTAGAAAGAAACTGACATGTAAAGAATGAATTTGAACCCCACACCTCACACTGTAAACATGATTTACAGTGAGTAAAAGATCTACATGGAGGTATGGTAGGACTGACATATAACTTCATGTCTTGGGAGGCTGAAGTAGGAAGGTTGCCAGGTAAGGGCAGGCTGAGCTACTGAACAGAAAAAAACAAAAACAGGAAAGCAATCAGAACAATCCAACAACGAGAAGAGAAATAACCAAACTTTTATTTAAGATTTAGATAGACAACCACATAAAAGATACATCAGTCATTTGGGGAATGCAGATCAGGACTACAGTGAGATATCTTTCACACAGTAAGACAATAAAAAGGTAAATTTTAATGGTGACATGGACAACTGGAACCATAGTACCTCTTTATTGGGAATATAAAATGATATAGATACTTAGGAAAACAGTTTGTCCGTTCCTCAAAGGGTTAAATAGAATTACTGAAAGGCTCATTAGTTTAATTCCTATAGATGCTATTGACTTAAGAAAATGGACCACAAGCCAGGCCTAGTGGTGGCACACGCCTTTAATCCCAGCACTTGGGAGGGAGTTCGAGGCCAGCCTGGTCTACAGAGTGAGTTCCAGGACAGCCAGGGCTACACAGAGAAACCCTGTCTCGAACAAAAAAAAATAAAAATAAAAAAAAAAAGAAAGAAAAAAAAAGAAAAAAGAAAATGGACCATATGTCACAAAGGATCCAAGATAAAATATCCATAGTAGCTCCAGATGTGAAGCCTGTGTTCATTGACCAACAGATAGATAAGCAGAACATAGCATGTCTCTGTGCAATGGCTAATCATCATTTTCAGCTTGACTAGATTTAGAGTCACCTAGGACACATACTCCTAGGTGTGCCTTTACAGGGCATTTGCAGAGAGGCTAGCTGAAGAGAGAAGAGTCACCCTGAACATGGGAGTGACATCTCTGGGCTGGCGGGGGTCCTGAGATGGGTAGAAAAGGGAAAAAGAAGAAAGCCAGCTGAGCACTCTTTCTCTGTTTTCTGATTTACCGAGGTATGAGCAAATTCTCACTACTGAAACTTCAAGCCACCCCGCTTCTGCCATGTCTTCCCTGTCATGGTGAGCTATATCCCTAAACTGTGAGCCCAAACAAATCCTCCTTTAGGTTGCTTGTTGGGTGTTTGGTCACAGTGATGAGCAGAGTAACTAAAGTAGTCTGACTCATGCAGAAAATGGAAGTTCTGCCTCATGCCTATCTTTAGGGTTTTACTGCTGTGAACAGACACTGTGACCCAGGCAAGTGTTATAAAGGACAACATTTAATTAGGGCTGGTTTATAGGCTCAGAGGTTCAATCGATAATCATCAAGGCAGGAGCATGGCAGTATCCAGGCAGGCATGGTGCAGGCAGAGCTGAGAGTTCTCCATCTTCATCTGAAGGGCTCCTAGTGGAAGATTCAATTACAGACAGCTAGGAGCCTATGCCCACAGTGGCATCCTACTCCAACAAAGCCACACCTCCAAATATTGCCACTCCCTGGGCCAGGCATATACAAACCATCACATGTTAGATGTTAGGACATCTAACATGAAGAAATCTTGAAAATGTCATTATAAGTGAGAAAAGTCAAATATAAAAGGCCGCTATGGCGAGCATACCTGTTTGTGGAGATGGAACCAGATCAGTGGTTGTTGGAGAGGAGGAGAAGCCTGAGTTGTCATAGAAGGAATGGCGACCAGTGAGTGCGGGTTTACTCTCCAGGTGCTGATGATTCCCTCCGGCTGATGGCAGGGATGGTTTTCTGCATTTGGGGATGTGCTAATTGCACTAAAGTCCACAAATTACGTTTTATGTGTTCATGTGGATAGGAATGCTTTTACAAAGACTATAAGCTGACCTGGGAGCTAGAAGTCCAAGATCAACATGTCATAAGAGTTGATTTCATTCTAAGACAGTTCCTTGTTTCCTTCTTACTGTGTGCTTGTATGGTGACCCTTCACTCTGTGTCTTGCCTGCATCTTCACAGACTCCTAGAAGGAGAATACTCTTAATAGATAAGGCCCCCATATACCAACCTTCTATCTTCCCACTTCCTTTAAGGCCTTCCCTCTGATTCATCATGTTCGGCGGTCTGGATGTTAGGACTTCCACAAATAAATACGGAGCTGAGTGATGGTGAGGAACTCTACTCCACAACATGACCTTAAAAGATTAATGTTATGGCCCGGCAGTGATGGCGCATGCCTTTAATCCTAGCACTTGGGAGGCAGAGACAGGTGGATTTCTGAGTTTGAGGCCAGCCTGGTGTACAAAGTGAGTTCCAGGATAGCCAGGGCTACGCAGAGAAACCCTTTCTCAAAAAACCAAAAAAAAAAAAAAAAAAAAGAGAGAGAGAGATTAATGTTATGGTACATGAGTTATATCTCAGGTTTTAAAATATGAGACTCACGCTGAGAATAGATCAGTGTGCTAGAGTATTTGCCTAAGCATGCAAACACTCCTTGGTTAGACTCAGCTTTGGAAAATAAAACAAAAGCCTTAAATACCTACATTGTAGCTCGGGTGTCAGATACTATGGGAATCAAGTGCAAAAAATAATTTCTAAGCTAAACTGGGAAAACCTCAATTAGCAACAAGGGAAATAAAATACTAAATAATAACCTTATCAAGGAGTGTACGGAAATGATTGTAAAAAACTTTAGAACATAAAAAATATAAACTAGATTTGAACTAATAAAAAGATAGTTCTAATTAATAATTGTAGTATTACCTATATAGAAATACACCACGATTTGGTTTTAGATTTCTGTATGTGTGAGTGTGCATGAGTTTTTTGGCTGCACGTATGTGCAAGCATGTTGTGAATGTCTGGTTCCCATAGGAGCCAGAAGAGGGCATCAGATCCCCTAAACTAGAGTTACAGATGGTTGTAAACAGCCACGTGGGTGCTGGGAACCAAATACACCCTCTCTCCACACACACACACACACACACCATGACATCCTTTTTTTTTTTAAACAACTTTTTTATTAGATATTTTTTCATTTACAATTCAAATGCTATCCCAAATGTCCCTTATACCCTCCCCCCACCCTGCTCTCCAACCCACCCACTCCTGCTTCCTGGCCCTGGTATTCCCCTGTTTGGGGCATATAATCTTTGCAACACTAAACAAGTTGATACAGAATTCTTGTTTTTAAAAATATGTAAGGATATCAGGAATTGTCCCATGCATACACAAATAGTTTACTATGTTAATGCATGAAAAGTTGGCAAAAATATTTTTAAACTCAAAAATTTCCCTCTTATCTTAAATACTAGCTAATATTAACTAATCACAAAATGGAAAAGGGGTGATTTCAGAGTGGACACACATCCTTACCAAGTTGCCACTGCTCTCAGCAATGCAACAAACATGCATCCTAGTAACATCACTAAAAGGAGCTCTTCCCCTGAGATGATCCTGCAGGATCTGTGACATAAAGGCAAACATCAGAACAACATTAGTCACATGACATAGTGCCAGCGAGGAAGATCACATGGGGAGACTAGGCAGACCCACAGGCTGAACATCAGTGGGCTTCTACTGAGCCAACCTAGCCGTTTTGGAGCTGCACAGCTTTGCATTGGGTTTCGTACTTTCACTTCTGAATATATTGTAAGTACTTATTTAACAGCAAACCCAAAAAGTCCACTACAGACCTGGAACTAGAATAACAAAGTTAATTTTATATGCCCTTTTATTGATAGATTTTTATTGGGGAACATTTTCTTTCATACAATGTATTCTAATCATGCTTTCCCTTCTCCCACCTTCTCCCAGGTCCTCCCCACCTCTTCTAGCCACCCAACTCCTTTCTTTCTCCTTTAAAAAAAAAATAAACAAAAGCTGCAAGCAAATCCCAAGAAAGTCAAACACATACAACAACAGATCCTACAAAAACAAACCTGAAATCAAAATATACAAGTAATAAACCAATAAGACAAATTGGAAAAGTCTAATTTTTTTCTTTGTAAGCAGGTGCCAGTGGCAGATAGCTTCCTGGTAGGGTTTGGGAGCCAGTATCCATTTCTTCTTCTCAGCGCTGGGACCCTGTCTAGCTTGTCCCTGGGCAGGCCCTGTTCATGCTGCCACAGTCTCTGTGAGCTCAGATGTACTTCAGTCCTATTGTGTCTGGAAGACAGGTCTCCTTGGAGTCCAAGGTAAAGAAGAAAGCTGTTTTCTCTGTTTCTAACACTTCTGTCACCAACTGGTGTGCTGACAGTTTAACTTTATCTATCTGTCTATCTATCTGTCTGTCTGTCTATCTACCTACCTACCTATCTAGATTTTTTTTTTGGCTTCTTTTTTTTTTAAACTTTTTTTTTAAGATTTATTTATTTATTATATGTGAGTACACTGTAGCTGTCTTAAGACACACCAGAAGAGGGCGTCAGATCTCGTTACGGATGGTTGTGAGCCACCATGTGGTTGCTGGGATTTGAACTCCGGACCTTTGGAAGAGCAGTTGGGTGCTCTTACCCACTGAGCCATCTCACCAGCCCGGCTTCTTTTCTTTTTAAGATTTATTTATTTATTATGAGTACACTGTAGCTATCTTCAGACACACCAGAAGAAGGCATTGGATCCCATTACAGATGGTTGTAAGCCATGTGGTTGCTGTGAGTTGAACTCAGGACCTCTGGAAGAGCAGCCATCTCTCCAGCCCCAGTTTAAGTTTATTGTACCTAGCTAGACTTACCACCAAACCACAAATCATTCACTGGCTTGGTCCCACAAGATTCATTCACCCGCTTCAGCTACTGTTCCAAGTCTCAGGGGTCCTATACAAAATTGTGGTTCCCATGAATCTGTTTATATATCCAGCAATTTGGCAAAGAGCTTAAGGAACTAAGGGAGGACCATCTGTATCCGTTTTGTTTTGTTTTGTTTTGTTTTGTTTTGTTTTGTTTTGTTTTGTTTTGTTTTGCTTTGCTTTGCTTTGCTTTGCTTTGCTTTGCTTTGCTTTGCTTTGCTTTGCTTTGCTTTGCTTTTTCCAGACAGGCTTTCTCTGTGTAGCCCTGGCTGTCCTGGAACTCACTCTGTAGATGAGGCTGGCCTTGAACTCAAAATCCGCCTGCCTCTGCCTCCCAAGTGCTGGAATTAAAGGCATATGCCACCACTGCCAGACCATCTGCATCCTTAACACAGGAACGACAGTCTCTGTGGAATTTGCTGCGGTACATCTTCCCTCCTCCAATATCCTGAAACTTCTTTTCTAAACCCCTTCATTTAGGGATTTAATGAAAGAATTATATAGGCATGATTAAGTATTGACCATTGATGAATGGCTCAACCTTCAGCCCTTCTTCCTTCCTCATTCGTCTATCAGCCCTTCTTCCTTCCTCATTCGTCTAGAGGTAGAACCCTCTCCTATCTAATCACATGTTTAATTTCTCCTGTAACCAGCTTCCATTATTAGGCTATTCACATTATTAGCATAAACTCTGAGTTTATGAACAACAAAACAATGCCCCTTCACCTAATTTTACTCTAAGAAGTTCAGGAAATTCCAAGAATCCTGAAAGCACTGTAGCAGACACTAGGGACAAAAGTTAATTATTATATTTTCAGAGTTGGAAAATGAGAATATTTGAAGACCAGGGATATAGGAAGAGTATTTGTCTGCTGTGTTTAAAGCCCAGGGTTTAATCACAAGAGAGACAGAGACAGAAGAGGGGATGAGGAGGAGAACAAAAGGGGAAGAGAGAATAGCATATTTTTAAATTCTGGTACAGGAATGGAAAACCATTAAAGTGTGTGCCTTTGCACAAAGGAGATGGATTTGAGCAGGAGAGGCTGTGAGGAGACAAGGTCTTACAACTAACTTCTTCATGTTCTTTTGGATAATCAGCCCAGAGAGCATCATTAACAAGGTCTGTGAAGCAAGGCCCGGTAATCCAGCATCCCCCACTGAAGGATAATGCTCTAATCCAGCACTCCCTCCCCCACTGAAGGATAATGCTCTAATCCAGCACCCCCTCCCCCCTGAAGGATAATGCTCTAATCCAGCACTCCCTCCCCCACTGAAGCATAATGCTCTAATCCAGCACCCCTCCCCCACTGAAGGATAATGCTCTAATCCAGCACCCCTCCCCCACTGAAGGATAATGCTCTAATCCAGCACCCCCTCCCCCACTGAAGGATAATGCTCTAATCCAGCACCCCCTCCCCCACTGAAGGATAATGCTCTAATCCAGCACCCCCTCCCCCACTGAAGGATAATGCTCTAATGCAGCACTCTCTCCCCCACTGAAGGATAATGCTCTAATCCAGCACCCCCTCCCCCACTGAAGGATACTGCTCTAATCCAGCACCCCCTCCCCCACTGAAGGATAATGCTCTAATCCAGCACTCCCTCCCCCACTGAAGCATAATGCTCTAATCCAGCACCCCTCCCCCACTGAAGGATAATGCTCTAATCCAGCACCCCTCCCCCACTGAAGGATAATGCTCTAATCCAGCACCCCCTCCCCCACTGAAGGATAATGCTCTAATCCAGCACCCCCTCCCCCACTGAAGGATAATGCTCTAATGCAGCACTCTCTCCCCCACTGAAGGATAATGCTCTCATCCAGCACCCCCTCCCCCACTGAAGGATAATGCTCTAATCCAGCACCCCCTCCCCCACTGAAGGATAATGCTCTAATCCAGCACTCCCTCCCCACTGAAGGATAATGCTCTAATCCAGCACCCCCTCCCCCACTGAAGGATAATGCTCTAATCCAGCACCCCCTCCCCCACTGAAGGATAATGCTCTAATCCAGCACTCCCTCCCCACTGAAGGATAATGCTCTAATCCAGCACCCCCTCCCCCACTGAAGTACAATGCTCTCTCACCCTTCTTTACCTACTTTTGTTTGTTCCAGTAGCTGTAGAGCTTCCAGACCTGCCTTCAACTCCCCTGCTCTCAGCTCGATCTGGTAGCTTCATTCTTGGGAGCAGCGTGGATGTGCTACTATGCCTTAGTGTGTAAGCCATATGAATCTCTCCCATCCTGCCCCTTCTCCAAATTACAGATTCTAGAGTACTTCTGCTTATAGTCTTTTTAATAAAGAAAAACTGTAGATCTTTAATACTCTTATCATCTGCCTTTTCTCACTGCAGGTGAAATAGCTCCTTTTGATTTTCTGTTCTTTTTGCTTTTAAGATCTCCCTCTCTTTATTCCTATCAGTCACATGTCTGTTGTAAACTATTTGAGTATGACTGCCCTGTTTGATATACATAGTGTGTTATTTTAGTCATTAATTGCATGGAAAATTTGGATTGTCACATGTTAAATACCGATCCTCTTTTATTCTAAACATAATAACATAATTCCTAGAATTATCCTGTCTCTGTATTTCGTTATCTTTTGCTTTTTCTTTTCTTTTTTTCCTTTCTTCCTCCCTCCCTCCCTCTCTTCCTCCCTCCCTCTCTCTGTCTCTCTCTCTCTCTGTCTCTCTCTCTCTCTCTGTCTTTCTCTCTCTCTCTCTGTCTGTCTCTCTCTCTCTTTTTCTTGCCTAAGACAGGGTCCCATCTAGTCCAGGCTATCCTGAGACTGTAGCTGAGGATGATCTTGGATTTCTGGTTCTCCTGTTTCTACTTCCCAGTGCTGGAAACTACAGGCATTTACCACCTGGCTCCATGGTGCTGGAGATTGAACACAGAGCTTCATGCACTCTGAGCAAGCACTCTACCAGCTGAGCCCCACTCTCTTACCGTAGTATATTTGCCAGAGACAGTATTGTCCCATTAAAAGTGGCTTTCTTTTTTTCTCTCTTAATTACATTTTCCTTTGTTTACATAATGAGCAACCATGTTATCAAAAATAAATTAAAATAAAATATGTTAGCCTCTTAGAAAGCTAAGCATGCAAAGCATGCACTGCCCATTCAGCCGACAATTTCATTCCTACATACTGATCCAAGAGAAATGATAGCTTTACACTCATGTGAATTAAAATTATACATTGATATTCTTATCAGTCCCCTTAATATTTGTCCAATAATTGAAATATCTCCAAATCTTTCAATTTGCAAATGGTTGAAGTGTGGTACACCATGTTTGGAAAATTCTCAGTGATGTAATAAGCTACAGTTAGCCCTTCTTGCTTGAACTTCTGCACCTTCGGATTTCAGCTGTAGATAAAATACATTTAGAATCCGTCAGTCTTATAAGTACTATACATCGACAGACTAAACCATTTTCTCCCAACAACACAGTAAAACAACTATTTGCACACAGTTGACACTATATGAGGAATTATAAGTAGTATAATGATGTTTATATATAGTACATGGTAAGATTGTGTAGGCTTTCTGCAAAGATAAACACTTGTGGATTGTTTTTAGTACCAGTGAGGGTTTCTGGATCTAAAACCTCCACAAGTACCAAGGAGCAGCTCTGAAAAGACAACAATATGGGTACATTGCAGGAACATCATGAGATGCAAAAGAAGCCAGATTAAAAACCTACATACCATAATGATTACATTTATATGACATTCTAATAAAGGGGAAATTATACAGATTATTGATAAGTGGTTTCCAGCATTCAGGTGGCAGGAAAGTTGCCTCTTGTGATAGACTGAACAATGGCTTCTAAAAAGGTCCACATCTTAATTTCTAGAATGTGAGATTGTTATCTTCCATGGCACTGAAACTTTGTGGGTGCGATTGAAGATGTGGTAGTTATCTGAGATTAGCTGGGTGAGCCCTGAATGTAGTAATGTAAGGCTCTTAGGAAGGGCAAACAGATTAATAGGAGAGAAAGTGCCAACGTGCAGGCAAAGCACATGGCTGTTACCCAGAGTGGCTGCCACTAGAGGCTGGGGGAAGCCAGGACCACATTCTTACCTGAAGCTTCCAGAAGGAGCCAGCACGTGTTACACCTTGACTTTATTTAACTTATTTTACATTTCTGACATGAAAAACTAAAAATTTGGCAACACACATGGTTTTTGGCAATTCACTATAGCAGCGACCAGTAAACTAAGAGAAATATAGGGGTCTACATCCTTGTGACTACGCTGAGCCACCCGGCATGAAGAATTAGCTTAGGCTACATAGCAAATGCACAAAGACTATCAAAAGCTAATAAATCTGTCTGACTGGACAGTGGTGGCACACACCTGTAAACCCAGCACTCAGGAGGCAGAGGCAGGCAGATCTCTGAGCGAGTTCCAGGACAGCCAGGGCTACACAGAGAAACCCTGTCTTTAAAAAAAAAGGAAAGAAAAGAAAAAAGAAAGAAAAGAAGGGAGGAAGAAAGGAAAAAAGGAAGGAAGAAAGGTAAAATCTATGTGGGATCCTGTTCAGAGGGTTTGTTTTGTTTTAAGCAGATCTCAAGTTTGTAATTGTTAATAACAGAAATGAACATTCATCTAAGTAATCAAATCCCTATTGCTTTATTTGTATTATAAAAGAAAAAAAAAGAGAGCAACGTCAACCTCGTAGGGATCTGCCATTACCTTAGAGAAAGAAATCCACACATCAGCCTCTGTGCACGTTGGCGGAGGTCTTGGTGCGTCCTTAGCATGCTCACAGATGCTTTGATCCTCATTGTCCTTAGTGCACCTCATTCTAGAAAGAGGTGTGGACACTTATAGATGCCAGATGTGGGGAGCAATGACATGAGTAAGGCAGGAGACTGGGTAAGAGGCTCCTGCAAGTTCAAGATCAGCCTGTGTCAAAAGAAGAAATAAATAATAAAAGTTAAATAAGTCAGCAAATATTAAAGCAAATTCACGTTCTGATTAATCAAGTAGAAGACTTTTTCAGCATAAGGTTTTCTCCTAGGTCATTGCTTTGATTAGCTAGCAGGCTCAGGTTAAGTAGATGACTCTTCTCACATTTCTCTTCTCACGTTTCTCTTCTCTTGCTCCCTAGCAATTTTCAGGCCACCTTTACCTGGGCCTCCGTGTAGGAGCAGGCTTCATGAAGTCATCTCAGGGCTGTTTTACTGCAGTGTTTACTGGAGGGCACTGCTGCTCTGACAGCAGTAGGTGCTCACAAGGCTGTTTTTCATCTCGTTGGGTCCACACTTTTCTATAAGCTTTACTGAAGCCTGGGACTGCCCACTGATAACATATTTCATAGTGTTCTCCTGGAGTAGGCGTAACAGGTAGTATATCCTTACCATCATTCTGCACCTTTCTTTACTAGCAAACAGTGATGGGCTCTCTTCTTCCTTTCAGGACATGCAGCATATTGTTGTAGAGTAATCAGAGAGGCCGATTTCCATCTGTTAGTGCATGTGTCGGACTGCTGACTAGGACAATCAGAAGCAGCCCGCTTGTTTGTATTTCTCTTCACTGTTTTGATACCAGCTATATTTATTTGTTTTGAATGTGCCTCCTTTCTCTCAAGTTATGCCTCTCACTTTCTTTTCTGTATTTATTTTGTTTTTCTCCTTCTTATTGTTGAAGAATTCCAGGCATGCCTGTGTGCTCCATCACTCAAGCACCCCCATTCTCTCTTTTTCAATCCCTCCTATCCCCTGCCCTTTACCAGCCTTGTGTGCTCTGTTTTGTACCCAGTGAGTCCACGTAATGCCATCTATCTATTCACTAGAGTAGGGAGAGCCTTTCCTGTCCACACCCTGAGTGAGTAGTGGGACACCTGTACTTATCAGCTGCCAGTAGCTGCTGAGCCAAAAGTGGGACCTAATGAGCACATCCCCCTTCCATGCTAGAACTTCGTGTGGTTTGATTTTGTACAGACCTTGTGAATTCTGGGACAGTCACTATGAGTTCATATGTGCAGCTGCTCTGTTGGATGTCTCCAAGACACCATTCATTGTACCTGTTCACCACCTCTGGCTCTCTTCCTCCATGGTCCCTGATTATTACTGTCTTCAGAGGTCCATACGTGCATACAATGTATTTTGACCATATTCAGTTTCACCATTCCTCCCATTTAACTCCTTCGTCCTTCACCTCCAGCCCTAAACTTCATGCCCACCCCATTTTGTGTTCCTCCTTCTTGTGGATAGAATTGTATGTGTGCATATAATGGTTTGATAGATTCCACCTCCTCCTATCCTCTCTCCTCTAACTCTACCCCTATCCCCCCCCCCCCCCGCCCACACACACACACCACTATTCCCTCCCAATCCCGCGGTTCCTGGTTTTGTTCGTCTTTAAATCCAGGGAATCCACGAACTGTTGCCAGCATGTGCGTGACTTAGGGGCATGTACTGGAGCATGGGTTACCTCTCCGGGGCTGCACTGCTTAAAAGGCATCAGTTGCCCTAGCTCCTGGGAAAGGTGGATGTTCCTGATAACCACACCTGTGCATTCTGGGATTTTGTCTTGCTTGACCTCGAGCAGGTCTTGTGCAAATGATCCCTGCCACTGTTAAGTTACATGGAAGTGCCTCGTTTCCAGAAGACGCTGGCTCTCTCCTCCTCTTCCCCAGTAATCTCCTGAGCCTCGGGAGAAAGCGGTGTAAGATAGAGGTTCCACATCGGGCTCTGTACTCCACAAATTCTTATTCTCTGCAGGTTGACCAACTGAGGGTCTCTATGTTAATCAATATCTACTGTGAAGAGAAGTTTCTCTGATAAGGGCTAAGAAATTCACTTATCTATGGTTATAACAATAAGTCTGTAGGAGTTGGTTTAATGGTATGTCTGTCCATTTAGCAGAATGATTCCCAATAGGCTCTCTGCTGTGGCCTATATCCTACCTAGGCTTGGGTTCTTAGCCCTGTTGACAGAATCAAACAGTATCAGAGTTCTTTCCTGTGGAATGAGCCTTAAAGCCAATCAGAAAGTGATTGATTATTTCCATAACGTCAATGCGCTATTGCATCATGGGCATATCTTAGCATGCCAATCATTGTTAGCATATAGCACTCACAAGTGTAACCGTCCATATTCATCAGCTTACAGAGAAAACAGTTCAAGTATGTACTTATATACAGCATCTAATTCTAGTAGCACAGAGAATAGGACAAAAACTAGAGGGATAATTTAGTACAATCGATTTCTTCTCCAGAGTTGCCCCTCCAGCCCACCCTGGCAGCTCTTGTTGTTTTTTCTTCCAGTTGTTCACAATGTATTCACAACGTTCATAATGTGTTCTCAGCACATTGTAACCGTCTCATCCTCTTTTTCTTTCTTCCTTCCTGGATTCTGTGGATGAGTGACTATTCAGACTCTCCCACCCATGTTTCTTGCTCAGTCTTTAGAAAAATCACATAACAGTAAACCCAAGGTTTAAGAATATTATTGAGCATTGTGATTATTTTTCATCTGTAAAGCTACAGTAATTTTATAGAAGTGATTGTTGCAAATATATTTTCTTAAACTAGAGATGAAAATTTGCTCAAACAGGAGTATCATCCCTTGTTATGTAGCCGATTTGCTCCTTGAGCACTCTGAGGCCACACTCAAGGCCTTAAATAACTAGGAGTGTGTCCTGTAGAGGAAGTGGGGGAGGCACATTGTCATTTCCCTCTTAAGGTTCCAAGTAAGTTATGACATATGTCTGTGCTTAAAGAAGTATGATTATTCAATCATTTCATTTTTTCCATACAAATAGGAATAATTGTCTTCTTAATGCTAATTTTTGAATAATCATGAAGTAATTTAGGCATTTAAATATTTATTAGGACTGCAGGTATAGATTAGTGGTAGAATACTTGCCTCACATGCATCAGGCCCTGCATTTAATTAAACCCTCAGTATCACCAGAAAAAAAATATTTATATTCAAATCATTGTTCTTCCGAAAGCTTCATTTTCTAAGAACATTATGTATAAACATCAGAACCAGGACATATATATATGATAGTGAACTATCTATATTTAAAAATTAGAAAAGAACCTAGGCATAAAAGTTTATGAGCACTCTATTCATAATCATTATGAACTTTAAGCATACAAATGTTCTTTAGGGGCTGAGCGTGTAAACAAACTGTGACTTAATGCTTCTTTCACACTGTTACCTACTGTGTTATGTAATATATAATGTACTATAGAATAATGCCAGCGACTCGGAATAAAGTACTAGCACATTAAACAACCGTGAACTTCAAGGGCATAAGAAATAAAAAGTATTCTCTGAACAGTGTAATCCATTTATAAGCTGTTCTTGACAAGACAAATGTTAGCAAATCAATGGTTGTTACCTGTTAAAAGTGTACGATTCTAAAAACTTAGTCAAAAGAATTTGACTGAGAGGTGACTTCTGTACTCTGACTGGTATCAGTTAGAAACTTGTACATATCGTTTGTGTGTTTTGTTTTCTGTTTCTGTTGTTTGTATTTCAGGTTATCAAACCCTGGGCCTTGCGCATGTAAAGCAAGCATTCCACTACTTAAGATAGACCTAAGTGCATCTTAACAACTCATGTTTTTGAACATAAAACTATCTACTTACTCCAAGTCAATTTGGTTTTAGAATTTTAAACAGATTTTTAAAATAACATAAAATGGTACTTTTAGTTTTAGTAGCCTTGTGAGTATGCTGTGCAAAAGAATGAAAGGAAAATTGTGAGAATTGGGGAAAACAGCTGAGAAGCTATATGCAAAGAGAAAACAAACTGAAATGTAGGGTTAACAATTCACGACTTGTAACTTAGATGTGCATTTTGTATTAGGATATCAGTAAAGTGGTTTGTATCTTTGACTCTATCACTGTCTGGTTAGGGGAACTTGATCAGGGAAATTAACTGCCCATCTCATCAGATTATTTTTCTGTAATTGAGAAGACTGGACCTTATGCTTCTCAAAGTAAAATGCTTGCAATGAGCACTTTACTCAAATGAAGTTTGCTTTGGTGCTGAAATGTTTTAATTACTTAGCATTAAGGAACAACAAAGCCCTAGGAAGATATTCCATGATTCTGCTAGTGATGTCACATGGTCTTGGACAGATATCCTCTAGCTGTAATTGGAAAGAAGGTTATAATTGCACTCATTTTGTCTATGAAAGTCTGATGGTGTGATTTTATTACCAGAGAAGTTCTTGAGTTTTGGGGATTTTGAGGGGAGGGGTGTATGTTGAGTCAGGGTCTTTCTATATCTCTCTGGCTGTCCTGGAATCCACTACATACATCAGGCTTGAACTCACAGAAATCTGCCTGCCTCTGCCTCCAGAGTGCTGAGACTAAAGGTATATACTTTTCCTTTTAAGACTATAATGCCATCATTTTTCCCTTCCCTTTCCATCCTCCAAACCCACCCATAAACTCTCCTTGCTTTCTTTCAAATTCATGGTCTTTTACATGTTGTTGTTATACACACACACACACACACATATATATGTGTGTGTGTGTGTGTCTGTATATATATATATATATATATATATACATGTATATATATATATATATATATATATATATATATATATGAAATGGATGGGTAGATAAATAGATAGATAGGACCTGCTCAGTCTGTATAATATTACTTATATATCTATGTTTTCTTCATTCTTAAATATTTATTTGGAATGCTTTGCAGACCACTAGGTGGGGATGTAAACAATACAGCACTGTTTCTCTTATAATTTGCTCTAGAGTAACTTTACACAGCCTTCACTGTAGTTCCCAGAGAAGAGCGGATAAGGCAGAGGCATGGCCGTCCGTAAAGGCACTTGGTTTCTCTTTGTAAATGCTGTGACAGCCTGGATTTAGAGAAACTCAACTTCTGAAACTATGAAGTCCTTTTTGCTTAAACGGTGTATTGTGAAACCACAGCATTGACTTTGAATGACTCCAGGGTCAGAAATTGTTAGGTGTTTTTATCTTGTGGACATTTCTTGATACATGTTTAATTATATTAAATCAGAAATGTTTACATGTTAAAAAGGTAAAGTATGGGGCTATAGAGATGACCCTGTGGGTTAAGAGCACCTCCTATTCTTACAGAAGACCCGAGCTCTGTCTGCAGAACGTGTGTCAGGTGGACCACAGCAGTTTCAGGCCACTCAGTGTCTGCTTCTGCCTCCCAAGAGTGTTTGTACATATGTAGTGTAAGTTATTTCCCAGTAAGAAGAGAACTGACAGTTCTTTAGAACTGGGAAGTGCTTTATCTTAGAACAAAGATCAAAATATGTGTACATATATACATAAATATATACAATAAATAGAAAATATATATAAGTTGGTGGGACTTACAAAGCATCTTTCATTTTAAAGTATTTTCCATCTGTTTAAATGTTGCAGGTCAAATATAAGATTTGTTGGGTTTTTGTTTGTTTGTTTGTTTGGTTGGTTGGTTGGTTGGTTGAGACAGGGTTTCTCTGTGTATTCTTGGCTTGAACTTGCTCTGTAGACTAGGGTGTCCTTAAACTCAGAGGTCTGCTTGTCTCTGCCTCAGTGTAGAGGCAGTGTAGAGGCAATCTATCTTAAAATAGATTTTGGATAAGGGAAAAGCATAATCAAAATGTGTTTTATGATTTTTTCAATTAAAAAAAATTAACTGTACCAAATTTATTTTGTATACCAAATAAAATATCAGTACAACTTCTATTTTACTACTGACTCAGTAACCAGTTTGAGTGGTTTGTTATTGTCTCATTTTCCTTTTTAAGAGTAAACAGATATTTATGTTTCATTAACCATGTATACTTATACTTGCTCTTTCAAAGAAGACAGTGACAAATCATAAATGCTTTTAAAAATATTTAATTTTATTTATATTTACGTGTCTATACAAATATTTGCCATGAGTATGCTAGTACCTTTCACAGTCCAGAAGTGACCATGGACTCCTCTGGAGCTGCAGTTCCAGATTGTGATATTGGTACTGGAAACCAAGCTCAAGTCCTTTGGAAGAGCAAGAAGCACGCCTTGAAAGCACTGAGCTATCCTCCAGCTCCCACTTATGTCCACTTTGTATGCTTTTGATTAGCTTGGATTTTATCTACTATGTCTGCGAAGTGACTTGCCAGTTCGGAGAAATCCTCCCTGTTAGTTTTACAGCTTCCTGATTTATTGTGCTCAAGTGTGTAGATACTCTGTTTTAACTTACCAATATATGGGACATTATGCTTTTCTAGTTCTGGAATTACACGGAATGTAATTCATGGCCTTGCCCATGTGTATTTTATAGGTATAAAAGTATTTCTTCACCGTGTATTTAGGAAGGGGATTGTTAGCCAGAGATAGCCACATATATCCTTCATTAACATTCTTAGGTTCTTCTCTGTAGACACTGGGAGACTTTATATTCCTTGATGCAGGAGGTAAATTCTTCTTTTCCTGAAGTCCCACAGTTTTTATGGTCAACCTTTGATTTTTTTATTGGTCTACGAGGTGAGAAATAGTACCTTTTTAAAGAGACTGTACCGTGCTAGTTTACTTTTCTCTTAATATGCCCTCTTGTGTCTAACAAAGAGATCCTTTGTGTTATTTTCTGAGCCATCTGTAAATGTCTTTTGAGGATATTTTAGGCCTTGATTTAAGAGACAGATACATTAGGAGCATTTCCCCTTAACTCCTTACCTGGGGTTTGTGCTGCACTTACTTTCTTTGTGCTTTGTCTGTGGACTTAAGACATTCTTTATTGTGGCTTGCTTTGGTTTGCTTTGAGACTCTGGATTTGAACTTGTGACCTTTCTGAGTACTTATCATGCTTGCCATGCAAATATTCATTTTAATAGATCGTGTTTATCACTCTTTTATTGCATCTGTATTTTTTTAAAGAATTATTTATTTACTTTATGTATATGCGTACACTGTAGCTGTCTTCAGACACATGAAGAGGTCATCAGATTCTATTACAGATGGTTGGTTGCTGGGAATTGAACTCAGGACCTCTGGAAGAGCAGTCAGTGCTCTTAACCGCTGAGCCATCTCTCCAGCCCCTTGCATCTGGATTTTGAGTTCTACTTATGACATTGTCCTTTTTACCTAAAATGAAAGAAGTTGGCAAGGCTGGGGCTTTGGCTCTGCAGTAGAGCACTCTTGCAGTCCTTCTGTTGCCCTGAAAGAAGGGAAGAGAAACAAAGTGAGGGGGAGGACAAGGAAATTAAAAGGAGAGATGGCTCCGCAGTTAGAGTACTGTCTGCTCTTCAGAGAACCCGGTTCAATTCCCAGCACCCTCGTTGCTGCTCACATCTGCCTGAAACTCTGGGCTTCTGACATACACACACACACACACACACACACACACACACACACACACACACACACGGACAGGAAGGAGAGGAAAGAGGACGGCAGGATGTCAGCCCGAGCTCCCTTGCCTTTCCTACCTCACTTCCTGTTTTTTGGGTTTTTTGTTTTTTTTTTTTTTTTTTTTTTTTGGTTTTCGAGACAGGGTTTCTCTGCGTAGCCCTGGAACTCACTCTGTAGACCAGGCTGGCCTCGAACTCAGAAATCCGCCTGCCTCTGCCTCCCAAGTGCTGGGCTAAAAGTCGTGTGCCACCACGCCCAGCTTCCTACCTCACTTCCTGTTTTACATTCATTCCCTTAGTCCACTTGGGAGCTTTGCTTTTGGCTATGAAATTTTCTCAGTATTCTTTATTAGAAGTATTTTTTCTCCTATTCTTCATGGATAGTACTTTTAAAGCATACTAAATTTCCAATTCTATGCTTATATACATTTCTGGAAATAATCTCCCTTATAGTCTCCTATCTGTTCATATGTCAATGCCACAATATTTTAACTATAAAAGCTTTCTAATATGTTTTCATGCCTGAAATACACGTTTTCTTCTTTTAAAAAAAGATGGTTGTTTTTACTTTATGTGTGTGGTTGGTTTACTTGAGTGCATGTGTGTGCACTGAGTGTGTACCGATTAACAGGAGAGGCTGAAGTGGTGTTGGCTCACCTGGAGTGGGAGCCAGAGGCCGCCGTAAGCTGCTTTGTGGGAGCTGGGAACGGCACCCATGTCCTCAGCAAGAACATGTTCCTAATCCCTGAACCATCACCCCAGTCCCAGTGCTTTCTCCTGCTGCTTTTTCAGGGGATTCAGCATCCTTACTTATTCATTCTAACTTTAGTATCAACTTGTTCAGTCTCTGCCAAGACTGGTTATAAATTAATTTTACTGGAACTTATGTTTTACTAGTGCTGAATCATTCTGTTGATGAATGTTGTATATTTTTACATTCTTTCAAAAATTACATTTTGTAATGTTTTTAGGTATATTTTATCTTGGTAATTTGTCATTTGTTGTGTTTTAAGGCCTAGAATTCAGAGATTCATACATACTAGCCAGACTCTAGCATTGAGCTATGTTCTGAGAAAGGTAAGGAAATTACCTTTCTCACTACTGTTTAAATTGATTTTCTCTTCTTCTTCTTCTTCTTCTTCTTCTTCTTCTTCTTCTTCTTCTTCTTCTTCTTCTTCTTCTTCTTCTTCCTCTTCCTCTTCCTCTTCCTCTTCCTCTTCTTCTTCTTCCTCTTCCTCTTCCTCTTCCTCTTCCTCTTCCTCTTCCTCTTCTTCTTCCTCTTCTTCTTCCTCTTCTTCTTCCTCTTCCTCTTCCTCTTCCTCTTCTTCTTCCTCTTCTTCCTCTTCCTCTTCTTCTTCTTCCTCTTCTTCTTCTTCCTCTTCTTCTTCCTCTTCTTCTTCCTCTTCTTCTTCCTCTTCTTCTTCCTCTTCTTCTTCCTCTTCTTCTTCCTCTTCCTCTTCTTCTTCTTCTTCTTCTTCTTCTTCTTCTTCTTCTTCTTCTTCTTCTTCTTCTTCTTCTTCTCTCTCTCTCTCTCTCTCTCTCTCTCTGTGTCTCTCTCTGTCTCTCTCTCTCCTCCCCATCTCCGTCTCTCTGACTCTCTCTGTCTCTGTCTCTCTGTCTCTCTCACACACACATATACATACACAAAACAAAACAAAACAAAACAAAAAACAGAGCACTCTGCACAGCATGATATGCTAGCAGGTGTTCTTCAACTGTATCTGCAGCTTAACTGTGTCTCAGCAAGCTAGCCTGGAGCTCACTGTAGCCTAGGTAGGCTCAGGGTTTTGTTGTTGTTGTTGTTTTCTTCTGCTTCCACCACACGCAGCTTCTGTTATATCTTAGAATTCTTTGCTTGTTGATTGGTATAAAAATGAAAAGATTTTTCATCCCAAATATATACAGTGTGCAAAGTAAATATAACTGATGACTGTATAACTGATAACTAGACCTATAAATAAGGCTTCCCCTGCTTTGATGTGTTCAGAATTGCTGAAAAGATATTTAAACATGGAGTGATATGAGTGAAGACCCAGAGGTAAAAGCAAACTTCAGATTGAAAAAAAAAAAAAAGGTCTTCAGGGGCTGGAGAGGAGGCTGGGCCTCGGCGGTTAAGAGCACAGACAGCTCTTACAGAGAACCTAATTTCCGTTCCCAGCGTGTGGGTCCAATAGCTCACAACCGAGGCCTGTAACTCCAGCTCTGGGGGGTCTGCTTCCTTTTTCTGGACTTCATGGACAGGGCACTTACATGCATAAGCACACACACACACACACACACACACACACAGGGAAGGAGGGAGGGAGAGGGAGACACCATCCACACTGACCGGTGCACTTCAGAGAGGCTAGCATGGGCCCATCTGCATGTACTTCCCTTTTCTGCAATCTCTGCCTTGCAAGTAGTGGTCAGGGTCAAAGTTTTGAGTCAGAAGGCTAAAGTGTTTCGGTGTTGCTCTGTTGGTGTTCAATGTTCTGTGTGGCTAGCAGCTTGAGATTCTTGTATAAATTACTAAATACAGACTAGCCATATTTCCTAGCCTCATTGCTAATATTGTTCCCTTCATAAGTAATAGAATAGCTGAAAAATCATAAACAGAAAAGTTAACCGAGGAAAAGTGAGACACAGACCAAAGCTCTAGGTGTGAGTCCCTGTGGGGAAGCTGAAGCAGGGAATAAATGAAGCAACCCTGGGAATAGGGGGTGAGGGAGGGGCCAGACTGGCAGCCCCACCCAAAGGGCAAACCTAGAGCTTTCCACAAGCTTTAGAGCCATTGGAGGAATTTGCTGTAATCATGACCCCTTCTGAAGGAGAGACAGTAAAGTGCTCTCGGGGACCTGAAATCCAGGATGAGTGGTGTCTGTGCTGGAGGGTGGAGGAAGGGCCAGGTTTACAGTGCTTGGGGTCACATGGGTTGGAGACAGGTTTCCTTTTGTAGCCATGGCTAGCCTGGAACTCACAGATCTCTCTGTTGTGTCTCTGCCTCTCAAATGCTAGAATTAAAAGCTTGTGTCATCATGCCTGTTACCAGGTTCTTGGCCGTTTGTCCAACGAACTGAAAATAAAGGCTCACAGAAATTTGCAGAAGTGCTAATATAATTTCAAAATGAAGTGGTAGTACAGATTAGAAAAAGATACCTGTCAAGAGTGTCTGTGGGTCACGTGACAGAGTATTCAAGGGCCCTGATGATTGTATGGGGTTTCCTTTTATGGGGTTTAAGTGATTTCTAATGGTCTATATTTTGGTTGATAGATTGGATCATGTAATCATTTTTTCTGCTGTGTATGTCCCCAGAAGGCATTAGATTTTAACCTTAAGCATACTCAGTCATGCGTAGGCATAAGGTGGTAAATAGGCTTTCCTCTCTAAAAGTTCACATGAGGACACAGTTTCGCATTAATATACAAGCACCCAAAACCAGTTTAGACTGGATTGCCTTTTAATTTATATTTGAAAAGAATATATATTTGAATTTCATTTGAAAAGAAACATCCTATGGGTGGTTATTGTTAGGGGAAGAGCAACAGATCATTGTCCAGAGAATAGGTAGCTTGATATAGGTGGGGGTTTCACTTGGTTGCCAGGTACATTGTTTGGAGTTGAGTACATTGTTTGGAGAGGAGTTTGTGTTGTAGGATATTTGATCACACTGTGAACCCCAAGATTGTGTTGTTTACTGGAAAACCCTGCTTCTAGTTGTGGTGTGGCTCAGCCCTTACTAACACACCTTTAATCTCAAACAATGAAGGTCAAGTGTTAGTTTGTACAAGGAAGCACCCATGTCTAAAAGTGATGTCTATTTGAGTGGCAGACAAAGTGATGAACCAGAGAAAGATTTGACAGAATAGGATATGCCCAACTCTCATGAATAAAGAGAAAGAAGGGAAGGAGACAGTTTTACTAAGACAGTTGTACAGAAAGAACATGCTAGATGCAGGTGAAGACAGAAAGACTCAGAGAATGAGAAGGACCCAGAACATCAGAACATATTGCCAAAGTTAGTATGAGGTCAGGCAGAGCAATTCAGGAGAGGCCAAGAGAAACCAGATTGAATCAATCAGCATGGAAAGGAGTTTGGGCCAGAACAACCAAGTTAACTAGGTAAACAGAAATCAGAAAGAACTAGGGAGGGGTGAGCTTATTCAACAGCAAGTCTCAGAGGCTGAAAACATTCTAGGCCTAGATTAGATTTTATGGAGGCCAGAAGCTTCCAGGACTAAGCCTAGGTTAACAGATGGAGGCAATAAGCCTTGGAGAGGACAAAATTGCTTCAGGCGAATAAAAGATACATGCCATCAAGCAGTTTGTGTGCACAGTGCATGCAGCTAAAGGAGCTGGTCTGCCAAGACCATAATTAGAAAAGAGGGATGCACATACCTTAGTCTCTAAACTGTGTGTGCTTGCCTGTCTCAGTTGGATGCATACACATTGAGAAGGTGATTCAACAGGGCTTAGGTGATTCTGCTGGCAACCTCCACAGCCTGAGGAGCTCCACTAATCTTTTAGTGGCCTCAACCCAGGCCAAATTGGGATTTGTGGTTTGGATGTAGGAAAGAAATTCAGGACTAGCCAGTATGAAGCAGAGATTTTTGTTAAAGTTTTTTTGGTTGGTTGGTTGGTTGGTTGGTTGGTTTGGTTTTGGTTTTTAGAGACAGAGTTTCTCTATGTAGCCCTGGCTGTCTTGGAACTTGCTCTGTAGATCAGGTTGGCCTCAAACTCAGAGATCTACCTGCCTCTGACTCCTGAGTGCTGGGATTAAAGGCATTTGGCATGTGCCCCTACTGCCCTGCTTCATTAAAGATATTTTAATATAGACTTTAAACATGTCAGCAGAAAAAACTAAGAAGACATGCTAGAGAGCATGGCTGTGGGCTCCAGAGTCGCCAAGTTTGCGTATGGGCTCAAGGGGGCGCTGTACTTGTCTCAGCATTGGGCACATATGCCTTTCTGGTGGTTCGTAAGGTACATCTTCATGTTTGCAAAGAGACCTTGTTTTGTTGTTTTTCTTCTCTCTCTCTCTCTTTAGATGAGTGATATTATAAGGTGATTTGGGCATAGCTTGAATGGAATTTCAGTCTCATAAGGTAAATTCTGAAGCCACCAGGGCTACACAACAGGCTTAGGACGCATCCTTTCCCTATAAATGGCTTTCAGGTGAGATTACTAGAAAATTGCAGGTTTATAGCTATGAAGGGAGAAGGGCTCTAAGCAGTTGTTAATAGTGCTGCAATTCTTGTATCTCTGAGGGGAAGAGGCATCAACATGATTTCTGAGTAAGGGGCTCTGCTCTGCTCTGCTCGAGTGTCTCTGTCTTGCCTCAGTTCAGTAATCATTTCCGCTACTTACACTGGGTGGGACTGGAAAGTTGTAAGTAACATTGGCAGACAGGGGTTTGAGTTCCCAAGTTCTCCCTCCTCCTGCAGAACTCTGCTGGTTACTTCTGACACACTTCAGACAACATCTATTGGCTGGGGCTTTAGCCAATTCAGGCTGCATAAAGACAGTGGTGTCTAGGGGAAGTGAGAACCTACTGGCCCCACAGACTACAAAGCTAAGTGTGACCAGCATCATGTTCTGCTGTGCACTGAAGGGAGGCATCTGTAGTGAATGCAGTGTGACGGACAAGTGATTCTTGACCAGCCTTGCCACCACAGTGGTTAGGGTCAGAGCCTGGCCCCACCGTGGCTCAGCCACCCACCTCCAGAGGCCAGTTAAAACACTCATACACAGCATAGTTAAAGACAGAAAAAGGAAATTTATTACATGTAGCCACAATTGAATGGGAAGAGGAACAAAGGTATACTAACCATCCCTCAAATTCATCTTCAGCTTCCTGACTTGAGTTTTTGTATAGTGTGTGTGTGTGTGTGTGTGTGTGTATGTCTGTGTGTGTGTGTGTGTGTGTGTCTGTGTGTGTGTGCGCATGTGCGTGTGTGTCTGTCTGTCTGTGTGTGTGTGTGTGTCCTTGTCCATGTGCACTTGGAGTCCAGAAGGTACTTGGTATGGAATATCTTTCTCCACCACCTCCACTTTATTCTTTGAGATGGGGTCTTTCATTGAAGCTGGAGGTCCCTAAGTCACTAGCCAGGCTTCAGGAATCTGTCTGTCTCCACTTAATACCTGGAGTCTAAGATCTCGACACACACCTAGGCTTTTGGGTTTTTGTTTTGTTTTGTTTTGTTTTGTTTTGTTTTATGTGGGTTCTGAGGAACTGAACTTAGGTTCTCATGGTTGGGTGGCAACCACTTCACTGACTGAGCCAGCTTGCCAGCTCAGGCTTAGATTTAAATGGAAGACAAGGGTGTGCATGACTAAGCACACTGGCCAAGGTGTGGTCATGTTCATCACTGCTTGGCTCCAGTGAAGTGACCTGGCTTGATTAGCTGTCAGGACTGTGTGAGGTAAACACCCATCTGAGAGACAAGCACCTCCTGTGGTTAGCACTGTGCCCAGGTTTTTTCTTCTCGCAGGATCAAATTCCCTGGAAAATTCCAAATTTCTTGGAGCTACTGTTTTCAATAGTATGATGGGAAGGCACCCAAGTATCTTTAAAACGTTTTCAGTCCTGCTAGGATGGCTTGAACCTAGGCAAAACAGCCAGAACAGGCAAAATGGCAAAGGACTATGCTTCAACACTCACTGCCCTAAACACAGGCCTGGGAGACCTGGATCCAGGAAGAAGCCATTCCAATTCTAACAATTGAGTTTTACTATGTTTAAAGTATTTCTAAACTTTTTGTTTGTGTGTTTGTTTTTGTTTTTGGTCTTTTTGAGACAAGGTTTCTCTGTGTAGCCCTGGCTGGCCTCTATAACTCAGAGATCCATCTGCTTTTGCCTCTGAGTGCTAGGATTAGAGGCCTGCTCCACCGCCACCACAACCGTCGTATATTAAGAATTCTGTCTCTGTTAAGGGAGTGAGAGATAGACAGCCCTAATAAACACAGTGAAGGCATTGAAAGTATGTGCAACTGAATCATAGCAGAAAAATCCTGGATGTTAGGAAAAGCTGTGGACACCAGCTAGAAGAAAGTTGCATGTAAACACTGATGGCCTGTTTACAAAGACTTTGTGTCTTTATAACACATAATGACCCCTCTTAAGTGCAAACAATAAATAAATGACAACCAATACTGCCATGTCTCACACTTACCTCTCAGAACCAATCCAGACATGGAATTCCAGTATAAGCACGAACTAAATTAATTCACAAGGAATACACGAGCATTGGGAATGTCTGCTTGAAGAAATGTTACACACAGGAGCTAAAGCAGGGTCAAGTGTTTGCCTAAGAAGCCTCAGGCTCTGGAATCCGCAGCACTGTATAAGCCGAGGCAAGGGAGCGCACATCTGTGATCTCAGCACCTAAGAAGTGGAGGCAGGAGGATCAGAAACCCAGGGTCTTCTTCATCTACAAATCAAGTTCCACGCCAACCAAGGACATATAAGGCCCTGAAAGAAAGAAAGAAGGAAGGAAGGAAGGAAGGAAGGAAGGAAGGAAGGAAGGAAGGAAGGAAGGAATAGTAAAAGAAAAAGAAGCAGCCAGGACTGGCCATTCACAGAAGAGGAAGAAAGTCATACATCGACCCAGGAAATAATGAAGTTTATGATAGAAGAGGTGTCAGCATATCTATTTCACTATACCAGTGAGCCCCTAGGAGATGCACAAAAGAAAAATTGAATAGTATTTAACCCAGTTAGGAAAACTATCAACAGAATTACAGGAATCAGCAAATACTTCTCAATATTAACATAACATAAAATGGTCTTAACTGGGGCTGGTGAGATGGCTCAGTGGGTAAGAGCACCCGACTGCTCTTCCGAAGGTCCAGAGTTCAAATCCCAGCAACCACATGGTGGCTCACAACCATCCGCAATGAGATCTGGCGCCCTCTTCTGGAATGTCTGAAGACAGCTACAGTGTACTCACATATAATAAATAAATCTTTAAAAAAAAAAAATGGTCTTAACTCTCAAAAGATGCAAACTAGCTTATTGGATTAAAAAATAATTTCCATGGACTGGAGAGGTGGCTCAGTGGTTAAGAATGCTTATGCTCTTGCTGAGGACCTGAGTTTGGTGATCTACCCACATGTAGTTCTCAACTACCCATGCCTCCAGTTGCAGGGGATCTTTTTCTAATCTCTCCGGGCTCCTGCACATATGTGATGCACAGACACACACTCAGGCGTGCGTACACACACACAGTTAAATAGTAAATATAATTTCCCTGCTATTTATTATATGCAAGAAACATGCTTCAATGGCAAAAGCACACATAGACTGAAAATTGGAGGGCTGAAATAATATTAGAAGTTGGAAACAGATTCTGTGGTAGTTTGAATGAGAATAGACTCCATAGGTTCATGTTTGAATGCTTGGACCTGATTGGTAGAACTGTAAGAAAGATTAGGGAGTGTGGTTTTGTTGGAGGAGGTGTGGCCTTGTTGAAGGAAGTATGTCATTGTTCGTATGCTTTGAGGGCTCAAACGCTTAAGCCAGGGCCAGTCTCACTCTATGCCTCTCTGAGTCTCTCTCTCCCTGTAGCCTGCAGATCAGGATGGAAAGTCCTAGCTGGTGGTCCAGACTGTCTCTGTCTGTTTCCCACTATGATGGTCATGTAACCCTGTAAAACTGTGAGCGAGCCCTCAGTTAAATGCTTTCTTTTATAAGACATGCCTTGGCCATGGTGTCTCTTCACACAGTAAAACAGTGACTAAGACAAATACTAACCATAGATTTCTCAGCACAAGGGAGGCCAAGGCAGGAGACATTCTCTGAACTGGAGACCAGCCTTGGGTACAGAGTGACTTCCAAGCCAACATGGACTACTGGCGAGATTGTGTATCAAGAAAACCCTGCAAATATTGGCGTGTGTAAGGAGCCGTCCTCACATTCGCCATTATAAGATGGCACTGACACCTGTGTTCTAAGTAATAAACAAACCATCTGCACATGCGCTGGGGTAGTTTCCCACCCCATGTGCTCTGCCTTTCCCGTGACGACAACTCTGGCTGATGGGCTGCAGCCAATCAGGGAGTGACACGTCCGAGGCGGAGGACAGTCCTCCATAAAAGGGAGGGGGCTCCGCCATCTCTCTCTCTCTCTCTGGCTCTCTTCTCCACTGGCTCCTGATGGGGTAAGCAATAAAGCTTGTACCGCAGAAGATTCCGGTTGCCCTGAGTGTGTTCTTACCAGGGGGAACAAAAGCGGCGGGCAATAAATGGTGCCGGAACCCGCGAGCTACTACATCACTGGGAAGGAGGGGTTAATGAAGTGTTCCCGGAAAACAGACTGTTGAGAAGGATCCGGTGTGGATTCAGAACTCTTCAGCTGGGGAACTGTGGTAATGAAGTGTTCCCACAAAACAGACTGTTGAGAAGGATCCGGCGTGGGTTCAGAACTCTTCAGCTGGGGAACGGATGCGCGTTCGTTACAGCTTTACAAGGTATGTCTGGTCTTGAACTTTCTCTAGTGTTAAAAGCCCTTTTATTTCTTTTCACATGTCAACAAGTGGTTAAGGCAGGGTGGAGAATTCTGGACAAAATTCAAGACAGTCTATCAGAAGTAAAGCGGGGAGAGAGAGCAGGAGCAAAGAGGAAACATGGCGCGCCAAATAAGTATACAGGCCTTTCCACGGGTCTTGAACTCAAGGAAAAGTTAATGTCAGGGAAGAATACCTGGGGAGAGATTAGAAGGAAAGAGGAGAAAAAACAAAGGAAAAAAGAAAAGTTAATGTCAGGGAAGAATACCTGGGGAGAGATTAGAAGGAAAGAGGAGAAAAGAGATGAGTTTAAAGAGCCAGTTCTTAGTAGCTGTAAATCAGATGAAAAAATTAGCCCTTCTGAGAAAACAGACTTAGAGGAGGGAGCAGCTCGTTATGAGAGAGAAATGCGAGCTTATAGGTCAAGAAAGAAGCCAAAAGCGGCTGGCAAAGGCCAGCTTGCTGCTCGGCCTCTGGGCAGTTGGCTTCAAAGTCATAGTGCACCTCCGCCCTATGCGAGCCCCCTCCCTGCGTAGTGCGTCAGCCCTGTGCAGAGAGGCAGTGCGTGGACTCGTTCATTTCAAGAGAGGCACAAAGGAAGATACAACAGGCATTTCCGGTCTTTGAAGGAGCCGAGGGTGGGTGTGTTCACGCTCCGGTAGATTATACACAGATTGAAGAGCTTGCCGAATCGTTCCGTAAATATGGAGTCAATGCTAATTTTACCTTGGTGCAGTTAGACAGGCTTGCTGGCGAGGCATTAACTCCTGCCGATTGGCAAATGATTGCAAAAGCCGCTCTCCCCAGTGTGGGCAAATATATGGAATGGAGAGCACTATGGCAAGAGGCTGCACAAACGCAGGCCCGAGCAAATGCTGCCGCTTTGACTCCAGAGCAGAGAGATTGGACCTTTGACCTGTTAACGGGTCAGGGAGCTTATACCGCTGATCAAACAAATTATCACTGGGGAGCTTATGCCCAAATTTCCTCCACGGCTATTAAGGCCTGGAAGGCGCTCTCCCGAACAGGTGAAGCCACTGGACAATTAACAAAGATACAGCGGCTGAACGTCATTGTTCAGAGCCAGATAGGCCCAAAGAGATGGTTAAATGGAAAGATGTTTTAAGTAACAAATGGAAAGGACCGGATCCTATTTTGATAAGATCCAGGGGAGCTGTTTGTGTTTTTCCACAGAATGAAGACAACCCATTTTGGATACCAGAAAGACTCACCCGAAAAATCCAGACTGACCAAGGGAATACTGATGTCCCTCATCTTGGTGATGTCCAGTGCGATAACAACAAAGGGAGAGCAGCGTTGGGAGATACAGAATTGGACGGCTAAATTTGAACAGACCCTTTGAAAATTGAGACTTGCCCCACGCACTTGGACCTGTCCCTGACCTAAGGACTATCTTTTCAACATTTTCCTTCTTTAAAGAATGGGTGGGGGTGGAATTATTTGGAGCTGTTCTTTGCTGTGGATTAGTGTTGCTTCTCTGATTGGTCTGTAAGCTTAAGGCCCAAATTAGGAGAGACATGGTGGTTATTTCCCAGACGCTTGCAGCACTAGAACATGGTGCTTCCCCTGATATATGGTTATCTATGCTTAAGCAATAGGTCGCTGGCCACTCAGCTCTTGCACCCCACGAGGCTAGTCTCATTGCACGGGATAGAGTGAGTGTGCTTCAGCAGCCCGAGAGAGTTGCACGGCTAAGCACTGCAGTAGAAGGGCTCTGTGGCATTTATGAGCCTATTCTAGGGAGACATGTCATCTTTCAAGAAGGTTGAGTGTCCAAGTGTCCTTCCCCCAGGAAAAACGACACGGGAGCAGACCAAGACCCCTTCGGGTGATGAGCCTGGGAGGAGGTTTTGTGTAAAGCCCCTATTTTACACACTGGGGATTTGACCTCTATCTCCACTCTCATTATTATGGGTGGCCTATTGCTCTTAAATAAAAGAAAAGGGGGAGATGTAAGGAGCCGTCCTCACATTCGCCATTATAAGATGGCACTGACACCTGTGTTCTAAGTAATAAACAAACCATCTGCACATGCGCTGGGGTAGTTTCCCACCCCATGTGCTCTGCCTTTCCCGTGACGACAACTCTGGCTGATGGGCTGCAGCCAATCAGGGAGTGACACGTCCGAGGCGGAGGACAGTCCTCCATAAAAGGGAGGGGGCTCCGCCATCTCTCTCTCTCTCTCTGGCTCTCTTCTCCACTGGCTCCTGATGGGATAAGCAATAAAGCTTGTACCGCAGAAGATTCCGGTTGCCCTGAGTGTGTTCTTACCAGGGGGAACAAAAGCGGCGGGCAATAGGCGTGGTGACTTGTGACTGTATCCCAACACTCAGGAGGAGTTCATGAGGATTGACATGATTTTGGTAAACCAGAAAAAAAAAAAAAAAAACAACAATAAATAAGACCAGTTCTCCTGATGAACATAGATAAAAGAATTCTCAATAAGATACTTGCAAAATGAAATCAGCAAATAATTTTTTAAAAATCTTGCATCAAATTCATTTCACTCCAGATAGTCAAAGAATGTTTAGCACGTGCATAATAGTAGATTTAATTCAGCTCATAAATAACAACCGGAGACCAAATTCACAGGAGCACCTCAGTGGCTTAAAGAGGTGGCCAACAGAATCTAATCTAACATCCTTCATCATAAAAGCCCTGAAGAAACTAGGCAGAGAGGGAACATACCCCAGGATAATAACGACTAAATAGCACAAACCTTTAGCCAACATACGAAATAGGGAAAACTAGATGCATTTCCTCGAAAACTGGGAGCAGAGTAAAAGTATGTGCTCCAGGGCTGGGAAGTTGGCTCTGCAGGGAAAGGTGCTAGCCACACTGGCCTGTCAACCTGAGTTTGATCCACAGAACCTACATAAAGAGATGGATGCAGCAGCATATATCTGCAACCCCAGCATCCCTACCACGAGATGGGAGCTAGACTTGGGTGAATTGGCTGAAACTGTGAAAGTTGGCTCTCCTGCAGTGTGCATTCAGCACAGTGGTGGAAACAGCCAGAGACCTTGTCTCAGCAAGGTGCAAGGAGGGAACCTTCTCTTCAAAGCTGGCCTCTGAGCCAGGGCGGGTAGCACATACTTTCTTGCTAGGCAGGTGGATCTTTGTGTGTTCAAAGCCAGCCTGGTCCACATAGTCAGACCCAAGACAGGTTACATAGAGAAGCCCTTTCAAAAACAAACAAAACATTTGGGGAGGGGTTGATATTGTTGAATTGTTAGGTAAGGCAGAGCAGTCAAGGAAGAGGAGGACATGAGCCTGACACTGTGAGAAGTCAAATCCTCCATGCTTGAAAATGATAGGTTCCTGTACTTCAGAACTCTGCAGTCTCTACCAGAGGCTTACAGATGTAGCTTCCCTGCTGGAATTCTTGCCTAGCATGCACTAGGCCCCGGGATTGATCCCTCACAGGCTCTAGCTGGAGTGGTGGCACAGGGCTTTATTCCAGAGCATGGGCTGTGGTAACAGATCAGTAGTTCAAGGTTATTTACACAGTGTGAGGCCAGCCTGAGCTACATGGTACGGAGTCTCAGAAAAGCAAAACATTTCACCAGTAAGTTATTAGATCTAATACACTTTTAACAAAGTAACAGGTTACAATATCAATGTAAAAATATCATTTGTTTTCTATGTACCAATAACAAGCACAGTGAAAAAGGGGAGAATTGACAGAAAACACTGTTCACAGTAACCTCAGAACCAGGAAAAAAAAAACCAAACAGGTGTAACCTAAGCAAGAAAACGAAAGATTTCTACAATTAAAACTCTGAAGCAAGGAATTGAAGGGGACACTCAAATTGGGAGCTCACACAATAGAACTAATACCGTGAAATTGTCTATGTTGCCAAAAGTATTCTATATGTTCAGTGCAATGCCGTCAAATGTAAATGTATAACAACAGTCCCCAAGTTCATTCAAAATCACCATAGGCCCCCAAACCCAAAGCCATCCCTAGCCAAGCCATCCCTAGCATAAGGATAATGTTGGGCAGGGGGTAGTGGCACGTGCCTTTGGAGGCAGGAAGATCTTCGTGACTTTGAAGCTAGTCTGGTCTACAAAGTGAGTTCCAGGACAGCCAGAGCTACATAGTGAGACCCTGTCTTCCAAAAACAAAAAACAAAATAAAACAGTAAGGCTAAATGGATTGGAGACAAGACTCAGCAGTTAAAAGGGCATACTATTCCAGAAGACCTGAGTTCAAATCCCAGCACCCTTATCAGGCAGTAACTGCTTGTTAATCAAGTTCTAGATGGATTCAATATCTTTGGCTACTGGGTCTTTGCTCACAGACAGACAGACAGAGCGAGCGAGTGAGCGAGCGAGTGAGAGAGAGAACCTATTGATCTACTGAGTCCATTCTGTGTTGCTCATGTGCACATGTGTTAAAGAATGACCACGTGGGATGGGATAAGCTGTCAGGGAGTTTGTCCTTGGAGAAAACTGATTCTCCCTTCCTCAGCAGCCACTGACTGATTCTAGCTCTTCTTCCAGGGGTGGGGCTCTGTGAAATTTCTCTCATCCACATTGGTGTATCAGCTGGTGTTACCATCATGCAAGTCTTGGTTAGGCAATTATAGTGTTGAGATTTAATGGATGCAGCTTCTCTTTCAGGTCAAAAAGACACTAACTCGTAAGTGTCATGGTCCTTTGACTCATACCGTAGTTTCATCCCCTCATGAGTTATTTCTCCTGAGCCTTAGCTATATATAGGCTTGCACAGTAGATGCACCAGTGAAGCTTGAGCAGCCTGCAGTTCATGCCTGGAAGGCTCCTCCCTGAGGACCACGGCTCAGAGAAGCAGAAGGTGCTATGCAAGCTGACAAGCAAAAGCAATCAGTAGTCTACCGGCTGTAAAACCCATGAATCACAGTGATACCTGGTCTGGCAAGATATCCTCATCTGGTGCCCTAGTGACACTTTTACCTGTGGGTAGCCAACAGCTAATTGGACCTAAGACCTGCTCAGTAGGAGGGAATTCATGCCTGGTGCTATAAATCTAAACATTGTCCCATGGCTGATGAGGCCATAGACCCCAGAGGAGAACCTATTACTGCCGATGTGATTTCTTGTCTTTCTTTCGTGTCTTTTTTTATGTTTATTTACTTAGGAGCGGGCAGGGTACCACGGTGTACATGTAGAGGTCAGAGGGCAACTTGAAGGGGTTTGTTCTCTTCTTCCAATATGTGGGTCTCAGGGATCGAACTCAGGTCCTCAGGCTTGGCAGCATGTACCTTTACCCAGTGAGTCATTTCCCTGTAGCCCTACCAATGTGGTTTCTGTGTAATCTAAGTGCATAGCCTAGGCCCACAGATAAATGTAACTCTCATCCTTAATTAAGCTTCTTTTTGAAAAGATAGAAACCGTTACAGAGAGCAACGGTTGGGATTTCAAGGGGACAAAAAATTTAGAGGCTGGAGAGGCATCTATCTCACTGGTTCAAGATACTTGCTGTTCTTACAGAGGATCTGAGTTTGATTCCACTACATTGGGTGGTTCCAAACTACCTATAACTCCATTTCCAGAGGGATCCAATGCCTCTATCTTATGAAGAAAGTACAAATAATTTGAAAATATTTATAATCACTTATGTACAAGGACATTTACAATGCTGTTGTTAGCAGTAGAGCGGAGAGAAACCACATATCTGTCAGAAGGACGTGGCTCACTAGACCGTTGTATGTCACCACACCTCTGAAACACCAAGTATCGCTATAAATTACTGATCTGGCTTCTAGATTTAGGGGCCAAGGGGTAAAGGCCCCTGCCACCAAACCTGAAGGTTTCAGCAACTTGTCCTCTGGCCTCCATGCTTTCGCTGTGGCACTGTTCCCCATCTATCAATAAAAAGATGAAATACAAAGTTTTAAAGTGAAAGCCAGGAAGCTCCGCAGTCCTCCATTTTGTTTGGGAGTGGTTTGGAGAGGAGAACTGTGACGGCAGGAGGAGACGTGAAGAGCTTCACTCTCGGGACGAATATGTAACCAATGTCTAGGTGGCGTCTGTGATTGGGAAACTAAGCCATAAGTGCAAGTATCCGCAAAATATAATATGGTGGAAAGTATAGAGTATTTTAAAGTGAAGAAAAACACATACATACCTAAGTATATGTGTATATGTAAAAACGTGTGAAGCTGAGGACAAGGTTCAGTAGTAAGCACATGTTATCATAGTCAAGGCCCTGGGTTCAAGCCTTACCACCAAAATAAACAAATAAACTTCTAGAATATATTTCTTAGAGTCAAATTGAGAGATACACATATTCCCAAAGAAAAAAGCTCCCAGCCCCCCCTTCCCCAAAACAGTGATCTAGAAACCTACTGTAAGATGTGAGAAAATGTTAGATTCATTCATGGAAAGTAGAAGATAGCGATCATAAAGGTAAAAGAATTGGTGCACGGTGTGAGGGTGCACACGTCAAGTCCCAGCACTCAGACGCAGGCAGCAGGTCCTGAGCTCCAGCCTGAGCTGCACAGAGTTCCAGGCCAGCCTGGGCTACATAATGAGTCAGTCAGTCTCTCTCTCCCTCTTTCTCTCTCTTTCTCTCTCCCTCTCTCTCTCTCACACACGTACACGTACACACACACATACACACACACACACACATACCAGTATTTACTGAAGAAATATTTTAACCAGGAAATACTTTTAAAAATGAAGTAAAGTGGTCATTTATGAGGGAAAGAAAGGCTCAAATAGCCACTGTACAAAGTGAGGGAGACACCATTACAAATATCAAATATATCAAAATAAAGTAGCAGTATTGCAATGTATTGGGAATTTAGTGGAAATGTCAGAGTTCCTGGCTAAATGCAACCTACAAATATGTGGTTATTTTATCTCTTTGTTGCAACAACACCTTCTGATTATGTCACTACTACTTAGGAAAAAGGGACAGAATCTTTAAAACTGTTTTTAGAAAACACAATACAAGTGAAGCTTGCCAGCTTAGGATGAGACTAGGTGATGCGACACGGAAGGCTGGCAGTTATTGTTCAGAACTAAAAGTAAGATGAGCGCAGTGATGGAGGCCTGCCATCTCTGCAAGTGGGACGTGCAGGCAAAAGCTTTTTTAGTAAACTATTTGCTGTACAATTTGACATCTCAAAATAATTTTCAATAACATGAATGTCAGGAGCATTTGAAGGACTTTGCACCCATAGGACTGGTGGACAAAAAATAAGTAAATAAAATTAACCTTCCTCTAAAAGGCTTTAAAAATGTATCAAATAAATCACTAGATAGATGCTGTTTGGTTTGTCATCTTGAAATAAGAACACCTAGCAGTTAAGACAGTGATACAAGAAGGAAAAGCTGTCTAATGTTCGTGTATTGATGTGAGGGGTCCCTGCAGGTGTCATGGCAAGCTGGGAAAATGAACCTTGAAGAAGTAAAAATGAAAACTTGGTTCAGCCCAACTTGGTCAGCAGACTGGATGGAACGAACTTCCAGAGTCTGATGCCGGGAGATTGGTTCATTGCAGCACATTTAAATATAGTATAATTTGGAAAAAAACATTTCCAGGTATAACACAATCCCCAGTGCTCAAGGAAGCATAATCATGTTGAAGCTCAACTAAGGGTATGTGTCATTCCCACCAAGAGGATGGGTTCTGGAGATAAGCTATCTGTCCTAGCTTAAGGGGCTATGGAAGGCTCTGTTATACAGATAGTGTAAAGCTTGTTACAGATATTAGCCACCTCCAGTCCTGGTGGTAGGAGTTTGGGGAAGCCTCTGGCTATACAGATAACATGAGGGTCATTTAGACTACTCATCATGCCCCTAGTCATGGTTGTGGAGGCTTGATATGGCCCAACCCAGCAGAAAACATAGATCACCGAGCTTCTGAATGGGAAAACAGGAATTTCCTCCTGTGAGGAGACACACCTGTGTGATTATTAACATTCCTGTTTTCCCTAGTGATCTGTGGGTGCCAGAACCTTCAATTGCTCCCAACATTAATGATATTGAAAATTATTTTGAGATGTCAAGTTATTCTACTAACAAAAGTTTTCTGGCTGGTGGTGCCACACACCTTTAATCTCAGTACTTGGGAGGCAGAAGCAGGTTGATCTCTGAGTTTCAGGCCAGCATGATCTACAGCGTGAGTTCCAGGACATCAAGGGCTACAGAGAAACTCTGTTTGGGTAAACAGACAAGCAAAGCAAAGTTCTGTGGGACTAGGAATGTAGGGCAGTTCACAGAATGCTTGCCCTGGATGTGTGACTCCTGAGTGTGGTTCTGAGCTGCACGCTCACACAGAAGTGAAGTAATGTATGTGTGATTTACTTCAGATAATCTCCTGAGGCAAGGAATAGAGAAAGAGAACAAGAACAAGTATATCCAAGTATTTCCTAGTATCTGAAATTGTTTTAAAAGGATAAGTAGGGGTTTGATACTACCATTTCTAATATTCATAGCCCTTTAAAATGTATCTTATAATTCTTAAAGGTTTAAAAATGAACCAAATGTGGCACACACCTTTAATCCCAGCACTTGGGAGGCAGAGGCAGGCAGATTTCTGAGTTCGAGGCCAGTCTGGTCTACAGAATGAGTTCCAGGACAGCCAGGGCTACACAGAGAAACGCTGTCTCGAAACAAACAAACAAAAAATGAACCAAATGCTTTCTAGTTAAACCAGAGAAATTTTTGTTGCTGTATCAGAGATACAGGAGTAGGATGTATCCGTAGGGGCTGGAAAGATACCTCAGTGCTGAGAATCCTTGCAGAGGACTGAGTTCCTCCCTGGCACCATTATAGCTCCTCACACACATCTGTAACTTCAGCTCCAGGGGCATCTGATGGCTGCATTGACACACACACACACACACAAATAAATCTTACACATAAATAAATAGACATAATTAAAGTAAATCTAACAAAAACAACACAAAGCTGGGAGTAATTACTTCAATACAAAGCTTTGGAGGCTTTTTCTTGGGATTTGTTCAGTTACGAGCACAGGCTGTTCTAGAGAACCTGGGCTCAGTTCCCAGCACCCACATGATGACTCACAATACCTATAGCTCGAGTTCCAGGGGATCCATCTTCCAGTCTCCAAGGACAGTAGCCTACATTCATGCATGCATGCATGCTGGCAAAACACCCTGAGATACAAAATAAAAGACCTTTTAAAAAAATCTTTAAAAGATGCTAGGAGTAC
This sequence comes from Mus caroli, assembly GCF_978045245.1. Lineage (NCBI taxonomy): Eukaryota > Metazoa > Chordata > Mammalia > Rodentia > Muridae > Mus > Mus caroli. The sequence goes on from NW_028227257.1 coordinate 120,527,107, forward strand.
TATGCCAGGGCCTAGCAAACATAAAAGTGGATGCTCACAGTCAGCTATTGGATGGATCACAGGGTCCCCAATGGAGGACCTAGAGAAAATACCCAAGGAGCTAAAGGGGTCTGCAACCCTATAGGTGGAACAACATTATGAACTAACCAGTACCCCGGAGCTCTTGACTCTAGCTGCATATGTATCAAAAGATGGCCTAGTCGGCCATCACTGGAAAGAGAGGCCTATTGGACTTGCAAACTTTATATGCCCCAGTACAGGGGAACGCCAGGACCAAGAAGTGGGAGTGGGTGGGTAGGAGAGTGGGGGGGGGGTATGGGGGACTTTTGGGATAGCACTGGAAATGTAAATGAGGAAAATACCTAATAAAAAAATTAAAAAAAAAAAAGATGCTAGGAGTAACCGTTTTGGTAGAAACTGCTTTGTTGACCTGAGAGATGTTTAGTGGCTAAAACCGTTCACCACCAAGTCTAATGGTGCCTCAATCCCCTGAACCTGGAAAGTTTCTAATAGACATACTAGATACTATATTCCTCTTAACAAAATGTATAGCCCACAGCAGATGAGAGTCTAGGAAGGCTCACAGCACACTGTAGGCAGAGTGTCAAGTTTTGTTATGGAACTACAGTGACCCAAGTAAATTATAAAAAATCAACTTGTCTATCAGCTTAACATTAGCATAGATAGCTTGTAAGTAAAGAAAGTAGATAGCAGTGGGGGCCAGATGCAGAGGGTCTGCCTGGTAGACAAGACACCAGACAGAAAGATGAGGTGAGTCAGGTACAGGTTAGAATGGGGAGGGCTCTTCCTGGGAAACAAAGACTAGACACATGACTGTCTGACGCTTAACAAAGAAATCTGTAAACCAGACAAAGAAGTGCTTTTCATACTAAAGACTAATACTTCATGTGCCAACAGTTTGTTTTGCTCAGAAAAATGTAGATGCCAAAAGACAATAGAATATCATCTTCAAAGCTGCCACAGTAGATAAGTTAGACCTGATTTCCAGGTCCAATGGAGGTATCCTTTAGGAATAATGACAGAATTAAGTCAACTTTATAAATGGGAAACTAAAAGACACTTGTCTTCAGCAGACCTGTGCTACCAGAAGTGACAATGGAAGTCCCTCCTGTGAAGAGGAAAGGACACTGACAACGTGTGGATCCTCAGGAGCAAACCAAGTCAGCAGACATGGTAAATATCTGCTTACAATAAAACACTGTTTCTATCCTTCTAGGCTCTATTAAAAGATGTATGGATAGTTAAAGCATAATAGTCCCCTAGCATTTTCAATGTAGTTATTGCTTACATATATAATAACGCGAATACATAAAACTGTTAGGGGCTGGTGAGATGGCTCAGTGGTTAAGAGCGCCCACTGCTTTTCCAAAGGTCCTGAGTTCAAATCCCAGCAACCACATGGTGGCTCACAAACATCCATAACAAGATCTGATGCCCTCTTCTGGAGTGTCTGAAGACAACTACAGTGTACTTACATATAATAATAATAATAAAATAATAATAATAAAAAACTGTTAGAAAAAGCTGGGCACTGTGGTACATGCCTCTAATTCCAGCACTGAGTAGACAGAGGCAGGAGGATCTCTGTGAGTTTGAGGCCACCCTGGTCTACATTACTGAGTTCCATGACAGCTAAAACTGCAGGGAGAGACATTGTATCAAAAAATAAAGAGACCAAACAAGCAAACAAACCCCCCTCAAACAAAAATAAAACCCCCAAGAACAAAATCGAATGAACAAAACCAAACAAACAACAAAAACCTTCTATAAAATGACAAGAAAATATACAACATAGGAAGAAGTAGGAAAGTTCTATGTGCTTTCATGATCTCTGTTGACATTTTACATAAAAACAACAACAACAACAACAACATTCTAGTTGAACTTTGACAGACTGGGTTAGAGTGGCTGGAGAGATGGCTTGGTGGCTATATAGCACCTGCTGTTCTTCCAGAGGATCCAAGTTCAGTTCCCAGTACCTACAGAATGGCGCCAGCCATCTGCAACTCCTGGTCCAGGGGATCTGATACCCTCCACAGGCACCAGTCATACATGTGGTGCGCATACATACACACACATATATGTATACATACACATGTATATGTCATACACACAAGATAAGTAATAGATACATCAATTTTTAATGACTGAATTATATATCATAATCATAGAGGAACTACTAAATAATACAAAGTAATATAGTTGATGAAGCAATAAAAACTTTTTTCCTTAAATGAGAATTTGTATTCCCTTAAATAAGAAATTTTTCCCTTAAGTAAGATTTTTCTTCTTTTTTTTTTTTTTTTTTTTTGTTTGTTTTTTTGTTTTTTTGTTTTTCGAGACAGGGTTTCTCTGTGTAGCCCTGGCTGTCCTGGCACTCACTTTGTAGACCAGGCTGGCCTCGAACTCAGAAATCTGCCTGCCTCTGCCTCCCGAGTGCTGGGATTAAAGGCGTGCGCCACCACGCCCGGCAAGATTTTTCTTCTTAAATAAGAATTTTTTTCAATAAAAACTTATAAATGAAATGCTAAAAATATTTAAATTAGAGGAGGAATAGGAACAATTACAAGAGTTAAAAAAATAGAACCAAATGATAAAATTGAAAAATCTAATTAGATCAATAATTACCTTAAATATTAAGTGCTAAGTACTTCAATTTTAAAGAGATTGTCAATGCAGGTATAAAGAACATCAAGCTATACTATCTGTAAGAGTATAAGTGGGCTGTGGTGGCTGGTGATGCACGTCTTCAATCTCAGCACTCAGGAGGCAGAGGCTGTTAGTCTCTGAGTTCCAGGCCAGCCTGCTTTACAGAGTGTGTTTTAGGACAGCCAGGGCTATACAGAGAAACAATGACTTGAAAAAACAAAAATGAAAAAAAAAAAAAAAGACTAAAACCAGTATAAGTATAAAAAGTTCACCTTTGTTAAAAATGAATACCAGGGGCTCGAGAAATGGGGCAAATTAGCAAATATCTTAAAAAATAACAACAGACTACTAAAGAAATTAGAGAAAAAAAGGAAAATTAAAAAAAAAAAAGTCTGTCCAGATTGTATGAAAATACAGTGTGCTGAAATTCGGAGAAGAAGATCAGTGTGTGAAGAACACAAAGCTCGCGCTGCTTACGTCAGAAAAGAGGATGGCTGCGTGCACAGGGAGTCCTGAGTGACGCAGCATTGCCTAGACCCCAGATTCAATCCCGGCTCAGAAGCTACTGTAAAGCCAGTGTGACATGTGACAGCACAGGCCTTTAGTCCCAACACTCGGGAGGCAGAGGCAGGTGGATCTCTGAGTTTGAGGTCAGCCTGGTCTACAGAGGGAGTTCCAGGACAGGCAGGGCCACACAGAGAAATTCTGTCTTGAAAACCAAAAAAACAAAGAAACAGAAAGAAGAAGCTATAGTGAGAAATACAAAGTAAATCCAATGAAGACAGACAGACAAGAGCAGACATCTGCAGTCCAGAACCAGAAAGTAGAACAGCCAATCTAACTCTGAAAGACAGCACTGACTGATGAACACCAGACAGTGGTGTGGCAAATCTCAGCAGCTGGGAGGCAGAGGCAGAGGCAGGTGGATCTCGGTGAGTCCCAGGGCAGCCTGGTCTACAGAGTTCCAGGACAGCCAGGGCTGTTACACAGGGAAACTGTCTCAAACAAACAAACAAACAAACAAAACTTTGAGGAAAAATAAATAAATAAATCCTACAATATAATGGGTACAGCATTAAGATTTAAAAGACAGCCTGGCAGTGGTGGCGTACTCCTTTAGTCCCAGCACTTGGGAGGCAGAGGTAGGGGAATTTCTGAGTTCAAGGCCAGCCTGGTCTACAAAGTGAGTTCCAGAACAGCCAGGGCTACACAGAGAAACCCTGTCTCAGAAAAAAAAAAAAAGATTTAAAAGACATTTCTAATTCTTATATACTGGTAGCAAACTGTATGTATGTATGTATGTATGTATGTATGTATGTATGTATGTATGTTTTAGGGAGGAGGCCCTGGGGATTGAGCCTGGGCTCTCCTGTGCATGCTAAGTGTATGCTTTAATCCCAACCCCTAGATTTTGTTTTTTAAAATTGTACTAGATAAATAGTACTAGGAATAAGTTTTTTTTTTTAAGAAAATAAGGGGGACACATGCTCTCTATCTGGAAAATTTTAAACTTTGATCACAGCCTTTACTATATGTACTGCTGAAGAAAGAATAAGCAGAATTTTTAAAATAACCCCAAATAGCAGATACACCATGTTTATGGTTTGTAATACTCAAGACTATTGAGATGCCACCTCTAACCAAATTGATCACTATAAAAAACACACTCTTCTTTTGGGATAGCATTAGAAATGTAAATGAGGAAAATACCTAATAAAAAATAAATTAATTAAAAAAAACCACACACTCTCTCAAAATTCCAAATGGGGGATTTGAGAGAATGTGGTAACCTGATTCTAAAATGAATCTGAATGCTAAAGACCAAAACCAAGAGTAAGCCATGCAGTTTTAGTGCTATGTGCCACGGGCATTGGGTTTCTACCTGGTGTCTATGTAGCTCAGTGAGGATATGCATAGAGTACAAAGACTAGATCTTTCCTCACAAAGCAAACAAAAAAAATAACACAATGCAAACCCACACTTGAAGTCTAAACTATACATATCCAAGTTAAAAAAAAATCTTTGCACCCTCCAGATGGGGAAATGATTCTTTATTAAATTAAAGGATGAACCGTAAAAGAGAAAAATGTATATTAACTTCTTTAAAAAAATCAGGCCGTTGAAAAATTCTGAAAGAAATGATGTCAGTGTATGCATTAGAGGAAATCTTTGCAAGTGGACATCTCAAGGGTCTTGTTTGTAGAATGTAGAAAGAACCTCCCCTCACAGTCCACCAATCAGAACAAAATGAGTCGCATTAAAAAAGGGGCTGCGTAGGCTTACCACAAAAAGAGGCTGTATATACAGGTAAACATAAAATATACTTAGCACTATTAGTTGCATAGAAAATTCAAGAGGAGACCGTGTTCATATCCATTAAAGTTGTTACAACTAAAATGATGTCAGCACTGAGTGTGGTTAGACTGTGCACCAACTAAAATGTTCATACACACTGGGAACATTTAAGATGGAAAAGCCTTGGGAGCTGGCTGGAAAGCTGATTAAATGTACCAACAAAATGCCTGGCTCTACCGCTCTGTGGTGGACTACGTGCCAAGAGTTGAGGCTTTGGTTTTTTTTTCCAAATATGTGCACAGATACAACCTAGGAAAATAGATACACTGGGTTTTTCACTAAGAGGACAGACAGAAAGAGACAAGAGAGAGATCAGTGCTGCACACAGAGGAGCCCTGATGACATCGTGCTAAGTGAAAGAAGCCACCATAAGAGGTTGGATTTGTTGGTTCTGTTTATATGAAATATACAGAATAAGTACAAAATAATTTAGTGATTTCTCATTCTTCGGAGAAGAAGGAATTACATGTGTTTTGTGGGTATGAGATTTAACTATATCATAATAAAAATGTTTTATCATTAGGATTGCAATTTCATAACATTATAAATGTACTAGATGCCACTAACTTGCTCCCTTTAAAATGTTCTGCTTAATTTTTGCCTGTGTGTGTACATGTGTGTTTTTGTGTGGCCTTGAATGTCCAAACACAGAGCCTTGTGCATGCTGAACTGTGTGTTTTACTATTAAGCTGTACCTACAAGCCTAACATGGATAATTTTGTAGTGCGTGAATTCCCACATTAAAATACATGAAGAGAGACAAGCTTACAACCAGATGCCTTTACACAGCAAATGAAGTAATTTACAGGTCCAAGTCAGTATTGCATCTTGTTACCTTTGTAGAAGAACTGGAGCCCCTGTTTACTGCTGCTGGGAATGCAAAACTCTAAAACAGCTTGTCCATTATGTAAGAAATTGCACATAGGCCTGAGCAGTTAGCTGAGTCAGAAATGTATTTGTCACATAAGCATGGTCTATGTTTAAAAACAAGCAGCATAAGCCAGGCGTGATGGCACACACCTTTAATTCCAGCACGGGGAGGCAGAGGCAGGTAGATCTCAGAGCAAGTCCCAGTCCCAGGACAGCCAGGGCTACACACACACAGAAGCCCTGTCTCAAACAAACAACAACAGCAACAAAACAATAATAAACAACAAACAACACACAAGAAGCACAGCCTAACAACAACAAAACACATCCCAGCCGGGTTGTGGGGTTGGGTGGGGTGGGAGGTTGGAGTGGGATGGTGTTGGGAGTGCGGTGGCACAAATACAGGGGGATCCTGGTGGCTGGCTGACTAGACAGTGAGCTTCAGGTTCAGTGAGAGACATTGTTTCAAAAAAGGTGGAGAGTGATTGAGGAAGGCATGTACCATCGCCCTCTGACCTCCATATGTATGTACCCATGCATGCACATGCACTTGTGCAGAGATGCACAGACACACATTAACACACACCCCAGATTTAAACACAGATGAGCCACATGACCCCAGCCATTCTTCTCTGAGGAGTTTGCCCAAGAATAAGGAGTGTTTGTTCACGCAGACTCTTGTTTTCTGATACAGTGACTTACATAGGGGCTTGACTTTTACTTTCTCAAATCGGAAACATCTAAGTGTCCATGACGGGACTCATGAATATAGAAATTAAAGACAAGTAATATAAACTTGACACAGGAAAGCTGAAGCACAAAATAATTCTGCTAAATGGAGAAGCCCATCCACTTTTATCATCTGATTTCATTCCTAAAATACTAAAAGCCAGGTTGCATGCCTGTAAGTCCAGCACTGTGAGCCTGCTGCAGAAGACATAACTGATGGAAATACCCTAAAAATAGAGTGGTGGTACATGCCTTTGGGGAAACAGCGTGAACTGGAGGCCAGCCTGGTCTACAGAGGGGTTCCAGAACAGCCAGGGCTACAGGGAGCAACAAACAAATACATTGAATAATCCCCACTGAAGGTAAAGTAGGTGGTTACTGGTCTGAGGTCAGGTGGGGCCGGGGAAGGAGAAAGAGCTACAGAAGGGAAGAACCTAGCTTGTAAAGTGCTGGAGCGTTTGCTCAGGGCTTGAGTGCTTGCTGAGTTTGCACCTGAGCTTGGTTCTGAGCACCCATGTTGACCAGCTCACAGTCAGCCCTACAACACCTGCACTCACGTGTTCACACACCAGCACACATACATGTACACATATCTAAAATAAAAACATAGCTTTTTTATTTAAAAACTTTTTCATACATTTTGATTGTGTTCTTTCCCTTCTCCAACTCTTCTCATGCCCTCCCCACCTCCTTTCCCATGCAACTTCATATTCTGTCTCTCTGTCTCTGTCTCTCTGTAAAGAGAGAAAGAAAGGAAGAAAAACAAAGAATGAGAACCAAACTAAGCATAAGTAAAAACAAAGCAAAACAAAAAGGCACACACAAAAACCATGGAGTCTGACTGCACACCTTTAATCCCAGCATTTGGGAGGCAGAGCAGGCAGATTTCTGAGTTTGAGACCAGCCTGGTCTACAAAGTGAGTTCCAGGACAGCCAGGGCAATACAGAGAAACCCTGTCTCAAAAAAACAAAATAAATAAATAAATAAATTTAATTTAATAATAATAATAATATAATAAAATAAAATAAAAAACAAAACAAGACAATAACAACAACAACAAAGAAAATTAAAGAAAAACAGAAATGAAAAGAAGAGAGAAAAAAGAAAAAGAAAATGTGGCTGTGCATAGAGGTACAAGCCTTTTATCCCAGAACTTGGGAGGCAGAGGCAGGAAAATCTCTGTGAGTTCAACACCAGCCAGAGCTACATAGTGAGATTCTATCTCCAAACAACTACAAGGAATGAAAATGTGCATCTGGAAGAAGTAACAGTATAATATTCATAGCAGAATAGTTTGGAATAGATAAAAGATAGAAACAATTTGAGTCTCATCAAATGAAGAAATAGAAACATGTTATATCATACATGGAATAGTATGTATCCATGAGGATGAATTAAGAACTGATACACATGGTTAGCAGTCAAAATACTGGTAAGCGAGATAAGCTAGACTTCAAAAAGCAAATGGCATATGACTGCACTCATGTGACAATGAGTGTCATTAGGTTTTTAGGGCGGAGGGTAGCGCAGAGGTAGAGTGGAGTTATTGCTTAACAAGAGTAGCGTTTCTATTTGAGATGATGAAATCTCTTTGGAAATCAAAAGAAATAATAATTGTATAGTGTTGGAAGTGCTTAGTGTCACTGAAGTTCACAGCTAGAAATGGTTAAATGGTATATTCCTATTTATTTTATCATCAACTAATGTACAAAATCATAGTATAATAAACAGGGGGCTTACAGTTATATTGGCTAGAAGCAGTTGGCCATTTCCCTCCACAACAAAACAAAACAAAAACATCAAGAAACTTATAATTCCTTAAAAAGAACCATAGTTTGGGACAAGTGTGTTGGGGGTTTGTTGTCTTCTTATATGTTCTGCTCCTAGGAACTTGGTGAGCCAAGTTTGAGCTGGAGAGAGAGTTCAGTGGTGAGGTACATGTATGTTTGGCTTCAGTCCCTATGACCCCACATCTAAAAACACAACATGAATGGTCTCCTATTGGTCTGTGTCATCTGTCCCTTCCAAAGGCTTATGTATTGGTATGCCAATAGTGAGAGGTAGGACTTTTCAGAAGTGATTACATCATAATATGTCACATAAAGATTGGATTAATCCATTGATGAACTTAAAAACTGACGGTGCTGGGAGGTAGGGCCTGACGGAAGGGCATGGATCACAGACAACAGCTTTTGAAGGCTGTTTCTTGGTCTTGTCTCTTTTTCCTTTCCATACATTCTCTTTGCTTCCTGGCCAAAAGTTGGGCAACTTTGCACAGACTCTTTTTGCTGTGATGTTCTGTATGACTAACACATGGCCAATTAACCTGGACGCGGTGAAAGACAGACCTGTAGCCCCAGGAATTGAGAGGTGAAGCAGGAGCACCTTAGGGTTATGGACAGCCTGGGCAGTGTGGTGAGACCTTGTCTCAAAAAGCAAATACCGCCACTAAAACAACAAAAAACTTTAAGTAAAAGAACAAAAACACATCTTGCAGATAAAAATGTTTATAGTGAATAAGTTACATTTCACTAAAAGGCATTTTTTAAATGATATATTCCCATTAATCCTACCTAACACAGCTGTTCTCATGAAGGTACTTGAAAAAGAGAAACACACAGACCCCCACAAAACTGAAAAGAGCAATTGGAGAAGCTACGGGAGATTGGCAATCGAGGGCCTGTAAGAACACACCCAGGATTGATTGTTTCAGGAGAAAGCTTCAATAACAAAATGCAAACCGCGGGCTGGTGAGATGGCTCAGTGGGTAAGAGCACCTGACTGCTCTTCTGAAGGTCCAGAGTTCAAATCCCAGCAACCACATGGTGGCTCACAACCATCTATAACGAGATCTGGCGCCCTCTTCTGGAGTGTCTGAAGACAGCTACAGTGTACTTACATATAACAAATAAATAAATCTTTAAAAAAAAAAATGCAAACCGCATGCTCTCAGGGAATACAAACAGTTCCAGTCATTAGATTTGGGGCCTGGGAGGGGGCTCAGTGGGTGCTTGCCACCAAGCCTGATGACCTAAGTTCAATCCCTAGTTCTCACATTGGTAGAAAGAGGGAACTGATTCCTGCAAGCTGTCCTGTGACCAACACATCTGTGCTGCACACATATAATAAATAAGTTTAAAAGTAACTTAAACTTTTTTGATTGGTTATTTTATATGTTTACATTTCAAATGTTATCCCCCTTCTCTGCTTCCCCTCTGCAACCCCTCTCCCCCTTATCCCCTGAGGTAGTGTCTGTCACTGAGGTGTGTTTTCTGTATGCAGCAAAATGCTGGATACTGTATATGTGTCCTGTTAGTCTATGTCCTTTTTTTGGGATTTTCGAGACAGGGTTTCTCTGTATAGCCCTGGCTGTCTTGGAACTCACTCTGTAGACCAGGCTGGCCTCGAACTCAGAAATCCGCCTGCCTCTGTCTCCCGAGTGCTGGGATTAAAGGCGTGTGCCACCACGCCCGGCTCAGTCTATGTCTTTTTCTTGGGGAATTGAGTCCATTTATGTTAAGAGATATTAGGGAAAAGTGACTGTTACTTCCTGTCATTTTTGTTGTTAGAGATGGAATTATGTTTATGTGGCTATCTTCTTTTGGGTTTGTTGAAAGATTACTTTTTTGCTTTTTCTAGGGTGTAGTTTCCCTCCTTGTGTTAGTGTTTTCCAACTATATTATCCTTTTCGGGGCTAGATTTGTGGAAAGATATTGTGTAAATATGGTTTGTCATGGAATATCTTGGTTTCTTCATCTATGGTAATTGAGAGTTTTGCTCGGTATAGTAGCCTAGGCTGGCAGTTGTGTTCTCTTGGGTCTGTATGACATCTTCCCAGGATCTTCTGACTTTTAGAGTCTCTGTTGAGAAGTCTGGTGTAATTCTGATAGGACTGCCTTTATATGTTACTTGACCCTTTTCCCTTACTGCTTTTAATATTCTATCTTTGTTCTGTGCATTTGGTGTTTTGATTATTATGTGTCAGGAGGAATTTCTTTTCTGGTACCATCTATTTGGAGTTCTGTAGGCTTCTTGTATGTTTATGGTCATCTCTTTCTTTAAGTTAAAGAAGTTTTCTTCTATAATTTTGTTGAAGATATTTATTGTCCCTTTGAGTTGGGAATTTTCACTCTTTTCTATACCTATTATCCTTAGGTTTGGTCTTCTCATTGTGTCCTAGATTTCCTGGATGTTTTGGGTTAGGAGCTTTTTGCATTTTGCCTTTTCTTTGTTATGTCAGTGTTTCCTTTTTTTTTTTTTTTTTAAGATTTATTTATTATTATATGTAAGTATACTGTAGCTGTCTTCACACACTCCAGAAGAGGGAGTCAGATCTCATTACAGATGGTTGTGAGCCACCATGTGGTTGCTGGGATTTGAACTCTGGACCTTCGGAAGTGCTTTCTATGGTATCTTCTGCACCTGAGATTCTCTCTTTTATCTCTTGTATTCTGTTGGTGATGTTTGCATTTATGAGTCCTGATCTCTTCCCTAGGTTTTCCATTTCCAGGGTTGTCTCTCTTTGTGATTTCTCTATTGTTTCTATTTCCATTTTTAGATCCTGGATGGTTTTGTTCAATTCCTTCACCCCTTTGGTTTTGTTTTCCTGTATTTCTTTAAGGGATTTATGCATTTCCTTTTTAAGGGCTTCTACCTGTTTACCTGTGTTCTTCTGTATTTCTATTCTCTATCTCTTTTTTAAAAAAAGATTTATTTATTTTATTTATATGAGTACACTGGAGGTGTTTTCAGACATACCAGAAGAGGGTATCAGATCCCATTGCAGATGGTTATGAACCACCATGTGGTTGCTGGGAATTGAACTCAGAACCTTTGGAAGACCAGTTAGTGCTCTTAACCACTGAGCCATCTTTCCAACCCCTCTCCTGCATTTCTTTAAGGGAGTTATTTATGACCTTCTTAAAGTCCTCAATCATATCATGAGATGGGATTTTAGATTCAAATCTTGCTTTTCAGGTGTGTTGTGGTATCCAGGGCTTGCTGTGGTGGAAGAACTGGGTTCTGATGGTGCCATTGGTTTCTGTTGCTTATGTTCTTGGGCTTGCCTCTTGCCATCTAGTGTTAGCTGGCCTTGCTGTCTCTGAATGGAGGCTGTCCCTCCTGTGACCCTGTGAGCCTGTGATTCTGGTTGTGTCAGAACTCCTGTGAGGACAGACTACCTCTGGGTGTGGGCAGAGTGGGTGGAGATTCAGAGCCCAAGGTCTGCTCCTGGTCTCCAGTGCAAGCCTGTGATCCTGTGCCTGCCAGAAGTCTTGTAGCACAAGCTGCCTCTGGTTGTCAGTGGGTTGGGGAGGGCGGAACAGAGGCTCTGCTTCCAGGGGCAGGTGCAAGCTGGACAGAAAATGTGCTCTTGCAGTTCTGCCATGTTGTGTGAGAGTTGTACAATTAAATTGTTTCCCACAGTCAATTTAGTTGCCTTTGGATGCACCAGAGCAAGTGCAGCTATAGTTGTGAGACATACTGGCCAGCCCTTTGCTGCAAAAACGTGGCTAAATTGTGCCAATCATCAATATTTAGAATTCCTTAAATCTAAAGAAAATAGAGAATAAATAAAACTAAACTGTTGGCACAGTTTAGCCATGTTCTTGGGTATACTATATCTCCTATCACCAAACAATGGAGAAGTGTGTGGGTATCTAGGTATTTTCTTTTGTGGTGACATAAGAAAGAAGTCATTTTTATGCTGGAGGACTTTGTCTTAAGGGCTCAAGAAGGTAAGTTGCTCTTTAGATATATTAGTGAGGAAGAATAGAACTGATATAATGAATATATACATATACATAAATTTAGTAGAGCAGCTTACAGGATGTGGGTCTTGCTATTGTTACAATTGCTGTTTCCCAACAGAATTCTGGAGTTGTTCACTATATCTCAGTTCATCTTCAGTTTATTTTGGAACCCTAAAGAAGTGGGTCTGTGGTGGTTTGAATCATAATGACCCCATACGCTCATAGATAGTGGCACTATTAGGAGGTGTAGCCTTGCACTGGGAGGTGGTGGGCTTTGAGGTTTCAAATGCTCAAGCCAGGCCCAGTGACTCTCTCTCCCTGCAGTCCACTGATCCTGGTATAGGACTTTCAGTCCCTTCTTCAACATCATGTCTGCCTGCATACCACTATGCTTCCCACCATGACAATAATGGCCTCTGAAGTGTTTACTAGCCCTAGTTAAATGTTTTCTGTTATAAGAGTTGTTGTGATCATGGTGTCTATTCACAGCAATAGAAACTCTAGACAGAGTCCTAATACCATAAAGGAATGCCCCAGCAGCAGGATAGATGAGCTTGCCAGTCAGAATGATAGCAAGCAAAAATGCAAAAAGTGTCTACCAGGCCCATTTATGTGGGCTATGGCCCAGACTTCCGGTGAGTCTTCTCACCTTCAATGAGCCAATCAAGAAAATTCCTGACATGTGTGCTTAGTTGGTTGGTTGAGTTTTAGTTGATTGTAGATGTAGTCGTTAACAACCAAGATTAACCAACCTTCTAAATAAGATTTCAACCCTGAGTAGGACAGCGATGGTTTGAATGTGGTTGGCCCAGGGAGTGGCGGCACTCTTAGAAGGTGTGGCCTTGTTGGAGTAAATGTGGCCTTGTTGGAGGAAGTGTGTCTGTTACTGTAGAGCTGGGCACTGAGAGCCTCCTCCTAACTGTATAAGTGCAAATCTTCTAGTGGCCTTCAGATGAAGAGGTAGAACTCTCAGCTCCTCCTGCCTGGACACGACCATGCTACGTCCTTGATGATAAAGGACTGAATTTCTGAACCTGTAAGCCAGCCCCAAGTAAATCTTGTCCTTATGAGTTGCCTTGGTCATGGTGTTTGTTCACAGCAGTAAAACCCTCACTAAGACAAGGGCCACAGAGGTCAGATAGATAACCTGAAAGGTTGGGTTTCAGTTCCATCCCTGGGACCCACTTGATGGAAGAAAAGAACCAACTCCTGGAAATTATCCTCTGGTGTATTCACATATGGCCCTGTGAACCTATAAATATGTGTACACAAATAAAGATAAGTGGATTAAAATTATTTTTAAAATTCTGGTATCTCTCTTGACTCATGATCTGTGCTGGTATGTTTATTGCGACTTCCTGTTACTTTCTAGGAAGGCTTCAGACAATTCTTCTGCTTCCTGAATTACTTGAGAAAGCTTAGAGTAATTTAACGGTTTATTGTGGATTCATTTTAAACCTTCTAAGGGACGCTTTTGTTTCCATCGCCCTGGGGGACAGTTCTAATCCTATTCATGGTCACTCATGGGGACTGTCTGCCCACCAGTGTTCTGTCACTGTCAGTTTATCTTCTTGATTTGTCTTCTACATTCCTTTCCCATACAGTTCGGCAGCCTATAATATTGCAGTCTTTTTCTGTGGCTGTTAAGGTTTAGTTAAAAATTAGCAGGAGGGCCTGCAAGATGGCTCAGCAGCTTCAGGTGCTTGCCACCAAGCCTAAAGACCTGCGTTCAGTTCCTGTAGCCCACAGTGTAGAAGAAGAGAACAGATTTCTGCAAGTTGTCTTCTGACACACATATGCATAAACACACAGAGAGACACACCCATACATAAGCACACACTCAGTAAAAAACGTAAATGAAAAAAATTTAAGGTATTATTTTAAAAAAAGAATTACCATGATATCTTTTAGTGTCTAATTAAAGGATTGGGCTAGTCCCTAGAAAACTTCTATATACTTACTGAGGTTTTCTGAGAATGTACCTAGGTTTCTAATGTCTTAAATCTTGGAGGAAAAATGGAGTCTAGGTCTTCCTTTAGGCCCAGGTGTGCCTCACTAGGGTAGAGGACATGGGTAGAGGGTGTCTAGGGTTTGGGTTCCCCTGGTTTGGGCAGCAAGGAGACACTGAAAGTATCTCCTTCCTAGATGGAGGCTTCCCCGTCTTTTGGACAGTTTCCCTGCCTAGGGGGTGTAATTAAAGTTTCTGGGTTAAGCTGTAATCATAGCTTGTGTTTATGAATCCATGTGGCATTTTTGCCATAAAACTAGTTTCTCTCTCAAAGCAAAGAAAGCTTGCACATAGGAACCTCACACCCGGCTCCCTCCTCCCAGCAAGCAAGTCTAGTTGTAAAATCATGTGGTTTCATGCTGCCTTTTGGGGACCTCTTTTCTCCATCTGCCAACTGACAGGCCAAACTTGATGGCAGAAAATCACCTGAGGTGACCATAGGGGTGTCGGGGGTCAAACTTAAGTATTCCTTGGGAGGAGTGCAAATTTAAAGCAAGCTTTATTAAATATTAAATACTGACCAAGAGATGGAGTTTGGTCAGAACCATTCCCTGGAATTGTCAAGTTGGAAAGGCCAACTTAAGTATTCTTAAGGCCATACTGTGGAGGAGGAGTCTGGACTGTTCATCTGTAACATGGCAAAATAGAAAACGCGTCCCTGATTCCCTTTCTGTAGGTTCCAGAGAATCCCTGGACCTCCCCTCGTTTTTAACCACAAGAGGGCCCCCTCCTTTGCCTTTGGAAACTGCATGAGGGGTCCCAGGCTCGCTTGGAACTGCTTCTGGCCTTGACCTAATGTCTTACTGGCAAGCCATCTGAAGATCACAACTCTTCAGCCTTATGCTCAGATTTTCTAATTATATCTGGATAAAATTATTCTTTAAAATTTCCTGGGCCAAGAAGAAGGGTCTGTGTAGGAGGCTTTTCAGGGTTGCTGCTATCAGGGAAGGGTATTTGGTCTAAGAAGTGTCCAGATGGGAAGTCAGCCTTTAGAGTTGAGGAAGGACAAGCATGAACATCAGGAAGTTGTTTTTGTTTTTGTTTTTAAAGAGCCATTAACAGAAAACGTTCAAGCCTATTTGGGCCAAATTATATCATTACCTAGTAGGGGGACCCCAGGGTAACCTTGGGTTCCCCATTAGCAGAGTGCTAAGAAGCTACTTAAATAATTTTTCTTTTTAGATCTGAGGGTAGATACTACCATTCTACCTATAGTTTGTATGTATAGTTTTAATGGGACCCAGGATAAAATTTGGGTTATCTTATTTGGTTATTACAAGTTGGGGCCAGTTAATTTGTATCAGTTCAAGAACCTATTTAAGAATTCAATTTTTAAAATTCTTTTCTGTTATCAGAGAAGAGAAGTCTCTACCTGGCTAAGGCAGGCAGATCTCTGAGTTCAAGGACAGCCTGATGTACAGAGTGAGTTCTAGGACAACCAAAGAAACCCTGTCTAGGAAAGAAGGGAGGAAGGAAGGAAGGAAGGAAGGAAGGAAGGAAGGAAGGAAGGAAGGATGGAAGTGTTGGTATACTGTCTTGACTCCACTTCTACAGTTACCTGGCAACAGCCAGGTAGGCCTGACCCACTAAAAAAGGAGCTGTTTGCCCCCTCCTTCCCCTCTTACTCTCTCTTACTCTTAGACTCTTACTACCCCCTCTTGCTTCCCCTCTTTCCCCATTCTCTTCCCCCCTCTCTCCATGTGGTCTTGGCCCACCTCTACTGCTCCCCTCTCCCCTCTCCCCTTCTCCCCTCCCCTCCTCTCCTCTCCTCTCCTCTCCTCTCCTCTCTTCTCCTCTTCTCTGTCTGTCTGTCTGTCTGTCTGTCTATCTCTGCCTTTCTCTGCCTCTACTACCCTCTTAACTCCCCTCCTTATGCTCTAAATAAACTCTATTCTATACTATATCATTGTGTGGCTGGTCCTTCAGGGGGAAGAGATGCCTTGGCACCCGCCAAGGCACTCCCTTCCCCTCACACCTCACCACACTCCCATAGAACATATTCTTATGCCCTTCATCTTTTTATAATCACAACAGGAAGGAAAAGAACTCTCTCTGTGTCTAGCATCTATATTTCATGATGTATAGCGCTTTGAGCACTCTCAGGTCTGTAGGACTCAACAAGAAAATTCATGCAGGTCCCTCAGTGTAGAGGGATATGTCCTATGTCCCAGAGGAGAGCTGTAGAAGAAAGGGAGAACTTCCTTCCAGATACCCATTTAGGCAGCCGGGTTTGGCATCCCACCAAGAAGCTTTCAGGATTGTTTCTACCATTGAAAGTTACACAAAGAACTGAGAGAAGGCTTTTATTACTAGGAACGGTGTATGCTCAAGTGGTGATCACAGGCATTCTCAGGACAAGGAGCTTCCGCCATGTTTGGGGAGCACATCTTGTGCACATACCTGACCTTATAGGTATAGTGTCAGCAAGCGGGAAAGAAAGACAAGGAAATGAGGACTTAACAGTGGAGGCTTTTATTGGGGAGAAAGAAAACCCTGCCGAAATGGAGCCCACTGTTTGCTTACTGGCTGGGGTACTTACAGGGGAGAAAGTGGTGAGTAAGAAGCAGTTGAAAAAGTTTCTTTTGGGGGGCCTAAGGTTGGCCATTGCTAGGGGTAAGCAGGGCATGTTAGGTTAAAGATCCTTGGGTGATTATAGACCTCTCTCCTGGCCTGCATGCCATTCCTGGGAGTTGATAGCCCAGGAAAGATAAGAATCCAGAGAACAAGTTGTTTTAGTTTTAGGAACCACATTACTTCAGTTTTTGTAATTGTCATTGACAGACCAGAATAAAGGGACTTTACAAGATGGCTCAGCCATGGGCAGCAGCAGTCTTAGCAATGAAGAAAGGTAGGGGAGGAGTTCTGAACGGTTTCCTTCCTTGGAAGTGCAAATCCCAGGGGCGGGAAGTTAGAGAAGCCAGAGGCACTGTGGGTGTCTCTCAGTGGGAAGAGCTGGAAAGCTTGTAGGACCATCATTTTAGCAAGGGGCTTCTGGAGTGTAGAAGGCATGCCTATTACAGAGGTTAAAAATGAAAGGATGCAGTGTGAGGGGTGGAACAGTCCTTACCAAGGGGAAGGACAAAGCTGATTTAAGAGTGGCTCAAATAGAACCCCATTGGCTTTTTTTTAATCTAATGGAGCAATTAAACTTCATTGTGTAGCTTTTTTTTTTTTTTTTTTTTACCTCTTCCTGTGTCTTATTTGTAATGTTAATGTGTGCATACACCAGGAAGGATGCATAATCTGCCTCTCTAAATTAGCAAATAATCTGGGGCAAAGTGGTTGTCCAAAGTCAGTGTGAACCAATGAATCAATCTAATGATCCTTAGTGAATTGAAGTTACTACCTGAAGTCTCAAATAATTATGCCACGGGCATGAAGACTGTTTACAACAGTTAGCACTGTATGCTCTTCCTCCAACTGCTCCACTCGGTGCCACAGTGCATTTCAACTCTGTGATTACTGCAAGAAGATGGGAGAGTGGTAATGGGAATGAGGGCTTATACATAATTATAGTCTCATTTGAGAGGGCCACTTGATTCCCATCTACACTTTATGTACCTCAACCCTTCCCTGCCTGGAATTAAGAAACGTCAAGGTCATTAGGCACAAAGAAAACCGTGCTCTAGAACTAAGTTCCCTTTGGAGGGAAGGTGGACCTTTGAGAGAGGATAAGAAAGGACTGAGTCATGGAGCCCACGAACAGGCTGCAGAGAGAGTGTGCCGTGGGTGAGGGGCTGTGTTTTGAGTCCAGGTGAGCCGCCTGTTGGATGCCTTTCTGGGTAAGTCTAGTAGTTTGTTTTGATACAGAATAATTTAATAGGAAGCTCTGTCACAAATACATGGGGTTCTGTGAAGGGAAGAAATGTGTAACATCCAATAAGCATGTGGTTCCTGAGGACTGGTAAAGGCAGTAAATAAGGCCTTGGCCCTGGGTATATGAGAAGGATGAGCGTCTCCTGGGGTTGTCTGTGTTAAAACAGCTCGTTTACATTAATGGGTCTCTAGCCATACTGAAGTCAGCTCCAAAATTAGTATCTGAGAAAGTATTTGAGTTAGGAATAAAAGGAACCCCTGTGCCCTTTGTTGGTGTAAGGGTTACTATAGCATTAGTACGAGAAAATGTGTTTAATACTGTCTAAGACAACCTCTGTTATGGTTTGCAAGGGTTCCTAGCACAGATGGCTAGATTCCCAGGTGTGGTTGCTGGTTTTGTTACAGGTGTGGATTTGAGTCCCAGGGTACCCATTGGAGTTGCCAGACTCTTGTGTCTAAAGGACAAAGAATTTTACCAGAGACACATGACTAGAAGGAGAATTAGAGACGGTGTATTGAGAAAGGAACAAACTCCTGAGAAATGGGAGTGGGCTAGTGTGCTACAAGAAAGCATGCCTCAAAAAAGCATGCCTCAAAAAAGCCACAGCCCTCACGCTGGACATTGATGGTCCACACCTTTAGTCGCAGCACTCGGGATGCGGACACAGGCAGATCTGAGTTTGAGGCCAGCCTGGTCTGCAGAGTGAATTCCAGGAGAGCCAGGACAGCACAGAGAAACCCTGTCTGGAAAAAAAAAAAAAAACAAACAAAAACCACAGTCCCTTATAGGGTGTTTCCGTAGCATCACCTCTCCCAAGTGTGTATACTGCAGGCTTCCAACCCGAACGCTGTTTGTGGTATGGCGGCTAGGGGGTGGGGTGGGAGGGTTTCAGTCTGTATCAGCCAATCGTCTTCTTTCATGTTAATGATGGTGTTTATTTATCCAGCCTCAAAAAACTGGTTATGTTTTGGCCCTTAAGTATGGTTTGGTCAAGGAGGACATAGACATACTCCTTTGTGTTTGAGAGAATTGGGGTACTGTGATAGGAAAAACATGAACGTAGACTAGGCTAAGTAGGCAACCGGGAAATCCGTGAGAGCACTCTGGGCGTGCACAGCGGTTTGCAAAATCAGGCGAATCATCTCAGTGATGATTCCAGGGCCTCCAGCTAGAAGCTGGTGATCTAAATTCTAAATACCTGCTTTTATGTTTCCTCATGAACAGAAGGCTTAGACCTTCCGTAAGGTTGTAGGTTTGGTCAAAGTTGTTTTCTGTACCCCCCAAAACCCAAAAGCAGTAGGATTTGTTTTAGAAGAGTGAATGCAAAAGGTATTCCATTTAGCTTGACAGCAGAGTGTGTATGGTTCTTTACGTTAGGGTTATTAGAGGGTGTAACTCATCTCTCTGGAACCATTTAAATGATAATAAGTTCCTTGGGGTGGGGGTGGTGTCTCAGTAGCTGTTAAGACTTTTTTTTTTAAATCTCCTTTCCCTTCCATTCCCTTCCCCTTTTCTTTCCCATTCCCCATTCCCTTCTCCCTCCTTCCCTCTCTTCTTCCTTCCTTCCATTCTTCCTTCCTAATGAGTCAAGGTCTTCCTATGGAACCCTGGAATGACCTGGGTACTGTCTTCCTGTTTCAGACACCTAAGTGTAGGGATTGTAGCTGTGTGCCAATATGCCCACCTGTGACCTTTCCGTATTTTATTATAGCTCATTGCATCTATCCTAGATTGTCTCCATAACTGCAATTTCTTAGTTCTCTGAGTCAAAAAGTAAACATTTAGTCAGGAAGGGCCCTACATAGCATATCAAAAAAGCTAAATTGTAAGGTATCTTTAGGAGCTATTCTTATTCTGGGAAGGGCCGTGGGTAGCAATTTTAGCTGGGACTAGAAGTTTACTGACAAGGTCTTTTTGAGGGTAAGATTAGCCTTCTCAGCCTTCCTAGATGGTTGCGTTTTGTATGCTGCAAGAGGTTGATAAGTGATAGCAGTTCCAACAGAGACATCAAGTTGTTTTTGCTGGGAGGGAAGATTGCTTACCACTCTCGAGGTAACTAACTGCCTTAGGGACTCCCTGTGCCCTGCAGTTCTCTTACAGAACTCCTCAGTCCACCAGGTGAAGGTCTGAGTGAGCCTGTTTACCTCTTCTCTCCTAAGTAGCTACACCTCGTTTGGACTGAGCTAAAATCCAGTGTTGGTCCTCCCCTACGATAATTACGGTAACAGATTGGTTAGAATCACTTCCCTGACTATTCGTGAAAGACCCCTTCCTGATCTTGTCCAGAGAACTGGATTGACAATTCCTAGCATTCCTGGGGGATAATCGTGGACATTATTTTCTCCCACTGGCAGCTGTTGGGAGCAGTGGCTTTTTTTCATCTGTCTATCATCCTTCTGGCTTATTTTGATGACTTCTTATAAGAAGCAAACTACTCCATCTTGGAGATAAATTGGTCTGTGCTCTGTTTTATTTTCCTGGGATGGTAAAGCCATCAGTACTCCACCCCGTGAGGTAGTTTTCCTCAGAGTCTTCCTCGCTGCCCTGCCTACAAAACCATTCCCCTTAATTATATTAGTATCTCTTTTTGTGACCTTCTTGTTGGATAACAGACGATTCTAATGTCCCCTGAATTGCCTGTAAGAAGGAGGGACTCTGTACCATGTTGTTACTGGGGATTTTTGGTTTTCCTCTGAATAATTCCCTTTCCTTCCTTATGACCACATGGGCATGTGAGGCAAAGAAAGCCAGCTAGCATCTATATACTGATGTGTTTTTCCTATTCTCACCAAAGTACTTAGCACTGCTGGTGGGAATGTAAGTTTGTATAGCCATTTTACAAGACTGGGGGTTTCCTAAAGAAAATCCAGCTAGTCCCACTTTATATATCCCCCTAAAAGATTTGAAATAAGAAACAAGAGTATCAAATCCATTGTGAATTCATGTCCAATTCATCATTGCTAATAGTAATCCAATTATGGAATCAAGCTAAGTATCAACTAGCATGTTAATGAATAAAGAAATGTGTACACATACACACACAGTGACATATTCTACCATAAAAAAGAAAGAAATTGTGTTAAGACAATATAGATGAGTTGGAGAACTTTATGTTAAGTGGAATTAGCCAGGCACAGAGAAAGAATGCCATATTATCACCACATATGCAGAATCTTAAACAAGTGACCAAAAGCAGAGAGTAGACTGCTGGTGATCAGAGGCTAAGGGGGAAGGGAGATAGGTCCAAGGTAGTGCACCTCAATCAGACAGGAGAAATGTGCAGGGGGGTTTCCTTTGAGGTGTTGAGCAGTGCCACAGTATATTAAACAATAATGCACTGTGCATTTCAAATGGCTTACTGTAAATTGAAGTGTTTTCACTACCAAAAACGATAAGGATTTGAAGTGATATATTAATTAGTTGGTTTAGTTGTTCTATGCTGTTTTCATGAAATCATAACATCATTTGTAACCTATTTTTAATTTAAAACAATTTAAACATATAAAATATTTTAAGATGATTTTGGGCAAGCCTAGGTAATGTTCCCGAGATCCTATCATTTAGGAAGCTAAGGTGGGAGGACCCTGATTTCAAGGTTAACCTGGTTTACATATTAAGAACCTACCTCCATACATAAACAAAATAGAGGGGGGTTTGTTTGTTTGCTTTTTGCTCAGATTTTGTGAATGAAAAGAACGTAAACATTCTCCATAGTTCAGGAAAAAATTCTTTTTTTTTTTTTTTTTGAGTCAGGGTTTCTCTGTGTAGCCCTGGCTGTCCTGGAACTCACTTTGTAGACCAGGCTGGCCTCAAACTCAGAAATTCTCCTGCCTCTGCCTCCCGAGTGCTGGGATTAAAGGCATGTGCCACCACGCCCGGCTGAAAAAATTCTTTTAAACCCATATAGAAAAATACTTCATTAAGACATACTTCATAGTCAGGCAGTAGTGGTGCACACCTTTAGTCCCAGGACTTGGGAGGCAGAGACAGGCAGGTGGATCTCTGCGTTTGAGGCCAGCCTGTTTTACAGAGTGAGTTTCAGGACAGCCAGGGCTACACAGAGAAACCATGTCTTGAAACAACAGCAACAGAGACAACAACAGAAAGACAGACTTCATAACTGAAAGATTTTTTTTTCCCCTTTGTCTTTTTTGAGACAGGGTCTCTGTACGGTTATCAGACTAGTCTTGAGTTCCTTGTCTCAACTGATACTCCCACAGCAGTCTCACAAGTAGCTACTAATAGAACTGTAAGTGTGTATCACTAGGCTATGCTGGACTTAGAGAGGTTTTGTTTTCTTGTCTTTTTGATAACTTTATAAAATTGCTGTGCCAACTACGTTGCCAAATTTATCTGCCAATTTTAGTCATTTTACCCAGATTGCCAGTGGAAATAACGCACAGTAAATATCCTCGATGGTCTTGGCCTCTCTCTCCATCTCTCTCCTCTCATTCCTCACTGAGCTCAACCTGTAGGCAAGGATGTGCTTGCGAGGGTTCCCTCAGGGCTCCAGGGACCTGATTCGGACAGCAAGGGAGTAAAGAAAAGGCAAATATGTACACAGAGAGATGTACGTAAAATGTTGGGATTAGGTAGACTGGGCTCTCTGCTAGGGAAGCTACTGCACCCAGACAGCTCAGTGTGGTTGCCATATAGAATTGAACAGCAGGCAGGACTGTTACTTAGAGCTGAACAAGGAGGGGGATTTAATACGTACAAATAAACAACAAGGCAGAGTTATTATATACACTGAACATGGAGACAGGCTTTGCCACTCTGTGTAGGAGCAGCCTCTGGACAGGAGCAGTCTTTGGGCCATAATGATCCAGGGGCCATAGACTATGGTGGACATTTTCCACACACACTGTCAACATCCACATAAATGACCAGAGCAAGGCTTTGCCATGTCTCTGAGTCTCACCTCCGCATGCCGGGGCTTTGTTAGTGTGCCCTGGGTTTGAGGCTGTGGTCTTTGACCTGGCTATTCCCATGTTAATGCACACCCACTCATACCGTCATACACCCAGGGCTCCCTCTCTTCTTCATAGCCCTTAGCTTCAGTCCTCTGGTTTGCACCTCCTAAGTTAGGAGACCCCCCCCCCGTTTATGTGCCGCTGGGGTCAAAGGCGGGCACCTTGCATGCTAGGCAGGCACTGACAAACCGAGCTACATCTACAGCCTTCATATTTTACAGTTAATTTCTAGAATAGTATTCTAGACTTTGCATTGACCTTACTGGCCACTCTTTCTCAATTTCCTTTTTCAGTTTGCCACAACTTCTAAATATTGGAACACCAAAGAGGTCTGCCCATCCGTACTTTTTGGTGATTGCAACTATTTTATGCCTTTAAATGCTAAAAGCAAAGATCTCCTAAATTTCTCTTCCACCCTGAATCTTTTTCCTGAAGTCCAATTTGTATATATTAGCATTATTTATGCTTAATATCATCATGTTTGCTTTGCTTACTCATATCTCTGCAATCCACTGATCTATACCAGACCCCGACTTCACTATCTAAGCCTGTCTGTTTTTGCAGTCTGCCTATGTAAATAAATCGTCAGTCCTCTGTTTCCTGGAGACAAAAATCTATCGAGCCACCATTCACTCTTTCCTTCCTTTCATATTATCTAGGCAATCCACCAACAGATCTTTTAACTCGACTTTCAAGAAAATTTCAGAATCTGACCACTTGCCAATACCACCGTCAACACCGTCTTAGTCACTGATCTATTGCAACAAAACACTATAAGCCATGTGGCTCATATACGCTGTGCAGGTCTCTTTTACAGTTCTGAACGGTGGGAAGTACAAGATCAAAGGCATCCAACCAAATTTGTTGTCTTGTGAGGGCCTGTCCTCTGGTTCAGAAATAATGCCTTCTCATTCTTTGGTCATGTGGAAGGGCAGATGAGCTCCTTCGGGTCTATTTTATAAAGACGTTCAACTACTATTAATGAACACTTTGCCCTCCCGACTTAATCACAGAGGCTCCCAAGCCTTCCAAAGGCTCTATTTCCTAATATCATTATTTTGGGAGTTAGAATTTCAACATATTAATTTGGGATGCATAAACCCCAAGATCATAGCAACTGCCATCCGGTTCCAAGCTCCCTTTGTCCCTTGTTTAGATGATTTGAGGAACTTCTATGGTTCTAACTTCTAGTCTTGTTTGGCCACAATGTCCCTCCCCCCTCTGTGTGTGTGTGTGTGTACAGATTAGGAGCCAAAGAATGTTTAGTAGCAATGAGGTAGATTCTGTAACAAACCCCAGCCATTTTCCTTATGTCATCTCTACCAGAAAGAAAAAAATGTCTTTTCTTGTGCATTCCTTCCCTTTTACTATCTCTATTCAAGCAGCGATCGCATACCGCATTTACCAGACGTGTGAATGCTAGTCGGATGGACTCTGTATTCCTTAGGGGCTGTTGTTTGTCCTTTCTCCCCACAGATACAAACTGGGGATTTCTGACCTTAAAAACAATGCAGACAAATGTAAACTGTAAATTTTCCAGACACAGAAGAGCTGTAATACAGCTACAAATTATAAAATATGCAGTATCATAAAATTCATATAGCCCGTTAACTGCCACAGAATGCTTTAGCTGATTTTCTTTTCTTTTTCTTTTTTCTCTTTTTGGTTTATCCAGACAAGGTTTCTCTGTGTTCCTCTGGCTATCTTGGAACTCTCTCTATAGTCCATGCTGGCCTTTAACTCAGAGATCAGCCTGCTTCTGCCTCCTGAGTACTAGGATTAAAGGCATGCGCCACCACTGAACACCTGCTTTAGTTAATCTTTCTTTCTTTCAAGATTTCTTTATTTCATGTATATGAGTACCCTGTAGCTGTCTTCAGACACACCAGAAGAGGGCATCGGATCCCATTACAGAGATTTATGAGCCTCCATGGGGTTGCTAGGAACTGAACTCAGGACCTCTGGAAGAGCAGTCAGTGCTCTTAACCTCTGAGCCATCTCTCCAGCCTGCTTTAGTTAATTTTCAATAAAATATCCTTATTGTTTGATTTCTGGATTTTGGTTCTGGTTCTCTGTTATTGGGCCGTTTGTTCTACACAAGTGTTGTACCACTGAGCTACACCTTGCTCACCACGCTCTTATTCTATATTCCTAACAGTAGCTGTCTGTTGGTGTAGGTTTTGAGTGGATGTAGTTCTGACACAAGAACTCATTATTATTTTTGTTTAATTAAGTGAATAAGATGAAAGTGAAACAATAGATATGTTGTTGGGTCCCAGTGTGGTGGTACATTCCTTTAATAATCAGTTAAGACAGGAGGATAAAGAATTTAAGAACAACAAACAAAAGAAAATGAAAACTACATCAATAAAAAGATGTGTTGAAACTCTTTATCAATGTCAACAACTTGCTGAATTGTTCATAACTTTCAAATATTAGATTATATTTTCATTTTTGGTTATTTCAGTGTAACATTTCAAATTTTATTCACTATATATAATATGTCACTATATATTATATCATTATAATATAATACATAGTATATTTAATCTATATATACAGGTAATATGTCACTATATATAATATAAAATATATGTAATACTATATATTATATATTTTAAATTATACACTATATAGTGTATATTATAAATTATATACTATATATTACAATATATAATTATATATAGTATTACATATATTTTATATTATAGTATATAGTATTACACACACTTTTTTTTTTTTTTACTCGCACACATACAGCATTTTGAGTCAGGATTTTATAGCCTTGACTGGTCTGGAACCCTAAGATGTCCCCCTGCCTCTGCATGAGTGTGGAATTAAAAGTGTATGCTACCATACCTAGTTCCCCTTTCCTTGCTTACGTCTAGACCGGTGATTCTCACCCTTCCTAATGTTACAGCTCTTTAATACAGTCTCTCGTGTTGTGGTGACTCCCAACAATAAAGTTACTTTTAGTGCTACTTCATAACTATAATTTTGCTGCTGTCATAAATTGTATAGATATAAGAGGTATAGATAGCAGATACTTGAGCCCTGTGAAAGGGTTGTTCACCTCCCTCCAAAATAAAGGGGTGGAAACTGAGAAAAAGTCCTAGACTTTTAACAAAACCTAGAACAGAAGTTACAAGAATTGCTTTATGAACACATCGATGGTGTGACCAGTCCCCTCACAGCCCCAACCTACCAGTGTGACAGAGCTGGGAAGACACAGGTGCCTCCCTGTGTGGCTATGGTGCTTTGAATAAGAATGGACCCCATAGGCTCTTCTCTTTGAATATAGTCACCAGGGGGTGACACTGTTTGAAAGGATTAGAAAGATTAGGTATGATCTTATTGGAAGAAGTGTGTCATGGGGGGGGGGGACTTTCAAAAGCCCAGATTCTCTCTCTTTCTGAGCATCAGCATGTAGCTCTCAGTTACTTCTCCACTACTTCCCCGAATGCTGCCATGCCTCCCATCACGATGTTAATGTGTAACAGAGCCCTTGCTGTCCTGGACGTGATCTGTAGACCAGGCTAGCCTCAAATTCACAGAGTTCCACCTGCCTCTGACTCCTGATCTGAGATTAAAATCATGACCCATCATGCCTGGCTCTTATTTTCTTTATCAGTTCTTCTTCTTCTTCTTTTTTCCTTTTCTCACTGTTCAAGGTTTATTTAGTGTTTTCTTTTTTCTTTTTCTTTTCTTTTTTTCTTTTTCTTTTTTGGTTTTTCAAGACAGGGTTTCTCTGTGCAGCCCTGGCTGTCCTGGAACTCACTCTGTAGACCAGACTGGCCTTGAACTCAGAAATCCGCCTGCCTCTGCCTCCCAAGTGCTGGGATTAAAGGCGTGCGCCACCACGCCCAGCTGTATTTGATGTTTTCATTGGCATGACACTTGAGTGGTTGGTTCCATCATCATATGCAGATCTTACACTTCAATATACATTATAATATATAATATTGCAATGTACCCTACAGACACATACAATACATAAAATATTCTATAGAACATTTATGCAAAGATATGCATAATGGATGTATACACTGGAACCAGGTTATGACTAACTGGGAACTCGTTGGCCTAGGCATGTTTGGTGAGGATGCGCAGTGCAGCAATGCAGCAGGCTCACAGGGTAATGGAAGCTTGCACAATTGGCAATGTGTCTCAGAGACAGTGGGACTGTCACACTAACCAGGTTACCACTACACAACTACCACTTGGCAGCAGGGCAGAGCTGTGGACACTGAGATGTTTCCCCACACCACCTCAACACCATTGTACTAACCACAGCTCAGACGAGAAGGGTGTGGTCTGCCTAGAAGTGCTGTTGCAGCCTGGACAGTGAAGTGCTAGGACCCTTGGAAGACTTTAGAACTGCAGCTCCTTCTGGATTCCCCAGAGGCTATCTGAACTCTTCTTCAGGCCAGCCTCTTCTTCAGGAGTCAGTGTCACCTTCACAACATCCGAGATTCCATTTTGTCCCAGGATACATGGGACACTGAGGAAGACATCATCATTGATCCCATAAAGACCCTTAATCATGGTGGAAATGGTATGCACTCACCTTAGGTTCTTCATTATGCTCTTGGCCAAGTCTGCCACAGAGAGGCCAATGGCCCAGGATGTATAACCTCTCAGCTTGATCACCTTGTACGCACTGCCCACCACCTGCTTGTGAACCTCCTTCCACTGCTCCTTGTCTGCATCAGTTCCCAGTTCTGGATTTAGAGACTTCAGGGAGACGCCGGCAACATTCACACCACTCCACACAGGCACACTGGAGTCACCATGTTCTCCCAGGACCCAGCCGTGACAGCTCAGCTGGTGAACCCCCAGCCTTTCTCCCATCAGGTAACGGAACCGAGCTGAATCCAGATGGCAACCACTTCCAATAACTCGGCTTTTGGGAAAGCCAGTGGTTTTCCAAGCCATGTAGGTCAAGATATCACTGGATTTGAACAATAAGCAGCTTGCAGTGTGGCCTGTACTTCACACTGTTCGGAATGATGAACTGAAGATGTTCACGTTTCACTGGACCTGATTGAGTCGGCTCTCTCCCTCTTGCTGATGGCCCCCGCTGTGATGATGACCAGCTTGGAGTTTGCATTCACACAATAGTCTTTGCTGGAGACAATTTTTGGTGTCTTAAGGAAAAGGCTGCCATGCTAGAGATCCATCATCTTTCCCTTTAGCTTGTCTTCCATGACGTCAACAAGGGCTAGCTCATGTGCCAAGTCCTTCATTAAAATACTGATGGCACAAACCATGCCAACAGCACCAACCCCAACAACTGTAATCTTGTTCTGGGAGACCTGTGCTTCCTTAAGAAGATTCACAATCAGCTGGTCCTTGAGGGTTGCCATCTTGGACTTTGAATCTTTTGAGACCGCTAGTGCACGATGGGGGGGGGGGGGCGGGCAACAGGTGAGCAGGGTCTTGCCTGGGCTCTGCGACAGTGGCTCCACCCTGTTTATCAGTTCTTAAAAGAATGAGTTGGAGCTGGTTCTTTGGTGGAGGAGCACTTCCGTATGATGCATAGGAAGCTGTAAACGCCATCCATTCCATCCCCATCATGGTAAAAAGGACAACAGCAAGGGACTACTCTCCCCCAGCTCCAGCACGGTGATGGCTCCCAGCAGTCTGTAACTGCAGTCCCAGGGGACCTGACACCCCTTTCTTGCCTCCTCTGACAGCAGGCACTCGAGAGGTACACAGATATACATGTAGGCAAAACAGCCATACACATAAACAAAACAAACAGATGGATAAAAGAACAGCAAACCCCTAAGAAACAAATAATGAGATGTTCCAGTTATACTTGGTATAAAATATGTCTGCCATTGCCTGGCAGTGGTGACGCATGCCTTGGGAGGCAGAGGCAGGCAGATCTCCGTGAGTTCCAGCCTGGTGTACAGAGTAATTCTAGGACTACAGGGCCAGGGCTACACAGTGAAAACCTTCAAAAACAAAACAAAAACTGGCCCCCCAAGGGCTCCCATTGGAACTCTGGATCTACAGCTAGCAGCAGTGTTTTAGTCTATACCCTTAGGAGTTTGGGCTGACCTCAAAGAAGTAGATCTATTATTGGTGGCAGGCCCTGGGCTCTATATTCTGGCACCACTTCCTGTGCTGTTCTAGCTTCCTGTTCTGCTGAAGTGGCAGCAGCCTGGCCTGGCCTCCATCACGAATTCCCTGCTGTGATTGGCTACATCCCATGAACCCGGAGAGCCAAAGTACACCCCTCCTCCCTGAATCTGACTCTGTCAGGAATTTGATCAGTGTAAGAAAGGTAACTAATACAGACCTTTCCCTAGCTAAAAATGTGAGTTTGAAAAAAAAAATGCGGGCTGGTGAGATGGCTCAGCAGGTAAGAGCACCCGACTGCTCTTCCAAAGGTCCTTAGTTCAAATCCCAGCAACCACATGGTGGCTCACAACCATCTGTAACGAGATCTGACTCCCTCTTCTGGTGTGTCTGAAGACAGCTACAGTGTACTTACATGTAATAAATAAATAAATCTTTAACAAAAAAAAAAAAAGAAAGAAAAAAAAAATGCTTGCTATGATTTGGCCCATGACTGTGGCTTTTAACGATGTACATTGTCTCCCGTGGCCAATGGAAGATGTTCATATTGCTCTCCTTGAACTGACTCCCAAGTCCTCTTGACAAGGCATCCACAATTGTTAATGGTTTCCGTACTTAGTAGTATGGCAGGGTATTCTAAATCCATCCTAAGTATTCCTGCCCCAAACTTGGAACCAGCTCTTGCTTCTGGCAATTCTCCGGCAGAAGGTGCTTAGCTGCTGTAGCCTGAGTACCATGCTTGTGTGCGGGTGAAGTCACACTAGTCCTCACCTCTTGATATTTACAGTGGGCACATGCTAAGAAATAGGCCGTTTTAAATATAAACTACAGAATGAGTTCATTTTAAAGCAGAGCAGTTTTTCGCGATTCTCATCTGGCCCACAATCAAAGGTTAATTTCCTCCAAACACCGGCTTATTTATTTGTTCATTCCCAGACTATGCGTGAAGACCCCATGGGCAATAGCTCAAAGACATTGTTACTGATAACAATAACAATTCACTGTTACTCTGAGATTCTTTTTCTTAGGGTTCTGCAGGGTTGTATGATTACAGAGTAGGATTCGCCTGTGCTCACTTGGTGCCTGCTCGCTCGGGGCTGAGTGCAGGCGCACAGGTGTTAAGCATGTGTTCCACACTGAGCCACACCCCAAGCGCTCAGAGCCTTTGGAAAAGACATGGCTGATTCTTTCCTATGCAGTTTTGCCATCAAAATACAAGCTCATCATTCCATGGAGTGTCTTTTAGATACTCAATTCTAGTTTGAGTTTACAAAGTTCTCCAACCCTGTGTACTGAATAGATTTTACGAGAAACTCACAAACTCGCTCCTTCCTTTGCCGCCCTGCCCCGCCTCTTCCTGGGTAAACTTGTGTTTGCCGTTTTCCTGTATCACTCACTGGACAGCAGCGTGGGTAAGATACAGAGATGGAGCGCATACACCTTTCTCCCCTTACCTGCTTTTTGGTGCAGTGTTCTCCCCAGTTTACTGTTAAGTACTCCTTGTCGCATTGTGTCATTCCTGAAGATGGGCCTGGCACTCTGCTGGGTAGCCGCGTCGTGGGTTTTCTGTCCACTGTCCTACAGCAGACACTTGCTTTAGTTCTGAGTCTTTTCTGAGAGCTGAACCTGTATCTCACCCATTCTCACCCATTTTCACCATTTTCAGTTGGATTTTTGAAAGTGAGATTTGCTATTCTGAAAGTTCATACTTGTATAACTTTGTTAGAAGCTGTGAAATTTACCATGTTGGGATTTTCTTCTCCATTTTGTACTCAAATAAACTAAAATGTAAAAATGGGGTATGGGCCACCCCATTTCTCACATGAGCCTTTCTAGGAGACTGTACTGTAAAACTTAGAATTTTTTTTTTTCTTTTTGGCAAGCTAATGGATGAGAACTAGTATCTGAGTGATTTAATTTGCATTTCTCATTGTACAAAGGTTGTGAGTGTTTTCACTTAAGAAACATTTGCATTTTTTTTCATGTAAAATCTGTTTCTATCTCCTGCATTTTGCTGCCCAGTTCTTTTCCTCTCTGCCTAAAACTCCTCATTTTATGTCAGGTTATGAGCTGTGTGTGTGTATGTGGGAAAGCACATTTCCCAGCCCATCATTTATGGATTTACTTTGCTCTTGAGGGGTCCCCCCTTTTCCATAAAATTAATTTCATGTGATGAAATTCAGCAGTTTTCACTGTACTGGATATGATTTCAACATGGCTAGGAAGGTTTTCCCTGCCTCTAAGGGATTCCCCTATAGTTCTACACTACAAGATTCACATTTTATATGGAACCATCTGATCTCTTTGAAAATAATTCTTGAAAAGAGTGAAGTTTATCTTTTTCAGTATGGAAACTCAGTGAGTTAAACACTAGTTAAAGTCTGCCTGTGTCTGCTGTGAGACACACCTTTTATCTGTGTTACATACACGTTGTCACACCTGTGTCTGCTGTGAGACACACCTTTTATCTGTGTTACATACATGTCGTTACTTGAGTTGGCTTTGCATCCTTGTCACTTAGCAACAGCTAACTTATAAATGCTTCACAATAATTCAATGTCTAGTCGGATTGCCCTCCACTCTGCCTTTTTAAAGCTTTCTTTCCCTCATGAATGTTGAAATGAGTTTCTGCTTATGGCAGTTAGTTCCCACAAACACTTTTAGAGAGGAAGTCAAGTGGGGGAGGCAAGGTGAGAGCAGAGAAGAAGAGAAGAAGAGGAGTCTGGCCAACTAGGGAGTCTTTGTTCAAGGTTGGGTATATATATATTTTTTCTTTTTTCTTTTCTTTTTTTTTTTTTTTTTTTTTTTTTTGAGACAGGGTTTCTCTGTATAGTCCTGGCTGTCCTGGAACTCACTTTGTAGACCAGGCTGGCCTCGAACTTAGAAATCCGCCTGCCTCTGCCTCCCGAGTGCTGGGATTAAAGGCGTGCGCCATCACGCCCGACTGGGTATATATATTTTGAAGAAGTTTTATACTTGACTTTGGAAGCTACTGTTAAAAATAAAAGCCTGTCGAACACAACTCTGATTGCCAACCATCTTACGACTGGCATTTTTCTATACAACCTGGACTGTAGTTAGGCACTCCAGCATTGACCCAATTCCCTAAGCTAGCAATCCCTCTACCCTTCCCCCACTCGTTCTTCACCTTAATTCTGTTATCCTTTAGTCACACTGAAAATTTGCCCCAGATTATTGGAGCCTCCAATGTCACTACCTTCTACAGTCTTTTGTGAATTATTTATTTCACTGTATTTGTTATTAGTTATTATTTTGATATAGAGTCTTGCTGTGTAACCCATGCCGGCTTTAGACTTGTGGGACTCTCCCTCAGTCTCCCAGTGACTGGATAACAGGCCTACACCACTATTCTAAACTAAACACTCTCTTCATACTCCAGCCTATCATTTGCACCGCCTGTGCAGTTAGTATTCCTTTAAACCAAGGTCAATCATGTTAATCCTTTACTAACATTTGCTGGCTCTCAAGATAAACCCCCCACCTTACCATAAAACCTCAGCCTTTCAGCATCAGATGGCCGCCTCCTCTGCAGTCTCTCCATCTCTGTCATGTCTTCATTCCACACACTGAACGCTCCTATTTAATTATACTTTTTAATATTATTATTATTTTGTTTTGTTTTTCAAAATAAGGTTTCTCTGTGTAGCACTGGCTAGCCTGGAATTCACTCTATAGCCCATCCTGGCCTTGAACTCAGAGATCCACCTGCCTCTGCCTCTGCTTTTCAAGTACTGGGATTAAAGGCTTGCACTGCCTCAGTTCATCTTAACTGCATTTCCCAGCAGGGGCTGTGTAAACAGTGACTCATGAGTTAGAATACCTCTCTTCCCTCAGTCCCTAACCTCTTGGGTCAGATAAGCTCTTAGGAGATCCCATTCAAATGCAGTCTTTGATAAAGCCTTTTAGGCCCAGTCAGAATTTAGCAACTCCATTTTTTTTTAAATTTTTAATATTTTTATTACATGTTTTCCTCAATTACATTTCCAATGTTATCCCAAAAGTCCCCCATAGCGCCCCCCACTTTCCTACCCACCCATTCCCATTCTTTTGGCCCTGGCATTCCCCTATATTGGGGCATATAAAGTTTGCAAGTCCAATGGGCCTCTCTTTCCATTGATGGCCGACTAGACCATCTTTCGATACATATGCAGCTAGAGACAAGAGCTCCGGGGTTCTGGTTAGTACATCATGTTGTTCCAACAATAGGGTTGCAGATCCCTTTAGCTCCTTGGGTACTTTCTCTAGCTTCTCCATTGGGAGCCCTGTGATACATCCAATAGCTGACTGTGAACATCCACTCCTGTGTTTGCTAGGCCCTGGCATCGTCTCACAAGAGACAGCTATATTTGGGTCCTTTCAGCAAAATCTTGCTAGTGTATGCAATGGTGTCAGCGTTTAGAAGCTGATTATGGGATGGATCCCTGGATACGGCAGTCTCTAAATGGTCCATCCTTTCATCACAGCTACGAACTTTGTCTCTGTAACTCCTTCCCTGGGTGTTTTGTTCCCAATTCTAAGAAGGGGCACAATGTCCACACTTTGGTCTTCATTCTTCTTGAGTTTCATGCGTTTAGCAAATTGTATCTCATATCTTGGGTATCCTAAGTTTTGGGCTAATATCCACTTATCAGTGAATACATATTGTGTGAGTTCTTTTGTGATTGTGTTACTTCACTCAAGATGATGCCCTCCAGGTCCATCCATTTGGCTAGGAATTTCATAAATTCATTCTTTTTAATAGCTGAGTAGTACTCCATTGTGTAAATGTACCATAATTTCTGTATCCATTCCTCTGTTGAGGGACATCTGGGTTCTTTCCAGCTTCTGGCTATTATAAATAGGGCTGCTATGAACATAGTGGAGCATGTGTCCTTTTTACCGGTTGGGACATCTTCTGGATATATGCCCAGGAGAGGTATTGCTGGATCCTCAGGTAGTACTATGTCCAATTTTCTGAGGAACCGCCAAACTGATTTCCAGAGTGGTTGTACAAGCTTGCAATCCCACCAACAATGGAGGAGTGTTCCTCTTTCTCCACATCCTCGTCAGCATCTGCTGTCACCTGAATTTTTGATCTTAGCCATTCTGACTGGTGTGAGGTAGAATCTCAGGGTTGTTTTGATTTGCATTTCCCTGATGATTAAGGATGTTGAACATTTTTTCAGGTGCTTCTCTGCCATTCGGTATTCCTCAGGTGAGAATTCTTTGTTCAGTTCTGAGCCCCATTTTTTAATGGGGTTATTTGACTTTCTGGAGTCCACCTTCTTGAGTTCTTTATATATATTGGATATTAGTCCCTTATCTGATTTAGGATAGGTGAAGATCCTTTCCCAATCTGTTGGTGGTTTTTTTGTCTTATTGATGGTGTCTTTAGTCTTGCAGAAGCTTTGCAGTTTCATGAGGTCCCACTTGTCAATTCTCGATCTTACAGCACAAGCCATTACTGTTCTATTCAGGAATTTTTCCCCTGTGCCCATATCTTCAAGGCTTTTCCCCACTTTCTCCTCTATAAGTTTCAGTGTCTCTGGTTTTATGTGTAGTTCCTTGATCCACTTAGACTTGACCTTAGTACAAGGAGATAGGAATGGATCGATTCGCATTCTTCTACATGTTAACAACCAGTTGTGCCAGCACCATTTGTTGAAAATGCTGTCTTTCTTCCACTGGATGTTTTTAGCTCCCTTGTCGAAGATCAAGTGACCGTAGGTGTGTGGGTTCATTTCTGGGTCTTCAATTCTATTCCATTGGTCTATTTGTCTGTCACTATACCAGTACCATGCAGTTTTTATCACAATTGCTCTGTAGTAAAGCTTTAGGTCCGGCATGGTGATTCCACCAGAGGTTCTTTTATCCTTGAGAACAGTTTTTGCTATCCTAGGTTTTTTGTTATTCCAGATGAATTTGCAGATTGCACTTTCTAATTCATTGAAGAATTGAGTTGGAATTTTGATGGGGATTGCATTGAATCTGTAGATTGCTTTTGGCAAGATAGCCATTTTTACAATGTTGATCCTGCCAATCCATGAGCATGGGAGATCTTTCCATCTTCTGAGATCTTCTATAATTTCTTTCTTCAGAGACTTGAAGTTTTTATTATACAGATCTTTCACTTCCTTAGTTAGAGTCACGCCAAGATATTTTATATTATTTGTGACTATTGAGAAGGGTGTTGTTTCCCTAATTTCTTTCTCAGCCTGTTTATTCTTTGTGTAGAGAAAGGCCATTGATTTGTTTGAGTTAATTTTATATCCAGCTACTTCACCGAAGCTGTTTATCAGGCTTAGGAGTTCTCTGGTGGAATTTTTAGGGTCACTTATATATACTATCATATCATCTGCAAAAAGTGATATTTTGACTTCATCTTTTCCAATTTGTATCCCTTTGATCTCCTTTTGTTGTCGAATTGCTCTGGCTAGGACTTCAAGTACAATGTTGAATAGGTATGGAGAAAGTGGACAGCCTTGTCTAGTCCCTGATTTTAGAGGGATTGCTTCAAGCTTCTCACCATTTACTTTGATGTTGGCTACTGGTTTGCTGTAGATTGCTTTTATCATGTTTAGGTATGGGCCTTGAATTCCTGATCTTTCCAAGACTTTTATCATGAATGGGTGTTGGATCTTGTCAAATGCTTTTTCCACATCTAACGAGATGACCATGTGGTTTTTGTCTTTGAGTTTGTTTATATACTGGATTACGTTGATGGATTTCCGTATATTGAACCATCCCTGCATCCCTGGGATGAAACCTACTTGGTCAGGATGGATGATTGTTTTGATGTGTTCTTGGATTCGGTTAGTAAGAACTTTATTGAGGATTTTTGCATCAATATTCATAAGGGATATTGGTCTGAAGTTTTCTATCTTTGTTGGGTCTTTTTGTGGTTTAGGTATCAGAGTAATTGTGGCTTCATAGAATGAGTTGGGTAGAGTACCTTCTGTTTCTATTTTGTGGAATAGTTTGTGAAGAACTGGGATTAGATCTTCTTTGAAGGTCTGATAGAACTCTGCACTAAACCCATCTGGTCCTGGGCTTTTTTTAGTTGGGAGACTATTAATGACTGCTTCTATTTCTTTGGGGGATATAGGGCTGTTTAGATCATTAACCTGATCTTGATTCAACTTTGGTACCTGGTATCTGTCTAGGAACTTCTCCATTTCATCCAGGTTCTCCAGTTTTGTTGAGTACAGCCTTTGGTAGAAGGATCTGATGGTGTTTTGGATGTCTTCAGGATCTGTTGTTATGTCTCCTTTTTCATTTCTGATTTTGTTAATTAGGATGCTTTCCCTGTGCCCTCTAGTGAGTCTGGCTAAGGGTTTATCTATCTTGTTGATTTTCTCAAAGAACCAGCTCCTTGATTGGTTGATTCTTTGAATAGTTCTTCTTGTTTCCACTTGGTTGATTTCGCCCCTGAGTTTGATTATTTCCTGCCGTCTACTCCTCTTGGGTGAATTTGCTTCCTTTTGTTCTAGTGCTTTTAGGTATGTTGTCAAGCTGCTAATGTGTGCTCTCTCTAGTTTCCTTTTGGAGGCAATCAGAGCTATGAGTTTTCCTCTTAGAAATGCTTTCATTGCGTCCCATAAGTTTGGGTATGTTGTGGCTTCATTTTCATTGAACTCTAAAAAGTCCTTAATTTCTTTCTTTATTCCTTCCTTGACCAAGGTATCATTGAGAAGAGTGTTGTTCAGTTTCCACGTGAAGGTTGGCTTTCTATTATTTATTTTGTTATTGAAGATCAGCCTTAGTCCATGGTGATCTGATAGGATGCATGGGACAATTTCAATATTTTTGTATCTGTTGAGGCCTGTTTTGTGACCAATTATGTGGTCAATTTTGGAGAAAGTACCATGAGGTGCTGAGAAGAAGGTATATCCTTTTGTTTTAGGATAGAATGTTCTGTAGATATCTGCCAGATCCATTTGATTCATAACTTCTGTTAGTTTCACTGTGTCCCTGTTTAGTTTCTGTTTCCACGATCTGTCCATTGGTGAAAGTGGTGTGTTGAAGTCTCCCACTATTATTGTATGAGGTGCAATGTGTGCTTTGAGATTTACTAAAGTTTCTTTAATGAATGTGGCTGCCTTTGTATTTGGAGCATAGATATTCAGGATTGATAGTTCCTCTTGGAGGATTTTACCTTTGATGAGTATGAAGTGTCCCTCCCTGTCTTTTTTAATGACTTTGGGTTGGAAGTCAATCTTATCAGATATTAGAATGGCTACTCCAGCTTGTTTCTTCATACCATTTGCTTGGAAAATTGTTTTCCAGCCTTTCATTCTGAGGTAGTGTCTATCTTTTTCTCTGAGATGAGTTTCCTGTAAGCAGCAAAATGTTGGGTCTTGTTTGTGTAGCCTATTTGTTAGTCTATGTCTTTTTATCGGGGAGTTGAGTCCATTGATATTAAGAGATATTAAGGAAAAGTAATTGTTGTTTCCTGTTATTTTTGTTGTTAAAGTTGGCATTCTGTTCTTGTGGCTGTCTTCTTTTAGGTTTGTTGAGGGATTACCTTCTTGTAGTTTCTAGGGCGTGGTTCCTGTCCTTGTATTGTTTTTTTTTCTGTTATTATCCTTTGAAGGGCTGGATTCGTGGAGAGATAATGTGTGAATTTGGTTTTGTCGTGGAATACTTTGGTTTCTCCATCTATGTTAATTGAGAGTTTGGCTGGGTATAGTAGCCTGGGCTGGAATTTGTGTTCTTTTAGTGTCTGTATAACATCCGTCCAGGATCTTCTGGCTTTCATAGTCTCTGGTGAAAAATCTGGTGTAATTCTGATAGGCTTGCCTTTATATGATACTTGGCCTTTTTCTCTTACTGCTTTTAGTATTCTATCTTTATTTAGAGCGTTTGTTGTTCTGATTATTATGTGTCGGGAGGTATTTCTGTTCTGGTCCAGTCTGTTTGGAGTTCTGTAGGCTTCTTGTATGTTCATGGGCATCTCTTTCTTTAGATTTGGGAAGTTTTCTTCTATAATTTTGTTGAAGATGTTTGCTGGTCCTTTGAGTTGAAAATCTTCATTCTCATCCATTCCTATTATCCGTAGGTTTGGTCTTCTCATTGTGTCCTGTATTTCTTGGATGTTTTGAGTTAGGATCTTTTTGCATTTTACATTTTCCTTGATTGTTGTGCCGATGTTCTCTATGGAATCTTCTGCACCTGAGATTCTCTCTTCCATCTCTTGTATTCTGTTGCTGATGCTGGTATCTATGGTTCCAGATTTCTTTCCTAGGGTTTCTATCTCCAGTGTTGCCTCATTTTGGGTTTTCTTTATTGTGTCTACTTCCCTTTTTAGGTCTAGTATGGTTTTGTTCATTTCCCTCATCTGTTTGGATGTGTTTTCCTGTTTTTCATTAAGGACTTCTACCTGTTTGATTAGGTTATCCTGTTTTTCTTTAAGGATTTGTAACTCTTTAGCAGTGTTCTCCTGCAATTCTTTAAGGGATTTTTGTGCTTCCTCTTTAATGTCTTCTACCTGTTTAGCAGTGTTCTCCTGTTTTTCTTTTTTTTTTAAAGATTTATTTATTTATTATTATAAGTGCACTGTAGCTG
Organism: Mus caroli; assembly: GCF_978045245.1. Taxonomy (NCBI): domain Eukaryota; kingdom Metazoa; phylum Chordata; class Mammalia; order Rodentia; family Muridae; genus Mus; species Mus caroli. Next base: position 120,565,931 of record NW_028227257.1, read on the forward strand.
TCTTCAGACACTCCAGAAGAGGGCGCCACATCTCGTTACGGATGGTTGTGAGCCACCATGTGGTTGCTGGGATTTGAACTCTGGACCTTCGGAAGAGCAGTTGGGTGCTCTTACCCACTGAGCCATCTCACCAGCCCCCCTGTATTTCTTTAAGTGTGTTATTAAAGTCCTTCTTGAAGTCCTCTACCATCATCAGGAGATATGCTTTTAGATCCGTGTCTAGCTTTTCCGGTGTGTTGGGGTGCCCTGGACTGGGCGAAGTGGGAGTGCTGGGTTCTGATGATGGTGAGTGGTCTTGGTTTCTGTTAGTAAGATTATTACGTTTACCTTTCGCCATCTGGTAATCTCTGGGGTTAGTTGTTGTCGTTGTCACTGTTTAAAGATTGGAGCAGAAGCTGTGTTCCACTCACCAGCAGTCTCAAAATCCTGTGGCGGTGGTCGTGGGTAGCTGGCGGGTGTCAGCCGACCCTGCACTCTAGCTACACCGGTGCTGTTCCGGCCGGATGAGGCCTGTGGCCCTACTCAGGCCGGTTTCTGCTTCCCTAACTAATGCAGTCTCAGGTCCCGCGCGCAATTGGATTGGAGCAGAAGCTGTGTTCCACTCACCAGAAGTCTTAAGATCCTGTGGCGGGTGTTGTGGGTAGCTGGCGACTGTCAGCAGACCCTGCGCCCCAGCTGCCCCGGTGCTTTTCTGACCGGAAGAGGCTTGTGGCCCTATGTAGGCCGGATTTCTGCCTCCCCAACCAGAGCAGTCTCAGGTCCCGCGTGATTGGACTGGAGCAGAAGCTGTGTTCCACTCACCAGCAGTCTCAAAATCCTGTGGCGGTGGTTGTGGGTAGCTGGCGGGTGTCAGCCGACCCTGCGCTCTAGCTACCCCGGTGCTGTTCCGGCCGGATGAGGCCTGTGGCCCTCGCAACTCCATTTTTAATCTCACAAAACTTTATTGTGTTTTTATAAAGTGGATTGTCTCTTAGCAATTTTGCACTTTCAACATCAAACAGAAAGTGAGTTCTTCATGTTTTTGCAGCTTCTCACACAGTGCGTAGCATACAGCAAGCACTCAAACATAGCACACAGCAAGCACTCAAATTCAGTGAGTGAAAACAAACACTGCTTCATAAGCAACTGGGACAGAAACAAGATATGACCTGGCTAGCTCAGTGCACTACAGAGCTGTAACCCCTCCCTTACTAACACTGCCATCCTTAAACAGTTTCCTGTTGTGGTGCCCCCAACCATTGTTATTTTGTTGCTACTTCATAACTGCAATTTTGCTACTGTGGTGAATCATGATGAAAATATGATACTTGACCCCCAATAGGGTCGAGACCCACAGGTTGAGAATCTCTGCTATAGTGTGTATGTGTGTGTGTGTGGGGGGGGGGGGGCTTTGTTGATGTTGTTGTTCAGATAGAATCCTTACTCTTTCGGAACCACTGGCAGTATTAATGGTAATAAATTGGATCTCTCGACCTTGGTCCTTAAACCAGATGTTGCTTTATGGAAACAAGTATAACACTTTATAGTTCATAGTGGTCCATAATTAGTCTGTAGACCAGGTAGACAGACAGTACACAGAAGTTCAGAATAAAGAGTAGAAGAGATTGCTCCATCATTAAATCCTCTCACAAGTATGCACATGGTTAAATGCTGAACTAGGTGATCTCAGGTAGAAGACGAAGTGCTGTGGGAACCAGATAATTTTATAACTATAGTAATTATTTTATCTGATTTTTCTCAACTCTTGAGTTAATCAGTGCAAAGATCAAAGAGAAAACATGGAAAAGGGATGACATGATCTCTACAGGAAGCAGAGCCCAGCTTTGTCCGAACGTGCCAGTGCTGGGATGATAAGCCTGAGGTTCCTAGTGTATCATTACTTTAAAATATCAGTTTAAAAGATAGGCTAAACTGTCCAGCATGGTGACACACGCCTGCAATCCTAGCACTCGGAAGGCAGAGGCAGGTGGATCTCCGAGTCCCAGGCTAGCTTGGTCTACAATTTGAGTTCTAGGACAGCCACAGCTATGTTGAGAGACTTTGTCTCAAACAAAGTGTGTGTGTGTATGTGTGTGTGTGTGTGTGTATGCTTTCAATGACCAAATGACATGAAAGGAGCCAAAGCTGTATTTTAATATAAAAATGAAGTTTTTATTATTGATAGGAAAATGTAGAAATTGGTTTAGAATTTTAGATATCAAATATGATTTACATCAAATTTTATGTTTTGTGGCAGTTTGAGACTGCCACCAAAGAATTTCCTGATTATGTAAGAAACTCTTGATTATAAGTTTTCAAGTGTTCTGAAAAGACACTAATATAAAACTCTTTCCTATATCCACTTCTTGTGTTCAAACCTTTTCAAAAGGCCCAGGCTCAGTTTGCAGCTCACTGTGCTGTAGGTCACAGAAAGGAGAAAGATAACTTTTTGTTGGTGGTGGCTTCAATGTAAATCTCATGTACACACTTTGAAAACATTTTGAACTCTGGTTCTATAATCATTCACAGGAATGATACTTTTTTATAGTAACTAGTTGATTATTATGTATACACACATAGTTTTCTTTCTGCTGTTCCCATAATTTAGTTACTATGCTTCTTCCCCATACCTCTCCCACACACACTAAAAGCCAAGCAATGTAAGTCACATATCCTTATGAAACCCATTGTTTGGAAACCAACTTAGTAGTATCTTTAGATCAAATTTTACTTTAAAAGATTGTAAAAATACATATCTGGAGGGTATTTGCATGACATATTTAAGCAGAATAACATTCTTGGTTGTAGAAGTTATGGTGTATCAGTCATCTTTGTTTAAGGAGAATTGCATCGAAAGAGAACTCTGGAAATCAAGACAACTTGAAAGCATCCCCCTTTCCTCAGTCTCCTAAGCTGATATTATCTAGGTAGAGTGTCAGTAACAAATATTGAAATATCAACATTCAACTTTATATACAGAGCTATTGCCAAGTTCCATCTGAATACTGACCGCCATTATAGAATAATGTGAGAGTTTTCCCATGTGACGTAGGATCCTGGTCTACCTACATGCTACCCTTTATATTTACATTTTAATCTGTGTTTATCTGGACATTAGTCAATTCTGAGATGGTGGAATTGGTGACCTGGTCATACATGTGCAGAGCCTGGCCTCTGAGTTAATTAAATATGAGTTAATAATATATTGTAGGGGAATTATTGTCTTTATTACAGTTATTAGGTAGTTACTGAAATTATAGTTTGTAAGGAGCGCAAAGCCTGGCAAACTCAGGATTAAATCATGCATTTGAACCTTAGGCCAGCTTTACTAGAGAGACAGTCTGCTGCTAAAAGAGAAATTGTATGTCATTGAAATTAAATGCTTTTCTGGGGATGGAAGATTCCAGGTTTTAATGAAATTACTGAGTGTGGTGTAGTGAAATGATTAAAATCTGTATTCCGGGAATGTGGCAGGGAAAAAAATCAATAAGTGCTTGCTCGCACAGCTTTGCTGCTCAATGTGAATCCTAAGATTGAAATAAACTACTACAAAAATAATAATTAAAAACATATCAGCACATTAATTTATTTAGCATCAGTCTCCCGAGACATCATCTTCACTAATTTTTAGCATACATTACTATGTAATGAGCAGCCGTCTTTTCAGATGCCCCTATTAGACAGCAGCATCGCCGCCCTTCCCCCACGCTCCTGCCTCGCAATCATTGTACTTGCACTTATTATGTTACAAATGACCGAGGTAAGGCTGACATTCTCAGAGCATGCAAAAAGACCTAGTCTGCCAGCTTTTTTTTCCTTCCTAATGAAGCAGCTTTGTGAAATCTCCCCATGTGTTAATACTAATGAAGATCCTCCAGCACAATTAAAATCACAGCCAGTGGCTGAGGAGGAAACATAAAACAATAGCATCTTTTAAGATACATCTAGCCACATATGCACACATAAAATAATATCTGGGCAAATCATTCTCTGATAACTAAATCTTTACTTGGTCTTCATTATGAAAACTAAATTATCTAATTTGTAATTACACAAACTTCTAGAGTTTATTGTGTTCTTAAGGGGAAAAAGAACACCTTAATATATATATTTTTAAATTACCTTTCTTTCTTCATGGGTGATAACGTGCACCAAGGTTAAGGGTTTTTCTTTTTTAACTCGTTTTTAGGAGACTGCGGGTACACTGTTGGAGGGAATGGGGTGTTCTTTGCCTTTAGTTTAACTTGATTGGTTGAAGGGAATTGGGGAGTGGAAGGTTAAAAATTGAGACAGCCAGCTGACATTCTGGGGCTCTGATGGAGCACAGCGCGTTTAGTTGGTAATGGGCTATTGTATTGGTCTTTTAAAGTGTTTAGTTCTTACAGTTTAACTAGCTTTTTTTTTTTTCTAACTGAAACTAGAAAAAATGAGATTACGGCGTACAGGTTATACAAATAACTGTAAAAGAACTTAGTGTTTATTCATTTGAATATTATTGACTCACACCATGAACATCACAAGCATTTAAATTCGTCCATGGAAAAGCATTAGTAGTTTACCTTGAGATCGCCTTGCGCCCTGCTTTTTAAAGCCCTAGCACGCACAAATTCTTGGCATATTAATTTAACGTGCAGACTCCAACACAATTCCTAGTTTACAAACATAAAAGTTGGTGGAGATGGCTTATCTGTGTTCCCTAACAGTCCGTTTACGTTTTTTTTTTTTAAATTAAGTATTCAGTTCTGTCCCCCCCGCCCCCCGAAAAGCAAAACAAAACATGTAAGTTTCTTAACTTTTTCTTGGGACGAGGAGCGGTGCAAACTCAAAGATATAGTATTCTTGGAATGAAGAAGCAGCCCCCTCCCTTGGCTCCTTTTAGAGCTGATAGGTCATTTATTATTGGAACTGAAATGGTATAAACAATTCTCTCGCTCTTTTTTCCCCTTGTTAACAGCAACTTTCATTGTTAGAGAGAGGAGAGAGAGAGAAGCCTTGTTGGTTGACGTCACTTGGTTCATGAAGCCTTCGCCTAGAAGTGAAGCTGCTGAACAAACCTTGAGAAGAATCATCTCCTGCTTCAATCTGCTGCTGGATAGGAACTAATCAGAGAGCGAGCGGCGGAAGACGGGGACGGAGGGAGCCAGGGCTTTCGCGATCACGGATCTCACCTCCACTCCAACTCCCTAGACTTTCTGGCAGGAATTAGAAGAGAAATAAGGAGGCGGTGGGGATTCCGAAAAGCTTAACCCGCACCCGGGAAGGGCGAAAATCCCTTCCCCCGCAACTCAGTTCGAAAGTGAAGGTGAGTTTGAGAGCCGGGGTGCGGGGGTGCGGGCGAGGTGGGTTCCGGGCGGAGAGCGGCGGCTGCGGGCTGGAGCCCTCCCGAGGCGCCCGCCGCTGTTTACCCGCGCCGCCCGGTGTGGCTCTTTGTTGTGCGGCTGCGACGCAGCGGTGGCTCTGGGGTCCCGACTAGAGTCCCGGGCGGAGGGCGCGGGGCGCGGGGCCCTGGTACCGGGCGGGGTAGGGGGGTGCGGGCTCCGCGGAACGGAAACTTTGCTGGGAGTGCGAGTGCGGGCGCGGGCGGGCGGGCGAACGAGCGGCCGGGCGGGCCTCGTCCCTCCATTGTGCCCGCCGCCCTCGCCGCCGGCCTCGCGGCGTCCTCCAGCCCGGCCCGCGGCGGCGCCCCGCGGGGCAGCTCCCGAGGCGCCGGGCCCTGGCCGCCCCTGCCGCCGCCCGGGGCCCTCAGCCTCGCTCCCGCCGACCCCGCGCCAGGCCGCCGGGGCTCCGGAGCCGGGTGGGGGTGGGGCCGCGGCCCTGGGCGGCAGGTACGGGGCGGCTCGGCTCCGGGCGGGCTCCGGGTGTCCCGGGGCCGCGGCGGCCTGGCGGGCTGGGCTCCCGGTCCTCGGGCTCCGCGTCCTCCCTCCCCCGCGACGCCCCGCTCCCCTCCCCTAAAGTAGTTCCGCGAACCCCAGAATTGGGATCGGGAAAGGCTAGGAAGTGTGCCGGGACTCGGAGCCGGCCCCGCGGGGTGGGGGCTGGCTCCTCTTCCCTTCTCCTCAGTGTTTATCTTTTGTGTGTTGTTTCCTTGTGAAGCGAGAAGCAGCTGCAGTCCGTGGCCGAGTTGTTGAAATTTATCCCTTTGTGTATATTACAATATCCTCCATTTTTCCCCCTGCCCTCTAAACAACAAGCGTTTCGCCATCTTGGGCAATTTTTATTCCCAAGTCTGTCTGTCTCTTTTAATTTTTAAGGAAGGGAAAGGAGCCATAGAAATGCAAAAAGTGTGCCTGGATAAGGCTCAAAGTTAGGAACGGTTCAGGGGGCCATGTGACGTCATGTAAACTTTTATCAAGAAAATTTCCCCAAAGTGGTTTTTTGTTTTCCTCAAAATTTTCTCGTTTTTCGAAATCGTGTAACTTAGAGGCTAGTGATAAGTTGTGCACTTTTTTTTTTTTTTTGTATTTTGCATTCAGAACGGATCGCAAAACCCTCCATGTTTGCTAACAAGTGGAAGGTTATTTTTTAAAAAAATGATCGAAACTTTTTACTGTGTCACATAGTATCCACCTAGTTTTGTGCACGAGTTTTTTTTTTTTTTTTTTAAATTTTAAGTGTATTTGTAACAATATATTTCTTTTCTTGGGAGGTTCCACAGATCTAACAAATTGAGAATAGTTACTATTTATATATCCATCACTTGGGGTGTCTACCCCCCTTTTACAATTGTGTTCTCCTCTTTCGTGTTATTTACATTTTAAAAGAATTACACAGACTATCAGAATATTCAGATTCTTGATACTTTTACATCTTTGTAGTGAATATTAAAGTCAAAAGGTTGGTAAAAAATGTAGTATATAAATTTAGTACATAAAAGGCAGAATTAGCTTTAATAGATAATTTACAGTCTTTTGATGTAAACTTTATTAACCATCATAAAAATAATGATAAAAACTACAATTTAAATTTGTTTGTCAAAAATAGTTTTTCACCTTACCAAAAAAAAAAAAGGTTGAGCTGGTCACATGACCCTACTTAATGCTACACTCACCGAGGAGTATATAAATAGGCACAGTAAATTGAATGGACAAGCGTAACTTTGTCTCCAGTCGTCATTTGCAGTCAGCATAGTTACATCTCTTCTAACAGGGACCTGAAACTGCTTGTATTTAATTTGCATTCCCTTTGTCTTCTGGGTTGGGGAAAAAACATTGACTACAATGAACTTACAAAAAGAAGCTAATAGAAAAATTCTAACTACATTAAGGAGATTGTCTAATATTTGAAAACTTCCATTGTAAGTGGTATGTTTGAAGTGTCTGTGGGATATTCTATGCTGCTTTCTGCTATTTACTCAGAAATGTGCTCTGTGTAAAATGCTACATAGAAATCGTAACTGAATTGAGTGTCTGCTGTTTAGTGAACTGTAGGTAGGTGAAAAATGTTTAAATAGTTAAAAGCACATAGAACAGATGGCTCTAAATTATACATGCAACAAAGGACTAGAAGATTTGGCAGATTATAAATGGAAGCAACAGAGGATAAGCAGGTTAAGAAAATGGTAGTTAAGTCCGTTGCTGTCTCACACCTATTGTAAACACTGCTGCACAATCAATAATTTAGATGACACCACGGCATTTGTGTGTCTCAGTAGAAAAGGAAGATTTTACAAATATTTGCAGCAAATGCTGAATGTATATTTAAGCAACCGTGACAAAGAGTTTTATTTTTTTAGGAAATCAGGTTGTGTGCTTTTAAAATAGGAAGTTATTTATCAGAACTTAGTATGTTCATGTAATGGTTTTCAGAAAAATAGAACTAGACAGGTATTGTAAAATCTAGATAGTGCTATCTGAAATGTTGTTGGTTAAACTAATACACTGACTCGGGTAAGCTTGTACATTCACTCTTTATGCTAGTGAAAATGGGGTCTTAGCTGCTCAGTCCTGGCAAATGCATGGGTTACAATACTGTCAGCCTCATTTACTAAATAGTGTGTGAAGTGAAAGAATATATTTTAGTTTTCATATTTGAGTTTTGTACATAACACTATGATTTGACTTGATGAATGTGGTTTACTATTTATTTATAAATGTAAATATTCTGTGTGATTCTGGTCTCTCTGGAAGAATCAGAGTGTCTTTAGCTTTTTCAAAAGAATAGACTACCTTAAAAAGTATTGGACTTAGCTGAAATTTGCTTTTAGTGTATCTAAGCCACTCATTTAAAATGCACACAAGCTGTAAGGAAAGCTAGGAATTCTGACCGTGTTGCCCTCTCTCTCATTTCTTTGTTTGCATGTTTATTATAGAGTTGCAGTGTAAAGGAGCAGATGTTTTGCCAAACATCCTGATGTGTTGCTTGTTCTTGTGGGAGTGCATAGCTGCTCCTTCTGATGCATCAACTTGACAGCTGGTTGATTTCATGGAGCTGCTAAGAAGCCATTAGTGGTGTCATTGAATTGAAACAGAACAGTCACTCCCAGCTTGAACTGCAATTGTTAATGTCTTTGTTGCTACTTTTGTATTACTATACAAGATGTGGGATACCACCTTTGCTCAGAAGTTCAAGGTTTCTTCTGTCTTATCTCCTTGAGTAGGTGGAAGGTAGCACATTAGACCTTGATAACACATAGGTGTAAAGATTTCATAGAAGAAAAGGCTTTGAAATTGTAGTTTCAGAGTGACTGAACTAGTCTTTCTTAGAAAACTACCAAAAAAAAAAAAAAAAAGAAAAAAAAAAAAAAAGAAACATGGCTCAGTGCAAGCAAAGTCATAAAGTGGAATTGACCCCTGTAAGAAATTATGTAATCAGGGTTCAGTGATTGTTTAATATACTTAATTTCCTGAGGGATTAATCAAATTGTCTAGTAAGTATTTTAGGAGGTTTTTTAATTACAGAAAATTAAATATTTTGAGTAATAAAGTCTTAAAATATCGTGGTTTATTTAATAAATATTGGCTCATTTGGCTTAATGTTTCTTTAAACTTTTACTGTGGGAAGTGATCAGAAAGGAAATCATTGTTGGAGAGTAGACCATTCTGCTAACGAGAATTTTCTAACGAGGCCAAAATTCATAAGACTTTAAAAATTCATAAAACCCTGTTCCAAATTTTCCTCCTAGTAGCTGTTCAGTGATTTTCTTAAACTAAAGCCATGCGTTCGTTGTAGTAAGGGCGTTCATTGCATCTGTTGTGTTTGTTTTGAGAGGCAGGGTCTGACTGCAGCTTCTTGCTGACCTGTCCAGGGTCTTCCCTGGGCTTCCTGAGGGGTGGCATCCCAGGCTTGTGCCACTTCTACCTGTGGCTTCCAGCTCGCCTGGGACTTAGTATTCCAGCTGTATCATTTTCCTGAGCTTTGTACTTTTTCTGTTTTGTTGGTAGGAGTAGAAATAAGAAGGAGCAAAGGGTAAGAATAAAGGCTACTAGTCTCACTAGACAGAGGTGCGCTGTAAGAAAACTGGAGGGAAAGAAAACAGCTGATGGTGGTGCCAGAATGCAGTGTGTTTTATTATTTTTGAGACCCTTTTTAATACCAATATTTATTAATTTTTCTCAAAGTTTTAGATCTTTTTTTTTTTTTTGGTTTTTCGAGACAGGGTTTCTCTGTGTAGCCCTGGCTGTCCTGGCACTCACTTTGTAGACCAGGCTGGCCTCGAACTCAGAAATCCGCCTGCCTCTGCCTCCCGAGTGCTGGGATTAAAGGCATGCGCCACCACGCCCGGCTAAAGTTTTAGATCTTAAAGTAAAATAAAATTTAAGAACTCTTCAAAGAGTATAACATACTTTAAAACATATATACATAAAATGTAAAATTGATTATTAGAAGGTAAAATTTGTTGAAATAATTCCTATTAAAAAGACTTCCAGCCGGGCGTGGTGGCGCACGCCTTTAGTCCCAGCCAGCACTCGGGAGGCAGAGGCAGGCGGATTTCTGAGTTCGAGGCCAGCCTGGTCTACAGAGTGAGTTCCAGGACAGCCAGGGCTATACAGAGAAACCCTGTCTCGAAAAACAAAAAAAACAAAACAAAACAAAACAAAACAAAAAAAAACAAACAAACAAAAAAGACTTCCTGTAGAAAAGGAAAAAAAAAAAAAAAAAGACTCCCTATAAAGTGGCAGGGCACGCTTTTAATGCCAGCCCTCTGGATCTCTGAGTTTGAGGCCAGCATGATCTACAGAGTGAGTTCCAGGATAGCCAGGGATACAGAGAGAAACTTTGTCTCAAATAAAACAACAGAAAATGACTTCCTGTATAATATGAGCAAATTTTCAACTTGTATGACACACCTCTGAGTGATTCTGGGATTATTTCCTGAAATCATAAGTTTATGATCATAAGTCTTTTAGGGAAGTCATGCATTACTGTCACTAAAGTTAGAGGTTATCTTGAGGCAGTACAACACCCTAGTCTTTGTATTGTAGCCATAAAGTTCCTTAAAATGCAAATCATGCTGCTGAATTAAACTGTATGAATCTCATTGTAAAAGAAGATTCATTTGTATTATTTCTAATTATGTGGGGGGGGGGGGTGGGATGGGGTTGGGAGTAGGATTGTGTGCAGGTGTGTGCAGGTCCCCCACCCCCAGAGACCAGAGGAATCAGATTTCTCTTTTGAGCCACCCAGTATTGGTTCTAGGACTAAACACAGGCCCCTCGAGTTACTGAGACATCTCTCTGGCCCTGTGTCTAGCGTCTGAAGAACTGTATTTACTTAACAGATATCTGTGTCAGGCCAGATAGTCACACAAACCAAATTATGGTGAACTGAGTTGCTTATTAAGAATTATTTAAAGATGCATGAAGGTTTAGCTCAGTGTCTGAGGAGGTATTGTAGTTCCAGCAGGCACTCTGCTCATTCAGAAGATTCCAGCATGATATTGGTAAGGGAGGACAATGCTGGGCAAGTCTGTATGAGTTTAAACTTGAATTTGCATGTGTGTCTGTTGCTTGTGTTACTTAGAAACTATGGCTGGCGGGACTTGATAGTGCACACCTCTAATCCCAGGACATGGGGGACCAAAGAGGGCAGATCTCTGGATTTGAGGTCAGCTCCTTCCAGGACAGTCTGAAAGCCAGGGCTACACAAAGAAACCCTGTCTCAAAACACCCAAAAGCAAAACAAAAGCAAAATAATACATGGATAATAAAAATATTAATTTCATTTGCAAAAACATAGAGAGTTGTAAAATATTCGGAACATCTGCTGGAAGTAGGAAAATTAAATGGATTTATATGACTTTTAAATCTGTCTCGAGTTTTGTTTGATTTGTGACAACTAAAGAGTTTGAGCTATAAAATACATAACAGTTAAACTTAAAACTTGCTATTCATTATAAAATTTTAATGTCAGTTAAGCATCTAGTTTTTCATAGATGTTTATGAGGTGAAATAGTTTTATCTCACATATTTGTTTTTATTATATATTTTTGAAAATGAAGTTGTTTAGAAATACTTCTTATATAAGGCTTTGCATGTAATTTGGCCTTGGAATAATGTTCATTTAAAGAAAAATTGCTGAGCACTGAGGATAATAACAAAGGTAATACATAGATGTGAAACCTTACTCATTTTGTTTGTATAGGTTTATAATGTCAGAAAGATGTGCATATGATTTGAAGATAGTTTCTGCCTTGCTACTTCACTTCTGTGTCTACGTAATTGTGTGGGTTTTTTCTTTTTCTTTTTTTCTTTTTCTTTTTTTTTTTTTTCCACTTTCTGTTTTCTCCTCTTAACACTTTCCTACAAACATGCACTCATTAATCAAAGACCGTGCACTCCTGCTGAGGGCAGAGAGGTTCATCAAATTGGCAGTCAGCTTGGTGTGAAGAAGACTGTACTGGCGCTCTTAACTCACTGGGACATAAATAAATCTAAGGTCTTTGTATGCAAACCCTGGAGGTTAATACTGTATAATTCAATGTCCTGTCTTTGTTTTTATGATTGATGTTTTTAAATGTTTCAAGCTTAGTGCAGTCTTCTTGTAGATCAGGCCTGCCTGTCTGATTGGCTGTGCTGAGGAAGCATTAGGTTGTCAGAAGGACTTTTGAGTATGCTGCAGAGATTTTGATTTTTTTTTTTTTTTTACCCTGCAAGATCATTGTCATATTGCGTGAGCTGTTATAGGAATGTACAATGATTGACATTCCCTGCTGTGATAATGGACCTAGTGCATGAAATGCCAATAGTTTGGTCCTGTTTGTTCGGCAGCTTACTGCTATTTGTATCCTTAACAGAGCTAACATGGAGAACAAGCAGAACTACTGGGATTTCTCGGTAGACATAGTGCTGGGACTGGGCTTTAGCATGAATTGGTTGCATATTCATAATTTAAGAACAGCTGGTTGCAGCAAGCACACAGCCATTTGCAAGCTATTATAAAGCATTCCTCCCACCCAGAGGCCGTGCGAGGTGGGTTTTTTTTTTTTTTATTGATCTACCTGCATTTAAAATCTAGTCACCGCTGCCCCAGAAGCTCTTCATTTTAGCTGTGTTTGCAACACACAACAGCTTCCATTTTAAATAATCTCTTTAAGTTGAATTCTGAATAAAACGAAGGACCTTAGAACGGAACAAGTACAAATGGTTGTAACGTATCTGCAAAATATTTAATTTTGTCTAAAATCCAGCCAGCTGCCTAAAGAAACCTAAATTATACAACTATTAAAATATTGGATAATAAGATTTTATAATTTTGTTCAAGATAAAAAACCAAGTTGATTTTACTTAAGAATTCTAATGTTTACTAATAGTTTAACTAATAGTTACAAATAGTTTGAGACACAATAGATTATCAATTACTTTGTAAAATACTGTCTTCTTATGGAGAAAGGAGGTAGTACTCTTAGCTCATAGGTAGTGTGAAAACAAGATGAGAGGCAGCTGACTGGCCTTTAACTGGGTTAGAATAATGTGAAGGCTATACAGCTACTCTAGTTGCTGGAAGGACTAGTGAGCAGTCCTACACGTTTAAAAGGTACCTGTTACCACAGCTCTCCTAACCTCCTGTACGTGGCTGTCACTTGTAACTCTAAGTAGAGAAAAGGGAACAACCTGAGCACCCCAAGCTTCCAGTCAGAGTGGGAGGAACCCGTGGTAAATGCTGGTTTGTTTATCTTTTTAGGGGCGACAAGGAGGAGTGCATTGCTTTGTATGTGTTAAGATAAATGCATACCCGAGGGATGTGTGATGATGCAGTTATCCTGAGCTATCCACATGACATGGTAGTGTCTTCACACTTGTGCTTGCATGCAGAATGCTGGAGTAGGTCTCACACTTCAAGGCTGAGAAACAGCACTAACGGTGTGTTTTACTCTTTCTTGGCTTCACAAATGATTGGATATGTTGGTAATATAGCAGAATACGTGGCCAGGTTTAATCTACCTGGCAGTAGGTTGTTCTTTTTTTTTCTAAATAATAAATTCAAAAGTTATTAAAGGGCACTGCGTTGCATTTCAGCTATGAGTTACAAACTTTAGGTAGTTAAACTGCCATTATTGAAATTAGTCATTTTGTGAACTATTCTGTGTCCTTTCTTTCCCTTTGGACAATTGTGCTTTCAGATATTTCTCTGATCCATAGAGTCTCATCAGTGAATAAGCAGAGGAAAGAAAAGGATTTTGTTGTTGTTTTGTTTTGCCCTGGGGTTGCTCCCAGGGCTGTGGGTGTCATGAAGGCTGTAAGCCTGGCTTTCTTCCTGAGATTCCCTCAGATTTCCCGGAGCTTTTCACTGAGATGTAGGTTTGGAATTTTGCCTTCCAGTTCTCATCACACAGGTGATTGTGAGGATCGAAGAGGAAGGGTTAGATACATCAGTAAAACATAAAATTCAGCATTCTTTTGAAAAAAAAAAATGAATGGACTCAGCATCAGCCACGAGAGAAGTTTTAAGTACTTATTGTTCTAGTAACACTAGAGGAAAGACAGAACAACTTTAACTCTCCAAGTTTGTATTTGAGCGCTCTGTCTAAGCATGCATTTGGAAAGCTATGGAGAGAAGTATCCTGGGAGTTGAGAACAGAAGCTGTGGAGATGTCTAAGGGAGTAAAGTGCTTGCGTTGCAAGCTTGGCCATCCCATGTAAGAAGCATGATAGAGTGGGCATGTAATCCCAGGATTCCTACAGAAAGACTGGAGATGGAGACTAGAGAATCTCTCAGAAGATAGAGTACACAGCACAATGACAGAAACAAGAGACCCTGCCTCAAAACAGGGTGGAAGAAGGGAACCAACTCCTTCCTCCATGTTGCCTTCTGACCTCCACACACGTGCCTGCATGACTGTGATACATACGTGACCACATTCAAACACACAATACATCATGTTCTTTGGCTTTTGAAGACAGGGTTTCTCTGTGTAGCCCTGGCTATCCTGGAACTCACTTTATAGACCAGGCTGGCCACAAACACAGAGATCGAACTGCCTCTGCCTCCACAGCACTGGGATTAAAGACTCGAGTCACCCCATCCAGTTTACACACCACAAGTCTTTGAAAGATCAGAATAGGGGAGAGATGGCTTCTGGTTGGAATAATTTTTAAAGTTCGGGTAGCACTGAATTGGTCAAGAAAAGTGACCGAATAGCGGATACTTTGAGTAGTGGTCAGAAAAGGACCCAACAAAAGGATGGCTGTAGGAGCCAAGTCTTGTTAAGCAGACCCATCAAAGCTCTCCCACTGGGAAAACGTGGCGTAGTTTTGCAACTTACTTTGAGATTATCTCGACTTAAACCTTTTGCACCAGAAAGATGATATCATGGGAATGTTCCCTTCTTCCTCTGCTTTCAGAGTTGACTGGCTTTCTCTGAATAAAGTGGGTTAATGAGTCGAGCTATTCAGGATCTGCGTGACTGTGCAGGGCACGCTAAACGCCATGAGCAGGAGCAAGCAGCCTTTTCTCTCAGAGGTGTTTTGGTCTTTTTATGATTAACCGAGTTCCTCCCTTTTTTCCTTCTCCTCTGCTTTTGTCAATTTTTTTTCTTTCTAATCTACTGCGCGTATCTGCAATGAATAGCGAGCATAGTGAGGGACAGAGGAGACCCAGGGCGCTTTCCTCCCATGGCTGGTGACAGGCTGACATTCCAAGGGAATTTGATGGCACTAACTTGAGAAGTGTTTCTCTTTCTTTTAGGCAGACTAGCAGAGCAGCCAATCAGAGCTACCCATAAGGACAGAAGGCAGCAAGCAAAACACAATCCTCACTTTCAGTGGCACCAGCACAGTTTCAATAAAACCAGAAACCCCATTAGATAGAGAACACGAGGGTCAGCGGATGGCTCAGTGGCTAAAGGTTCCTGTCACCAAGCTTGATGACCTGAGTGACTCCTTTAAGTTGTCCTTTGACCTCTTATCCATGTACATATATACATACATACAAAATAAGACAAGTAACAAGCAATACAAACGTAAGAAATAGCATTGAAGATGGAAAGAGTAATCAACTATTCCGACACAAAGGCACCAAAGCCGCATGCATGCTCTTCATCAGTTGGTCAAGGAGGAGGGCACGGGGACAGCTCTCATCATTTCTGGTCCTTTCAAAAAGCCTCTCTATAGCCTTTGCCAAACCACAGAACTGCAGGAGTGCGAGGGAGCACTGCAGGTGTTTTCACGCTAGGTGTGAAACGGGAAGGTAGGGAAAAGGCCAGCTAGAATGGGACTAGGATTTCACATTTAGTTTTTTTGGTAGTCCAGGCTGGTCTTGTACTTGGCTCTCTCCTCCCTCAGCCTCATGACTATAGAGATTTACTTTCTTCAAATCAAGTGTCCATTGACTCCAGTGCCTTGATTTGCGATTTTTCATACCTTTGTGAAATAGTTTTTCAACTTACAAATTTTCAGGTTTTTAAGTTTGTGTATTTGAGTATATGCACGCATGTGCTACAAGTGGAGGTCAGAGGATGGCTACAAGTGTCATCTCTTGATCCTCACCCATCCTGGAGATAGGAGCGCTGGGTCAGTGCCGCATACATAGGGCTAGCCTGCACCAGGCTTCCAGGGGTTCCTCTGTCCCTGCCTGTCAACTGGCCATAGAGCATGGGGACCACAGAGAATTCGGTGAGTGAGGAAGAAGAAAGTTTGGAATATAAAGCACCTTGAAAAAGAATAAACATATTAGCCAGGCTGTGGTGGTCTCCATGCCTTTATTCCCAGGACTCAGGAGGTGGAGGCAGCCTGATCTACAGAGCAAGTTCCAGGACAGCCAGGGCTACATGGAGAAACCCTATCATGAAAATCCCTCACCCCACCAAAACAAACAAAACAAAACAAAACCACACTAAAAAGGCTACTGCAGTCATGATGCTGGATACTCAGATTTAATCCCAATACCCTTAGTGACTCTACTGAGGAAATGCCCATTTCAGACATGTGTGTAACTGACAGCTGGGAAGTATACCTATGAGAAAGATGTATATCAGGATTAACAAGCTTGTTTTCACTTAGTTTTTATTAATGTTAATTCTATAAAGCATGCACATTTCCTGATAGCTTCTCACAGTTCTATGACACACCTTGCTATCTGGCCTTCTGTGTTCATCCACCCTTCCCACTGGCTTTCCCCCTTCTATTGCCATGCCTTATTTATTTGTTTGTTTGTTTGTTCATTTATTTTTAAAGGCAGGTTCCCCTGTGTAGCCCTGGCTGTTCTGGAACTTGCTCTGTAGGCCAGGCTGGCCTTGAATTCCAAGATCCGATTATCTCTACCTCCCCAGTGCTGGGATTTACCCCACCTCTGCCTGACGTCTAACAGTTAGTTTTATCTTTTCGAAGAGTCAGATTTGGGTATGTCTCCTTTCTGGTTTGGGGCTGCTGATGTCTGCGCCACCATGCCCAGCCCACTTTCTTGCCTTAAGGAGTGCCAGGAAGTCACTGTGTAGCTCGTAGTGCCCTCGGAGTCTCAGCCCTCCTCCCGGCTCTGCCTTCTGCCTGCTGGGATTACAGGTGTGTGCCATTCCCAGTAGTGCTTTGCACTATGGCGTGCTTTGCATCTAGATTCCGCATATGAGTTAGACTGGGTTTACTTTATTTGACGTAGTGCAGTCTCAGTTCTAGCCACTTTCCTGTAAGTGACACGACTCTGTTCTTTATAACTCAAGAACGCATCATTTCACTTATACACCACATATCCTTCATTCACTCAGCTGATTGGTACATATAGCCTGACTGTGCAGATACTGAGAGATCAAGCGATGGCTCTTCGATGCTGGCACTGAGTCTGTGAGTGTACTTGGCAGTGGCATGGGTGGCTCCCGTGGTGTGCTTTCTGTTAGGTTTTTGAGGAACCTCTGTGGTAATTTCCATAATGACTAGTGATTTACATGTCTACCAACCGTGTGTAGAAGTCCCTTCCTGCAGCTTGCAGCCTTTGTTTCTGTTTGCTTGGTGGAAGGCATTCTGACCAGGATGAGCTAGAATCTCACTCCAGGTCTGTTTGCATTTCTTTCATGGCTAAATATGTTGACCACTTCGTCATATATTCTTTATGTTCAGAGTTAATGTGGCTATTTGGAACCTTCTGTGCTTCTGTGTAGATATTATGACCTCTTCCTATTTTTATGAGAGATGTCATTATGTTTTGATGGGAAGTGCATTATTTCTGTAGATCACTTTTGACAGTATGGCAGTTTTGCAGTATTAATTCTCTTGCCCATGATTATCTTAGGCCTTTTCATCCTGCAGTGACTTCTTCATTTTCTCTCAGTGTCCTAGAATTTTCATGTGTCTTTTATCTGCCTGATTATATTCATTCTTAGGTTTTTAAGGCTTCTGTAAATAGGATGGCTTTCCTGGTTTCTTTCTCAGCATGCTCAGCATTGGCATATAGCAAAGGCATTGAGTTTTGTGTGTTGACTTTGGATTCTTTAACTTTGCTGAAAGTAGTAACTGAAAGTCCAGAGTTTTCTGGTGGAGTCTTCAGAGACTTTTTCAGTGTGGAACACTTGACAGGCAATTGGGGATAACTTGATTCCATCCTTTCTTATTTGTATTATCATCTCTGCCTCTTCCTTTTGCTTTATTGTTCTGTCTAAAAATGTAGACCTATGCTGACTAAAACTGGTAATGGTAGACCTCTTCTCTTGTTTTGAATTAAGAACTTTAATTTTTTTTTCTTCATTTAGTATAATGCTAGTTATAGGTCTGGGATATATGGCTTTTATGATATTGACATTTGATATTTCTGCTCCTATATCTTTCAGGGATTTTTTTTTTAATCATTAAAAGCTGTGGAAGTGAACTGGGTAGTAGTGGTCCATGCTTTTAATCCCAGCACTTGGGAGTCTGTAGAGGCAGGCAGATCCCGAGTTCGAGGACAGCTGCTCTGCAGAGCCCTTCCTGGACAGCCAGGGCTACACAGAGAATCCTGTGCGGTTGGAGGATGGCCCTGAAATCACTTTTTTCTGTATTTAGAAGATGATTGTATGAATTTTTTTGCCCTGGCTCTGTTTATGTGTCTAATATGTTTATGATTTGTATATGTTGAAGCAGCCTTATGTCCCTTGAATAAAATCACTTTTTTTTTCTTTAAATTTTGGCTTTCATTTACTGGTAGATGCGCATGGCATGTGTGTGTCGCAGGTGTCCATTCTCTCCTGCCACCACGTGGGTTCCAGAGATTGAATTTAGGCCACCAGGCTTCACAGCAAATGTCTTTACCTGAAAATTTTCATCTGACCGTCTCTGTCTCTTTTTGATGAGTTTGCTGATAGTCCTTTGAGTAGATGATAACAGTAACATTTTCTTGTGCGGTGCTGTTTTCCTTAAACCTGATTCCCTGTAAGGTTTTAGAGACTTGATGTTGGGATGACTCAGTGGGTGAGAGCACTGTGGCCTGGCTCTGTTCCCAGCACCCGCATGGCGGCTCACAGCTGCCTGGAACTCCAGTTCCAGGGCCTCTGATGCAGTCTTCTGTCCTTTGCAGGAGTGTGCATGTGGTGCATATATACACTAAAGAATTCTTATAAAACTTGAAAAATCTTTACGATGTCCTTATAACATTTTATACAATTTAAAAATCCTTATAAAATTCAGAAATGCATTTTTAAATTTTGGTTTTTAGAGCCATGTTTTCTCTGTGTGTCCTTGTTGTCCTCTCCCCCTCCCCCTGTGTCATCTTTTTTTTCTTTTCCTTTTTCTTTTTTTAAACGAAAATTGATTTTAAAATAGTTAATTTAACTTTAAAAAACTACCTCACATGTGTGGTTCTGTGTAAGGCATTGACCACGTAAGTGAGGATGGCTCTGTAGGTTCTCTGTAGTGTGGGCTCCATGCTTCTGCCTTCAGTAGCTTTTGTATCTATGAGTAGTGGTGGTCACACTCAGTCCACATGTCAGACATTGAGAGCAAACTTTTCTCTTAGTCATGGTAAAAGTCGGGCTTCATGATTTCATCTTAGACTCAAAACTGTCTTTACTATTCCAATTTTATAAATTGTTCTTATTTTATCAACATTTGTTGTGTATAAGTGTGTATGCTGCATACATGTGAGTGTGAGCATGTGTGTACTACATACACTGTATGTGTGGAGGCCAGAGAACAACTTTGGGAAGTCGAATCTCTCCTACCACTTCAACCGTGGGATTCAGGTCAGCGTGCCTGTGGTTCTTCCCACTGAACTACCCGGCCAGGCTCAGTGCTGCACTCCTGAAGAAACAGTTTGCTTGGTGCTGTAATCTGATGTCGACTCTAGCTTCTTGTGAACAGTTTTTTGTGGATCCTATTGCTTCAACCCAGCTTTATTGGTTTTTTTTTTTTTTCTATGTATATCCCAGAAATATCATTTCTTAGTAGTGAACCTCGGATACATAAGGCGTTAGGAG
The DNA here is from genome assembly GCF_978045245.1 of Mus caroli. Classification (NCBI taxonomy): domain Eukaryota; kingdom Metazoa; phylum Chordata; class Mammalia; order Rodentia; family Muridae; genus Mus; species Mus caroli. Next base: position 120,585,720 of record NW_028227257.1, read on the forward strand.
AGCAATGGCCAGCCAGGTCAGTCAATAAACGTACTTGCTGTGGAGGCACGAGGTTTTGAGTTCAAATCCTCTGAGCCTACATAAAAAGTCAAGCATGGTCATACTGCACCTTGTAACACTCGTGCTGTGGCTGGATGGAGACAGGAGAGGGACCCCCAGGTTCAGAACCCTGACTCCATGAGTACAGTGAAGCTTGGTAGAGAAGTCCCATGCTCGGACCTGGCCTCCATGTGAGTACATGGCACGCACACACATGAGCACACACATAAATGGCATATACATACATGAGCATGCACATACACGGCATGCATACATAAGAGCCTGCGCACACGTGGCATGCACACGCATGGCATGCGCACATGTGGCAGTTACAACCATATACATACAATAAATAAATAACAAATAGATAGTAATGGAAAATCTAAACCTACATTTATAAAGTTTTGGTTTTAGAGTTTGTATTATGTAAACCTAAGCATATTCTAAGCATAAGTAAGATCTACCTGGCTTTGCCTCCTGAGTACTGGGATTAAAGGCATGAGTCACCATGACCAGCTTTTAAAACAATTTTAACTTAGAAATGTTCAAAATGACCTCTTATTTATAAAAGTATAATGTTCAGGTACAGCACAGTATTGATATCCTTGCTTAATTTTTTTCAAAAATAATAAATAGTAAAATAAATATGCCTGAAGTTTGCTTTATTTTAAGCAAAGACTAGTAAGTTATATTTTTGCTAGCAAGTTTGTATGTGGAATTGGCTGATCTGATGTTTCTAGTAAGCACATACCAAACACAACAGAGCAAGCAAAACTGTTGGGTTAGGAAATGAAGTATGTGCTGGGGTCTCCCTAAGCCCTCACTCACGCGAAGTATGTGCTTCCCCGCCAGCGGGTCCTCAGCCCACAGGAAATCATATCTTTTAAGGCTTCGGTAGTAGTACTTTTTAGTTTTGAGATTTCTTTGACTCCCCTCTTACTGTGTTAGTTAAAAAATTCCAATCATAATATCACTGTTAAGGTATCAATCATTAATAAGTTGATAATCAAATATAGTGGGCTCTTGATAGCTCAAAACCATCTGTACCTCCAGTTCTGTGGGCACCAGGTGTGCACATGGTGCACTGATACACATTCAGGGAAAATCCTCATACACAGAAAGTTAAAATCTTGCAAATAGAAAAACAAATGCTATTCCAAGTTCAAGGCCAACTAACAAGTAGATATTGTTTTAAAAGAGATGCAGTTTTAAAAATGAGTTTTATTGAAAAAGATGAAAGTCTACAATTAGAAAAACAGGAAGGCAGGCAGGCAGAAGTGGAGGGGGGAAGGGGTTCCAGTTCCGAGTATGAAATCTGACTGACTCATCTTTAACATTGTGAGTTAGAATAGCAAGAGTGACTTCTGTCAAAAACATGCTTCCAGGAGATACAGAAACAAATGTTTATTTAAGCCAATAATGTTCTGTTTGTTGAGTACTTTGAGAGTCTCATGTAGCATAGTCTGGACTTGAATCTTATTTTTTTCTTTTGCTTCTAGAATCTTATTGTTTTAAAGTTAGTTCTGTATCTGTAGTCAATACCTGGTTGATCTCTTTTTGTTTGTTTGTTTTGAAACAGATTCTCACTTTGTAGGTCTGTCTTTTCTGGAACTTCCTGTAGACTAGGCTGGCCTTGAACAACAGAGATCCACCTGCCTCTGCCTGTCAAGTGCTGGGATTAAAGGCGTGCGTCACTGTGCCCTGATGATTGAACTTTCATAACCAAGCCCTATTTTAGTGAAAAAAAAAAAAATTCAGTCTCATGGGTGTAGAAAACAGGGACATGCACAGGACTGGGCCTGTGCTTGGCTTTCTACAGTTAGGAACTCTTTTTTTTTTTTTTTTTTAATATTTATTTTGTGTATATAAGTACATTGTAGCTGTCTTCAGACACACCAGAAGAGTGCATCTGATCACTTTACAAGATGGTTGTGAGCCACCATGTGGTTGCTGGGAATTGAACTCAGGACCTCTGGAAGAACAATCAGTGTTCCTAGCCCACAGTTAGGAATTCATAACCCAAGTTTCATCCTTACTTAATGTCTGTGGATGTCTCCAGTTTGATAAGGGCCAGGGAGGAATGGCAATCAGTGAGGGATGTGGACGGGCTCTCCTCCCTGGCCTCTGCCTCCCATGGTTCTCTTCGTCTTGGCTAGTGACAACTTTCTCTCTTGTTGGCAACAAGGAAACCTCATGGTGGGTCAGCAAGACCCCTTAAGGCACTTTGCTACCATGGACCACTGGTAGTCAGAGTTTGGATCCTGGGACCCACGTGGTGGAAGCAGAGAACTGAATCTACAGACTGCCTCTGACCTCCACAAGGTCACTGTGGATGCTTGCTCACCTTCCCCAAATGAGGACGTGAAATATATTATTTCTCTTTAAAAAGGAAACATGCGGGACGTGCTGGCACACACCTTTAACAGCAACACTTAGGAGGCAGAGGAAGGTGGGCTCTGTGAGTTCAAGGTCAGCCTTGTCTACAGAGTGAATTTGGGGTCTGTTTGTTACACATGGAAACCCTGTCTTGAAAAACAACAAACAACAACAAAATAGAAGGAAAAAAAATGTAAGGGTTGACTCAACTCCCACCCCCATATTTTATTCCTTTTTGTATATCGTAACTATTTTCATATTCTACTTGAATCACATCAACAAATTATGTTGGGTGACCTTACAAAGTGTATTCACATTCTGACCCTTGATCATTACCTGCCACTTCCTAGCTAAGTTGTGTTATAGTCCTCCTCAGCAGTTCCGGATGGGGGCTCATGTAACCCCTCCCCCCCTTTTTTTTTAAGACAGGCTGAGAGATCCTTGTAAAACTTGCTGTTTTCCTGCCTCGGCCTCCTTTGTGCTAGGGTGACAAGCAAGTGTCACCTTCACATGATTTCCTAATGTGTCTCCTGGTGACCCTGCTGTGGAGACTAACCATGGCTTGTGTGTCAGGTTTCAGACACACTTTCCTCTACATTTGCATTCAATATTCTTTTGTTGCTTTCAAACTCTTGTTCCCATATAGCTTTCACTAAGCCTCCCCCTTTAACACCCTAATGAGAATTTCAGACTCTCAATTTTGCATGCTTCTGTGTCTTTCCATTTTAATTTTCTTCTGATATTTGTTTGAAATATACTGTTTGTTTTCATCAAGAAGGCAAGAAGTGCTTTTCACTTTTGTTGACTACTGAGCAACACTTAGATAGCAACAGTCTTGTAACAGGTATCAAATGCATTGTTTTATGGAGTAGATGAGTTACATCTTAGAAAATTTACTTGTTCTTTTGAAACAAGGTCTCTCTGTACCCCTGGCTGTCCTGGAACACCCTATGTAGACCACGCTGGTCTCTAACTCAGTCACTTGCCTGCCTTTTTAAATGCTGGGATTAAAGACCTGGTCACCATGCCCTCCCAGTAAAATCAGTTACTATCTTTATCCCACTGGATCCTAAACTGAGGAATCTTCTCCTCCTCCATTGGACAGTGTCTAGCTGTGTAGCCTAGGCCGACCTGGAACTCAGTATCCCTCAGCCTCAGTCTCCTCAGTGCTTGCATTACTAAGATGCCTAGCTTCAGTGTTGGCATTGCAAGTGTGGTCCACCATCCCCGGGAATGCTAAACTGCTTATGTGGCAAAGGCTGTGGCTTTTTTTTTTTTTTTTCCTAGTCTATTCCTTTGGTGTTTAACATAAGGTAGTTTGCAATGTACAAATGCAGTTTATCAAATAACGTGCTTTTTTGTTTTATACGGATCAGTCATAGCAAAACAACTTGTCAGAATGTTTCCCTTTATGTGTTTAAGGCCTTTTGGTCCCTGGTAACCAGCTGTATATTCTATGAAATTAATATTTTGTTGTGTTTTCAAGCTATATAGGTAGTTCATGAGGAAATTAGATAACTTTGAAAAGTTGTCTTTGATTGAAATTTAGTTATTTAACTATTAATTATTGTGAGTATATAAGTTTTGATGACATTTTCTTTTCACAAGTAAGGCTTTAATGGTTGTCTTAGAAAGTTTTTATTTCAAAAAAGAGAGGGAAGAGAGAGAGAGAGAGAGAGAGAGAGAGAGAGAGAGAGAGAGAGAGAGAGAGAGAGAGAGCAAGCAAACAGAGAGGTGGTAGCACTCTTGATCTCTATAAGTTTGAGGCCAGCCTAGTCTGCAGCAAGTTCCAGGACAGCCAGGGCTACACAGAAACCCTGTATCAAAAACTAGAAATGAAAATAGCAAAAAGAGAAAGTCTTTATCTAGTTACCCCAAGACACACTCATAAGGAATGCATATTATAGAATATAATAGACTGGTGTAGCTCTGATAGATTTCTTGCCCTGCATGTAGTATAGACCTTGGATATGATCCCCAGGACTTCAGTGAGGAAAGAAAGTGAATGTTTACAGTGCTTCTAGATTTTCTTTACTCCTTGTTTTCATTACAAAAATTATATTTTTATTAGAAATGCTCAAATCTATTTATGAAGTAAACTTATTCCCCATGACCTTGTCAGTTACAATTCCAGAGTTGTTTTTTTAATAGTCTGTTAGGTTGAGGATGGCTCAGGTAATGTGCTTGATTCACAAGGAGGATGTGGGTTCTGGTCCTCAACAACCATGTCAGACTGTGTCAGACTGGCTGTGTCTGGAATCTAGCACTACGAGGTGGGACGACGCAAGGCTTTTCTGGGCTCACTGGCCCTCCAGTCTAGCCTGAGCTCCAGGTTCACTGAAACAGCCTGTCTCAAATAATGATGTCGGAAGGATAGAGGAAGTCCCTGACATCCACCTCTGGTCCACACATGTACTCTTGGGTATGTGCACACACGTACAGGTTTGCTGTAGGTCTTTTTTTTTTTTTTTAAATTTGCTAATATATATATTAATCGGTAGTTTTCTTTTTCTTCTTGTGTTATAAAATGTCTGTATGTATACAATTTTCTCATAAAGAGTATACAGTAGGCATCAATACCTTAGAGCATTTCTTTATAGAGAACTATTAGATTTGTCTCTAAGTTTAGGAAACCAGAGGTTTATGCATAGTTAATTTTTTTCTGTGCATTATAGATCTCCAAAGAGAATAAATAGTGTATACAATTTTCTGAGTGTATTTCACCATAGAACTCTATGAAACTTTTTTAATGGGCTGTGTAATCTGTATGAGGAACAGTCCATACCATTGATTTTTTCCTTAGTAAGTATTTAGGACTCTTAGCAATAATCTTATACGAGACAAAGACTAAGGCAGTGGGAAATGGGAGCTACAGTCCTGGTGTCCTGACTCTTACGTGTGCTGCCCTTGCAAGAATGTTTATTACATTTATTTCTTTATTTGGTGAGAGAAGAGAGGGAGGAAGAGAGGATTCTCTGAATTCTTTAAGGTGCCTTTCAAATTTTGTGCTGAACTTATAAATGCAAGTAAAAACTAAAAAGGAGTTATATCAAATCTTAAACTAGAATTTTCAAATCTGAACTAAAATGCTCGCTTAATTTAAAGCTTTCATATAGGAGTACAAGACCCCTATATTTTAACATGATTTCAATAACAATACAGCGTATACCAGAAGGAAACTTTTGATAATCCCACTGGTTTAGTCCAGCCCAAAGAAACAAAGCTATTTGTAATTCTTACTTGAAAATATAGTAACACTGTAAGTTTTTATAAAGATCTATGCTGATAGTTTGGTTACTTTACACAACAATATTCAAGTAAAATATAATAAAATCAAATTAGATGACCATTTACTTATTCCGTGTATTCTGCTTCTATACTTGTTTGTTTCTTTATTCGGTTTATTCTGTTTTTATAGTTTATTTATTCTGAATGCTCAAGAGTACATGGGGGCAGAGCCCTAAACCACATACTAGTCAGCATTCAGTTGTGGGTAATTTTTTAACTTCATTACCAAGTCATGTATGTTATCCATTAGGCTTCAAAGAATAATCACAATGCTGAAATACGCCAATAATGGAAATAGATTATCTATGTGCACGTTATCCAGCAACAGAAAGAGATGTCCATAGCCTTCCCTTGTTTAGATTTTTTTTGAATATTTTTTATTAGGTATTTTCTTCATTTACATTTCAAATGCTATCCCAAAAGTCCCCCATACCCTCCCCCACCCACTCCCCTACCCACCCACTCCCACTTCTTGGCCCTGGTGTTCCCCTGTACTGAGGCATATAAAGTTTGCAAGACCAAGAGGCCTCTCTTCCCAATGATGGCCGACTAGGCCATCTTCTGCTACATATGCAGCTAGAGACATGAGCTCTGGGGCTACTGGTTAGTTCATATTGTTGTTCCACCTATAGGGTTGCAGACCCCTTTAGCTCCTTGGTTAGTTTCTCTAGCTCCTCCATTGGGGGCCCTGTGATCCATCCAATAGCTGACTGTGGGCATCCACTTCTGTGTTTGCTAGGCCCTGGCATAGTCTCACAAGAGACAGCTATAGCAGGGTCCTTTCATCAAAATCTTGCTGGCATATGCAATGGTGTCAGTGTTTGGAGGCTGATTATGGGATGGATCCCCGGGTGCAGCAGTCTCTGGATGGTCCAGAAGCACCTGAACATTTTTTCAGGTGCTTCTCAGCCATTTGGTATTCCTCAGGTGAGAATTCTTTGTTTAGCTCTGAGCCCCATTTTTTAATGGGGTTATTTGATTTTCTGGAGTCCACCTTCTTGAGTTCTTTATATATATTGGATATTAGTCCCCTATCTGATTTAGGATTGGTAAAGATCCTTTCCCAATCTTTTGGTGGCCTTTTTGTCTTATTGACAGTGTCTTTTGCCTTACAGAAGCTTTGCAATTTTATGATTCTTGTTGAATCTTTGTTGATTCTTGATCTTACAGCATAAGCCATTGCTATTCTATTCAGGAATTTTTCCCCTGTGCCCATATCTTCAAGGCTTTTCCCCACTTTCTTCTCTATAAGTTTCAGTGTCTCTGGTTTTATGTGGATTTCCTTGATCTACTTAGATTTGACCTTAGTACAAGGAGATAAGAATAGATCAATTCGCATTCTTCTACATGATAACCACCAGTTGTGCCAGCACCATGCTATCTTTTTCCACTGGATGGTTTTAGCTCCCTTGTCAAAGATCAAGTGACCATAAGTATGTGGGTTCCTTTCTGGGTCTTCAATTCTGTTCCATTGGTCTACTTGTCTGTCACTATACCAGTACCATGCAGTTTTTATCATAATTGCTCTGTAGTATAGCTTTAGGTCAGGCATGGTGATTCCACCAGAGGTTCTTTTATCATTGAGAAGAGTTTTCGCTATCCTAGGTTTTTTGTTATTCCAGATGAATTTGCTTTGATGGGGATTGCATTGAATCTGTAGATTGCTTTTGGTAAGATAGCCATTTTTACAATGTTGATCCTGCCAATCCATGAGCATGGGAGATCTTTCCATCTTCTGAGATCTTCTTTGATTTCTTTCTTCAGAGACTTGAAGTTCTTATCATACAGATCTTTCATTTCCTTAGTTAGAGTCACACCAAGGTATTTTATATTATTTGTGACTATTGTGAAATAGATTTTTTGATATTCAATATCTAATTCATTCTTCAATTTTCAGAAGCATTGAGATTTATCACAGTTAATTTGGATATTTGTAACTAAATCCAAAGTAACAGGTAGCTCTCTAAGTGCCTGTATTTATCTAAGACACTATGCTCATGGATCTTGCGGGCTGGAAGTATACCTCAGTTGTAGGGCACCTGCCGTCCAAACACACTTGGGGCATGTTTGGTTTTGAAATTACTACTTAATTCAGAATTTTCTTACCTCGTACAGTTTTGTATGTGAAATGTGCATTTCTTGCAGAATGGTGCAGGCTGCAGTTACAAAGCCTCTGTGTTGCCGTGAGTGTCCGGGCAGTACTGTAGAAGGACAGGTAGCCACACAGTGCTCACTTAGGCATGATCATTCCCATTTCTTTCTTTTTTTTTTTTTTAAAGATTTATTATTACACATACATACACTGTAACTGAAGAAGGCATCAAATCTCATTACAGGTGGTTGTAAGCCACCATGTGGTTGCAGGGACTTGAACTCAGGACCTTCGGAAGAGCAGTCAGTGCTCTTACCCACTGAGCCATCTCTCCAGCCCTCATTCCCATTTCTTTTGTCATCTTTTCATGTCACATGGCCAGAGTCCTTCAATTGTATACCTTTACAGAGTGTTGTTCTCTGTGCCTTACCATGTTACTCAGGTCATTTAATCTCTGAGCTTCAGTTTCCTCTTCTACAATGATATTTATTCTTTGTCCTTCACTGATAAATTATGAACTAATATAAAGACATAAATATTCATAAGTTATAAAATCTGATTCATATATGTATAGATGTGAGGTAGGAATCTGTAATGTCAGAGGCAGTCATGGAATTTTGCCAGATGATTCTTAACCACTGATATCCTTTCTGTAATTAAATGTGTACATTAGGCATGTCTGTGCACACAAACTCTCACTCAGCATTTATAACACATACATAGAGCATGTCATGGTTGTTATTATTATTATTATTTTATTGTTATTATTATTATTTGGTTTTTTTTCGAGACAGGGTTTCTCTGTGTAGCCCTAGCTGTCCTGGAACTCACTCTGTAACCAGGCTGGCCTTAAACTCAGAAATCCGCCTGCCTCTGCCTCCCAAGTGCTGGAATTAAAGGCGTGCACCACCACTGCCGGGCTGCATGTTATGGTTATATAAGGCAAAACTGAAGATACTGTATAAATTTTAAGAGCATTGCCCATGAACAGTCAAAGTTTGGTATTTGCACAATTATGTTGATATATTGGGAATGTATTTTAGCCAAACCATATAAATTTCAGTTTACTGAGGCTCAGACTTTGTAGAAACATAGGTAATAGATAGAAAACAGCTTTCAGCTTGCTATTATCCTGCTATGCCCACGTTTTCTGTCATGTGTGTTACTGTTTTTTCTTATCAGATATGAACAACAAATGATGAAAACAACACTGGGAGCTAAGATTAAACTTATAAGTTGTAAGGAAAATTTGAGAAAAATTTCATAGACTTTTCTCTAACTAGTTAATAAAATCAAAGCATTTTCTACTCAAATATTGCATGTCAGGATCTGCATTTAAATTACAGTGTCTCAAGGAGTTGTGTCTTTGCTTACTGTGCAGTTTGATCACACTTTTTCTAGGACAAAGGATTCAAGTAGAATGTTTTATAAACATAGACCATAAAATGGAATAGGGGGAATCTAGAATAAGTGATTTAACAGTTTAATATTGTTTCTCAGAGCCTTTTTTAAAGCTTAAACTACATTGCATATGTATATATACACATATATACATATATATATAAATATATATATATATTTGTAATTGTTATTTACAATATATATGTAAATAACACAATGAATGTAAATGTACCTACTACATATTCCTCCTTCCTTTTACATTTATTATTATATATTTATTTTATTTTACGTGTATGGAAGGTTTGGTTGCATGCATGTCCATGCCTTCAGAGGGCATTGGATTCCCTCGAAGTGGATGGACAAATGGTTATGAGCTCAATGTGGGTCCTGTCAGTTGAACCTGGGTCCTTTGTAAGACCAACAATCACTCTTAACTAGTGAGCCACCTCCCCAGATCCATTTCGTCTTATTTTAAAAATAAGGAACAGATAGACTTGAAATCTTAAATATCACCTCAGTTTCCTGAGGTACCTGCTAACTGCTTCTATGCAAATGTTTCTGCATTGTTGTACTCCATGAATATATGATCTACAAGACTGGTTGTCATGTGATAAAACCATGCAAGTTGAGTATCTCTTACACAACATGCTAAGGACTACAAGTATTTTAAATTTCTTTTATTTTTAAATTTTGATGTATCTGGACATATAGCATGAAGTGTTTTAGGTTCAGGAAGCAGTTCTAAGCATGGAATGAGTGCTATCTCTTAATCAGATAATCTCAGGATGGTATTGTGTATGGTTTTTGTTTTGTTGTTGTTTGTTTTAACACGCCTACATTTTGACTCTAGCCTTTGACGTGAAGTCAACAGGTGTAGAATTGACAATTTGTGGGCTCACAGTGATGCTCAAATGTTTTGGAATTGGAAGCATTTTAGATTTGGGGTTTTCAAGTCGGAGTTGCTTAATCTGCCTTTTATTTTCTGCACTATTTCCACCTTGCCTTCTCCAGAATCTTTACTTTCCATGTTTATATAGTTTATGGTGTTTGTGATATTTCATTATTATCATGTGTTTTAGTCACTGCTTTATTTCTGTGATGACACACCAGGACCAAAGCAACTCCTGTGCAGGAAGACATTTCATTAGGGCTGGCTTACTGCTTCAGAGGGGTGGTACATTATCATCACAGCAGAGAGCATGGTAGGAGGCAGCTATGGTGCTGGAGGAGTAACCCACCAACAGGAGGGACAAGTGTGTGTGTGTGTGTGTGTGTGTGTGTGTATGGTGGGGAGGGTCGAGGAGGGAAAGGAGAAGTGAAGGAAGAGTAGGAGGGGAAAGGAGACAGAGCCTAGCACTGTCTTTGGAAATCTGTGAGTGACACACTTCCTCCAAGGCCACACCTCCTAATCCTTTCAGTTCCATTCCCCGGTGACCAAGCATCATTCTATGGGGCCATTCTTCTTCAAGCCACACATGGTAAAAAGGGATATACTTTTTAAAATTCATACTATACATTTTGATCCTGTTTCCCTCTCCCTCTACTTATTACAGGTCCTCCCCACCTAACTTTATGTCCTTTAAGGAAAAAAAAATTCCCCAAAGCAAACAAGAAGAAACACACCCCCACCCCAACCCCCCACCCTACAAAAACTCAAAACAAGTAAATCAGATTAAAAAGTCCACAAATAATATCATTCAGTAATTTTGTGTTCTCCAGCTACCACTCCTGGGCATGGTGGAGCCTGTCCTGAAGTGTGGTTGTTACACCCAGTGACACTTCATTGTAGAAAATTGATTATACTTTCGCCAGTGGGTATCAATTGCAGATAGCTTCTTGGTTAGGAGTAGAACCCCCGTTTCTACTCACCCATCTCAGTGCTGGGACCCTGCCTGGCTCAGCCTTGTGTGATTGCCATAGTCTCTTGAGTTTATATATGCATCAGACTATTGTGTCTAGAAAAGGGATAGGGCGTGTATCTCACATTCAGTTGATACCCTGAAATGATATGCTGATGACAAATTGATTTCTTTGATGGTTGAGCAGTTAACAATCTATAAAAATTTGTCTGCAAGTTTTAATTTCTTAAGAGTCCCAAGTGGCCACATTCTGTGCTCTACTGGTGGCTGGAAGCTTGGCCGTTGGCACTTCTCCGACAGGCTACCATGGCGGCGGTAGTAGCGCTAATGCGGAAAACGCGAGATTATTTTAAGACCAAGGAGTTTCGGGATTATATAACCAGCACCCACTTCTGGGGTCCTGTGGCCAACTGGGGCCTTCCGCTGGCCGCCTTTAAGGATATGAAGGCCCCCCCTGACATCATCAGTGGCCGCATGACAACGGCCCTCATCTTCTACTCCATGGCTTTCATGCGCTTTGCCTACCGTGTCCAGCCTCGAAACTACCTGCTGCTGGCGTGCCATTTCTCCAACGTATTGGCGCAGAGCATCCAGGCGAGCCGTTACCTGAAGCACCAATATGGTGGGGGAGCCAAGGCTAAAGCCGCCAAAGCCACCAACCCTCCTGCCAAATAAGCTGATGACTGGGGGGGATGAGAGGGGTAGCCTGAACCGGACTTTGCAGCTTGCAAGCACTGGACTCTATTCCTCCTAAAGAAAAGCCAAGGAAAACTTTGGTTTGCAAACCCAATTTAAACCAGTTTGGTTAATTTAAAAAAAAAAAAAAAAAAAGAGTCCCAAGTGAATTTGACATTATGAGAATTAAAATTTTAATTTGACTGATTACAAGCAAACTGGTAGCTGATTTCTATTTCTCTTATCCTCTGGTTGAATATCTTTTATATCTTATTTGACAACTGTTTGCTCTCGATCTCTTGAACCTATTTTTTAAATTGTTTTTTTTCCTATATATATATTGTAGAATATTCTTTGGAGATGTTTTTCTCATATCTTGTTCTTTCAGTTTGATTAAACTGTTTTTGTTGTATGTTAGCTTTAAAATTATTCCTTTCGGGCCAGCGAGATGACTTACTGGCTAAAAGCATTGTCCGTGAATCGTCAGGGCAGAGAGAGAGTTGACTCCTGGAAGTTGTTCTCTAGCCTCCAATACAGCTCACACTCATTCACACCTGCAGAACACAGACACACACAGGCACACACCTAAAAAATTAAAATTGTTCATTTAAAGTTACTAGTGTTTAGTATGATGATGCTTGCACATACACAGTTGCGGGCTTCACATAACTAATTATGCCTTTTTGTGATTTATTTTTAAAAATGTTTATTATTCTAGTGAGTAGACAAAAACTTAATAGATTAAAACAAAGATTATACCTCATGGTTTCTCTGTATTAGTTATTTGAAGCTGGCCTCGCAAGGCTGTCCCATGCCTGTTGTACAGAGCTTAGACGTGGGATTTGACAGTTGTGTCACATGGTTGATGTTGGTTGTGATTAGACTTCAGCTGGGCTCCTAGCCAAAAATCCTACGTGAGTCAAAGGCCACGCTGAACAGAGTTGATGATAATAAACACATAGGGTTCTTTCCTTGCCCATAATGGGAAAGCTCCTAAATTCATCATTCTTGACTGCTAATGTTGTCAAGTTGAGTTTCTTACCCTAGTCCCACTCACCTCTTTCTGATTACCTGACTTAGATAAGGGTTTGGGTAAGCGTTGAATCTGTTCTTTCTTGAGGAATAATGTAACTTTATAACTTTCATCCATCAATGTGATCGGTGTTCATAGTGTTTAGAGCCCAGACTTGTCCTTGTATTCCTCCAATAGAACCAACCCAGCTGTAAGGTACTGACAGTGTTGTCATGTGTTCATGGACCTGGCTCACCAGAGCAGTGGGTTTGTCACTGTTACTGAGTTTGCTTTGAAGCTGCCCTAACTTTATGTCTTTTAGCTTTCCATTTTCTCTTTAAATGAAAAATAATTCTAAAAGAATGAAAAAGAGAAAAGAAGGAATAAAGAACACATGAAAAATAACCAGAAAGATGGTAGAGTGAACCCAACTTTGCATCGGCTGTCATGTAGAGTATAAGTGTCCTACCTTTACCAGTTAAGAGCAAATTGATTAAGCTGGGCAGTGGTGGTGCACGCCTTTAACCCCAGCACTTGGGAGGCAGAGGCAGTGGATTTCTGAGTTCGAGGCCAGCCTGGTCTACAGAGTGAGTTCCAGGACAGCCAGGGCTACACACAGAAACCCTGTCTCGAAAAACCAAAAAACCAAAAAACAAACAAAAAAAAAAACCAAAAAAAGAGGAAATTGATATCCATTTTGGATGAAATACAAGACATAACTTTATGCTGTCAAAAGAGAAGCCCATTAAAAATATAAAAGAAATAGTAAAAGGACTTAAAGATATTCTCCTCAAATATTAGTGACATGAAACTGGAGAGGCTATACTAATTGCAGACAAAGTAGATGTCAAAACATTCTAAGAGAAGACAGGTATCAATGATAAACACCACCATCAGAAAATTTTAAGAAATAACACATGCACCTTTTTTTTTTTTTTTTTTTTTTTTTTTTTTTTTGGAGACAGGGTTTCTCTGTATAGTCCTGGCTGTCCTGGAACTCACTCTGTAGACCAGGCTGGCCTCGAACTCAGATATCCGATTGCCTCTGCCTCCCGAGTGCTGGGATTAAAGGCGTGCACCACCACGCCCTCACATGCACCTTTAAAAAGTATATAAAATGATCAAAGTCTGATATAAAATTTCTAAGAAAAGTACAAGTAAGCAAGGTTATTTCAGAATATAAAAACCTCATTACATGAACAACCACTAATAAACTGGGGCAGGAGGTCTGTCTGCTAGAGCTGTGCATGTGTGCACAAGGCTCTGGGGTCAGTTCTCCGCACCAAAAGAACAATGACTCCAACAAGAAGGCCGTGCAGGGTAGTAAATAAAATAAACACTGCTCATTTGTACCTCGGTTTACTCTTCTCTTGTTTAGTAAGTGTACTGGCTAGTTTTGTGTGGCAACTTGACACAGGCTGGAGTTGCCACAGAGAAAGGAGCTTCAGTTGGGGAAATGCCTCCATGAGATCCAGCTGTGAGGCATTTTCTCAATTAGTGATCAAGGGGGAAAGACCCCTTGTGGGTGGGACCATCCCTGGGCTGGTAGTCTTGGATTCTCTAAGAGAGCAGGCTGAGCAAGCCAGGGGAAGCAAGGCAGTAAAGAACATCCCTCCATGGCCTCTGCATCAGCTCCTGCTTCCTGACCTGCTTGAGTTCCACTCCTGACTTCCTTTGGTGATGAACAGCAGTGTGGAAGTGTAAGCTGAATAAACCCTTTCCTCCCCAACTTGCTTCTTGGTCATGATGTCTGTGCAGGAATCAAAACCCTGACTAAGACAGTAAGTTATACAAAATAATTATAGCGAGTACTGCTTGAATCTTTTACTCCCAAAACAAACTCTGTAGTTCTATAATACCACATTGGTGTCCAGTAGTGTAAGTTATTTCCAGCATTATCCAAGTTTGGGTCTCAGGCCGCTACCATCCCAGATGTCAGCCACAATGAGCCTTCTCTGCCGTTTGCATTTCAGCCTGGGTGACTCCATTGCAGGGTCCTACGACCGCCTCATATTCAGACTGACACATTGGATTTGGAAAGTAAGTGCCTGGATGAAAAGACACAAGGGCATGATCCAAAAGGGTCCTGAGCATAGGGGCCTCTGACTCCCATGGAGTCAGCATGTGACACTGCATTCTTTTCTTTTTAAACGTGTGGTTAAATTGGTTAAATTATGAACTCTAATTCCAGCCCCACTCCCATCTCCTGCTGTTGATCTTTCTAGAGGTGAACCGCATCATGAAGGCCTAGCATGTCCACTAGCCATCTCTCTAGGAAGACTAGCCAGCAGGTGCTGGCATATGCCTTAAGTTCCAGCACTCGGGAGGCAGAGGAAGTCTCTGTGAGTTGGAAGCTAGCCTGCTCTACAGAGGGACTTCCAGGACACCCAGGGGTACATAGAGAAACCCTGTCTGGAAAAACCAAAAGGCTAGTCATCTCAAGATTACAAAAGAAGATAGATTTAGGAGTTTTAGGACCTATGACTTAGAACAGAGGCCAGCAGGTAAACTTGTTGTGAATCCTGTTCTTCCAGATTCCTTCAGCTTGAAAGATCTGGGTCTGCCAGCATCCCTTGTTTTATTGAAGGCTCTGAACTCCATCCACATCAACATAGCTCTTACCACTAACTATCTAGGGAGTCTGATGAAAGCAAACAAACTGGCTTTCCCATTAGTGGGTTTGTTTTTGTTTGCTTCTTTGATTCTGGGGATGGAATCCAAGCCTTGGGCATAGAAGACAAGCACCCCCTCGCCCCCATGGATAGAAAAAGCAAACAAGTTGATAAAAAGACTATTTTAGCTGAGCTTGGTGATAAGTCCTTATAATTTAGTGGTTGGAGGCAGGAAGATTATGAGTTTGAGTCAAACCAGTTCTACATCGTAAGACCTTGTCTCCAAAATGAAAAAAGACCCCAGTAGGAAGCCCTGGCAACATAAATTAGTGACTCAGTGTCTGAAGTTTGTACAGCATCTTACTGGGTATTCAGGTTGTATTGGTTCAGCCAGGGAATAGGAGATTCAGCCAAGTGCCAGAGGGCGCAAGACAGAGGTTTAAGGTTTTCTGGAAGATGCTGCTTTTCATAGAGGGAGAAGAGGGATGAGAGAGGTGAGGGGAAGATAGAATGTTCTGGGCTATAGATGGAAGGAAAATGTCAGTAAAGCAAGGCGTCCCTCTTTCCTCAGGGATATGTATATGGTAGATTTTCAAAATTGAATACACTGTACTTTTTCCTCTTTTAACATTTTCTGTATAGTAGAATCTCATTAAAAATACTGGAATGAGGGCTGGTGAGATGGCTCAGTGGGTAAGAGCATTGACTGCTTTTCAGAAGGTCCTGAGTTCAAATCCCAGCAACCACAAGATGGCTCACAACCATCTATAATGAGATCTGAGGCCCTCTTCTGGTGTATCTGAAGACAGCTACAGTGTACTTACATATAATAAATAAATAAATCTTAAAAAAAATTAGAATGAAACTGTCAGTTTTGAAGAGTAAAATTGATTTTAAGGAAGAGGTTCGTTTTTACAAGTTCCTCCCTCACTTATTTCAGAAACTGAAGAATCCCAGCTTTTCTGCTCATTTAATTTATGAGCAGTTTGAAGACAACAGTCATAGACTTCTTTTTGTTTATTTCATCTCCTATGGTTAGCTTGGGAATGAGGTTATATGACTTAATGTGTAATGTTTCTGTATCAGAGGTGGGGTAACAAACAAATACATGCGGGAATTAGAGGTCAAGACATCATAGGGTATGTGTGTGCCGTATGTGTATGTGTGCATGTGTCTGTGTGTGTGTGTGTGTGTGTGTGTGGAGATGGCTCACTGGGTGAGAGCACTGAAAAGCCCTCCTGTTCACTTGTGAGAACCAGTGTTTGCCTATAATTCCAGCTTCAAGGGATCTAATTTTCTTCTGACCTCTTTGGGCACTTACACATGGGGCATCAGTTATGTAGACACACATCCATAAATCAAATTAAATCAAATCTTCAAGAAGAAGACAAGATTTTTAGCCAGGTATGAGGCTGCTTGTTTGTAATAAGAGCAGTTGGGAGGTGGAGGCGGGCACTGCTGTGAGGTGAGGCCAGCCTGGGCTACGTAGCAAGGCCCCGTCTATCGAAGACTGGTTTGTTATGGTGAGGATGGTGTTAGTGTTACTGAGCAGACCTCTTGCCAGACTCGACACGGTAGCCGCTTGCTTACTTCCTATGAGAGCAGGGAATCTAAGATGAGACCCACTAAAGCTCAGCTAGTCATCCGACTAAAAGTGCTAACCTGTCACTATCTGTCCCCTCCTGTCAGCAAATCCAATCAAATTATTTGAAATTCAAATCTTAAAACCAGGAAACTCAGAAACCAAAGAACTTTAAACTCTGCAGTTGGCACGAAGAACTGATGAAGAAGCTTAACCTGTGTAGCTTACAGATAACTTTATATAAATAAAATGATTTCCAGTATTCAGTTTATCTGGGAGGCACTTTTGTTGTCTCCCTTTGTTAAGTGAGGATAAATAAGTGGTATGTTATTGCTTCTCGGTCTGTAATCTATTGATTTTCATAGTTTTTCATGTGATGCAGCCTGTTTTAATATCTCGGTATTTAATATTTTTTTTTCTGATGGTTTGAAGTTTTTGTTGCCTTTCTGTAGGTATCATTTGCTCATTAACAGGACACTATATCTAGTGTGTGAGGGCAAGAGGATTTACCAGGGGCAACCGGAAGCGTTGGGGACTGCTGCTTTAACCCCGTGCTGTTTCTTATGGTAGGGAGTAGATACAATAACATGGAATTAACTGTGATGGTCATGCATCAGTGTGAACTACACCACTCCCGAATCCCACTCTGAACCAATTAAAAGGTGAATTTGGTTTTTTGAGACAGGGTTTCTCTGTAGAACAGCTTGGCTGTCCTGGAACTCCCTTTGTAGACCAGGCTGGCCTCAAAGTCTCAGAGATCCAGCTGTCTCTGCCTCCCGAGTGCTAGGATTAAAGGTGTGCACCAACTCGCCTGGAAAAAGGTGGATATTTATTTCAGCAAAAGACATTGTGACTTTAAAAATTAAAGCACATCGCATACTGGATATTTCAGATCTTATCCTTGATTTATGGTGATGGGCATCATAGCTGAAACCTGCCATTCTGGCCCTAAAGTGCTCAAGCATTGGGCCATTGATTCCCTGGCAGAAGTTAAATCGTCTGACACCAAGATGCATGCTTGTATCATGTGCGTTTAAGATGTTTGTCCTGTCCCCACAATAAGCGTGGCAAATAACATTAACATGGAGGCCGCACTGCCCGCTGTGTCTTTGCATTGTTATGGGACATGTAAAGGCACACGCTAGTCGCCAGGACATAGGTTACTGTGACATCGTCTTTGATACCAACATTATTTTGCCTTCATCTTATTTTCTCTCAACTTCTTCAGCACTCTTTATTTTATATATTATGTACCTTTGTAAATTGCCTCCTATCTGATAGCCCAGGGCAAAATATAAAAATACACTAAGTGCAAAAGAATCTCATAATTACAAGGAAAAATGTAAATGTGTATTTGAGTAAGGTACCTAAATTAGCTTTGTACTAATATGTAATTAGGTGATTATTTTTATTTTTAATTTTTTAAAGATTTTTTAAATTTTATATATATGAGTACACTGTAGCTGTAAAGATGGTTGTGAGCCTTCATGTGGTTGTTGGGAATTAAATTTTTAGGACCTCTGCTCGCTCCTGTCAACTCTGCTCACTTAGTCCCTGCTTGCTCTGGCCCGAAGATTTATTATGCATAAGTACACTGTAGTTTTCTTCAGACGCACCAGAAGAGGGTGTCAGCTCTCATTATGGGTGGTTGTGAGCCACCATGTGGTTCCTGGGATTTGAACTCAGGACCTTTGGAAGAGCAATCAGTGCTCTTACTTGCTGAGCCATCTCGACAGCCTCGATCATTCTTTTTGTTTTGTTTTGATTTATTTATTTATTTTGTATATATGAGTACACTGTAGCTGTCTTCAGACACACCAGAAGAGGGCATCAGATCCCATTACAGATGGTTGTGAGCCACCATGTGGTTGCTGGGAATTGAACTCAGGACCTCTGGAAGAGCAGTCAGTGCTCTTCCAGCGCTGAGCCATCTCTCCAGCTACCCCCTCCCCCCATCATTCTTATAATTTCCAAATTCTTAACTTTTTTTTAGAGTCAAGGGAACATGGTGGAAGTTGTATGCAGCAGAGGGGAGCCTAGAAGCCCGCGAAGACTTGCCTGAGTGACTGCTAGAGGAATGACGTGCTCTTTGACTATTTGCTGAGTTACAGAATCAGGGGAGGAGGAAAATCAACACGTAGCAATGGGTCAATAAGAGGAGGACAAAGGGAAAGGCAGGGAGCTGCTTGTCATTCTTAATTGCATGCATCACTGCCTGTCTGGTGTGCATCCTATCTAAATCCCACTGTATGCAACCAAGTAAAAGCTGTGCGTGGTGTTCTTTTTATCCCCCACAGCTGTGTGTGGATCACTTAGGAGGACATTGTTGTCATCTCATGAGAGACATCATTACATAATATTTTCAACATGACAGCCTTTATTATAAAATGATGTCTCCAAAGAAATTTTAATTTAGTTATCTATATGTGGTATATTCTCAGATTCTCAGTAGTTCTCAAATAACTCTTTAACTAGCCACATCTTCTATTCATTTATTTTCCAGCCGCCAGGACAGTTTCTTGTATTTATTAGGTGCTTATTAATAATTTACCATGCTTCTGTAGCTTTGCATCATCATTTTCCTCAGCAGACAGATGTGCTGTCCTGGTTCACCAAATGCAGGCGTTTGATATCATCTCCTGCAGGTTGCAGTGCCCCCTGTGTACCCCTTCACGGGGACTCTCTTACAGAGGTTCGTGTATGCTGCTGCATCTTGGACCTTTTCTGCTTTGTTACCTTGTACATGCCTTTGTCCTCATGATTCCAGGAAAAACCTTGCAGTCGTGAGTACCATTAAAATTTGCCTTGCTGAATTCAGCTCTCTAGTGCTTTCCCAGCAGCGTTGTTTTAAAACATGTTTGTCCTGCTGCCTTTCCTGTGACCCTTCACTTTATTATTTAGCTTTGTGAAAACCGAGCCCTCCATTCTTACAACCCCCCCTGCGTCACTTCCGGTTCGGTGATCCCTCTCCAGCGTTCTGCTCCGTTGTGCTGGGCACTGTAATGTCCTGGGTTCCTGCTCCTTTCTTCCCAACTGCCCATTGAGCCCAGAGCCTCAAAGCTGCTTAAATTATTCTGCACTATGAACCTTTTATCTTGTCTTTCAGAGACCAGATCCCAACAATTGCCCCACACCGGTGATAGTTGAGCCCCTAACTTAGTCTGTGTTTTGATTTTCCTGTCCTATTCCCTACTTCGAGGTTCTTAGAGTGACTCTGAAAGGGCAGTAAAGCCAGGCTCACCGCTCTTAGTCAAGCATACCGTCTAGGGGCGGGAGTCTATCCAATCCATTTGTTGGGGCTTTCCTGGTCTTCTGTGATCTCTGCTTCCCTTTTCTACAGTTTCAACTTCCTCCATACCAGCCCCGCACTTTCTGGTATTATATTATATTTATTTTTGTTGTTTTTAAGAACCCCAGGACTTCCCATGCAGAAGCCGTGGAGCGTGTCCGTCTCCTCATCCTGGCTTTATCCTGGTCACAAGATTTGCCTTCCTTGCCATTCCTCCCTGTCCTTGTTATTCAGCATCATACTTAGACTGTAAACTCTAAAAGACGGAGACTCGTCTTCTGCCTGCTACAGGTCCAGCAGTGTCACATAGACAGTCAGTACTCACTAGCCAGGCATGATGGTGCATGCCTGTCGTCCCAGCACTCTGAAGGGCTGTGAGCGTCAGTCAAGTGGAAACTTAAGGGTTCTGTGGAAAGTTGGTTGGATGTGTTTTGCTGGGGCAAACATGTGAAGCAACGTTTTGTTAAAGTGGATGCAAGTCTGAAAGGCTAAGGCAGACTCATAAAGGAACATTTCGCTGAAGCAGACACAGGAGACAGGTTGTTCTGTGAAAGCAAGCCCATGAAAGGGCTCGTGGTGAAGGATTCTTTGCTAACGACAGGCATGTATTGGTCTGCCTTACATTGCGTAGTTGAGTTACAGTTGCTGGGACTGCAGACTAGGGCTGATTAGGTGCACAAGCTGAGGCAGGACGTGGAGGACATGTGATGTTTGGGCTCCACAGAGTGATGGAGACAGAGCTTGGCTTGCTGGGAAAGCTAGCTGTGCTACGCTTGTGGGTCGCTCAGTCTTTGCTGATCTTTGTTTGCCAAAGAGAGGCACAGAGCTTCTGGTGTTTCTGTTTGTCCCTCCTGCTGACTTGAGCTGAGGCTGAGGCCTGGCTGTCTCTGCTAGGTGGTGTCACTGCTGTTGCTAACCGGACTCTGGTTACTAGGCTGCTGGAGTATCTGTTAAGTATTTGCAAGTGGATCGAGCTGCTGCTGCCTGCTAACCTGTGAACTAAACTGCTGATTTCCAGACAAGACAGACAGGAGTTGCTCCAAAGAACCTTTCCAAACAGGTTCACTTCTTCTGTATTCTTTCTTTTCCACTATCTCTGGTGGGTGGTGAGCTACAAGGGGGTTAAAGCGTTAACCCCCTTAAACATAAGGTTTTTTTTTTTTTTTAAATAAGGTTATACTTCGGCCTTTACCTCAAAACAAAACAAACACCCAGAAATATTTACGACATCCAAGAATAAGAGAGTTATTGAATTAATGGTTCAGGAACAAGTGAGTAAATTAGAAGATTGTTTTAATGAATAAATTAGAAGGTTGTTGTAGTGTACTTTCAGTTTCTGTGACAAACACCAGGACCAAAGCAATTTGAGGAGGAAATACATTATGACAGTTCCAGGGAATCGGGCAGAATCCGAAGGCAGGAACTTGGAGGCAGGAACTGGAGGCAGGACCTTTGAGGACTGCTGCTTCCTTCCTGTGGCTTACACACTTTGCTTTCTTACACAGTCAGAGACCACACAGTGCCCCTGCCCACCATGGACTCAGTCTACCTACATTCATTCCTCATTAGTCATGTAAGTGCCCCATAGACTTGTCTACAGAATAAATAGCTCCTGATACTCCATTTTTGATTCTAGTCTATGTAAAGTTGCCAAAAACCTAACCAACATAATGGTTTTAAGGTTGGTTTATGATTTATATCCTGATTTTCACACTTATTAGAATTGTTGTTGCAACATAAACATTAAATTTATTATTGTAGCCATTTAAATGTGCATTAAGTAGCTTTACGCATAATCCTGCTCCTCACCAGGACATTTTTCATATTCATAGCTGAAACCCTGTACCCACTAAACATACCCAGCTGTTTAATTTCCATATCTATGAATTTGACTGTCATCGTACATTTGCCTTTGTGACTGGCTTATTCCACTGATCATAATGTCATTCAGGCTCACCTATATTTTTCGTAGATTGTTTTTCAGTATGTTTCATCATGTACATAGCAATTACTTTTATTTATGTCCTACCCCTTTCTCGTATTTGGGTACCTCAAAATAGTTTACAATTTCAACTAACTCAATTTCACCATTTCCCTGTGACGCTAGTAATTATAGTATAGTAAAACCGAAGTCCTGATGGGTCACCTGAGGACATCATGAACAAGTCACATTTAAGGTCAGAGTCACATACATATTCCTTGCTAACCTGAAGCCAGATTTCTTATATAGCATGACATCATTCTAAAGTCCTAAGGGGGAAAGAAAAAAACCCAAGCCTATAGAAGTAATTCGTTTATATTCCTAATTAGTCATAACAAAATTATTTTAATAGAAAAAGTGTCTAAAGTACCTACAGTCTAGTTCAGCTTAATCTGAAGTATTTATTTCTTTGGCCTGTGTAATATTAGGTTGGATAATTGCCCTGTTAGTCTTCCTGGCCAGCCTCTGATATGGATTTTTCATTTAGGTTAGAATAGTATCATTTTATTTTCTTTGCTATGGTACATACAACTTTGTAAGAACTGAGAGCATATGTTTGACTTGTTGCTGGCTTGTTCAGGTTAGGGTCTGTTCTTAATGTGACTGCTAAGGCTTTGGGTTCTGAGCGCTTTGTGCATGGGAGACAGTTCTCTGCTCCCAAGCTCACCCTTCAGGCAGGGGTCTGATGAGGAGAAAATGGCATTTTGACCCTGCATTTCTTGATAGGATTGCAACAGGCTTGATTCGATAGGAATGAGCTGCTTTTCCATATTTAGGGAATGTGACTTCCATTTCAAGTAGTTCCTGACTCTAAAGTGCTTGTACTGCTAAAAATTGAATTCCATGAAGAGATGAAGGTATAGTGGGAACAACCTTTGCTTATTCTCAAGTGAGTCAGTCGCCTGTTACTTCACCCAAGAGATTGGCTCACATTCCGTAACCTCCGGAATGTTTCAGCCCCAGTTGGCAGCACTGCCACCTCCTTCCTCTTGTGTCCATTTGCCTCAGAAGTGGAGCTGTGAACAAGTGAGCGGAGCTTTCTGAGAAGTGCTGGTTTGTGTTGAAAGACTAGAGTGGTAAGGTGGGAAGACAAGCAGTGTGTATGTAACTTTTAATAAGTTTACCACCTTTCAATAGACAGTGTTGCTTTGTCTGGCTTCATGAACAACAGTAAGAAGCTGTCATGTGCGTTCTAGCCAAAAGTTGTGCATCAACCTAGGGAAACTGTGTTCTAGTGAGGTTTTTGATCACATACAGCTTGTAGGTACATTTTGAGAGACTGCAGTGTGTGTGTGTGTATGTGTGTGTGTGTGTGTGTGTATGTGTGTGTGTGTATGTGTGTGTGTATGTGTGTGTGTGTGTGTGTGTGATGTGTATCTTTCCAGAAAGGATAGTGAGATGACTATTTGATACAGTTTACAGTTTGAGGAAAGAACCGATGTAAAGATCTGTAGTTCTACTTAGAATAAGTTCCTTCATGTGAGGAGCTGGCCAAAGAAACTCCCCTGGGGCCAGGCAGTGGTGGTGCACGCCTTTAATCCTAGCACTTGGGAGGCAGAGGCAGGCGGATTTCTGAGTTCAAGGCCAGCCTGGTCTACAGAGTGAGTTCCAGGACAGCTAGGTCTACACAGAGAAACCCTGTCTCAGAAAACCAAACCAAAAAAAAAAAAAAAAAAAAAAAAAAAAAAAAAAAAAAAAAAAAAAAAAAAACCAACCAAAACCCAAACAACTCCCCTGTGTTGCTTTATGCTTCACTCATAGAACCAGATGTGTTTCCCACAGGAAGCCGTTCTCTAACTGACATCAGCTAAATGATGGCAGCTTATTTCAGTGTGGCACATGCTTCAGGTCACAGAAGCTAAGACTCAAGTGTTGTTGATATTATTTAATCTCAAATTGGGGTTTCTACCCTGCCTGTGACCATTCAGTTCCCAGACAAAAGACACACAACTTTGATTTTTATGATTGGCCTTAACCAGCACTAGAGCTGGGCAGATATCTACTTCTCTGCTATTAGAATCCACTTCCTCATCAATAATCCCATTTTATAACTTGCCATGTTCCACCTGGGCATCCCTTAACTCCCTTTGGCCAGTCCTCATGGCCGTGTTTTCAAGAGTCACTTGCCCTGTGGCAGCTTCCTCCCGTCTCTGCCTTCTTTTCCCCACCATAGTCTCCCCAGACCCCAAGCGCTGGAACTGGAGACAACCCCCTCCCATCTTCTTCAGCCATTAGCTGAAGACATCAGTATTGGTGAATCAGGGTTAACTTGGGGAGCAAGGTTACCTAGCAGTCACTTGGGTGTGTCCTTTGGGTTCCTGTTGGTTCTCTCATCCCTGGGGCATCCAGGCCTTGGGGGCCAGTATTTAGCATTACAATACAAGCAAAAGACCAAACCTCAACAAGTGTCACAACAGTGCCCCCTCTTGAGATGGCAAATCCCAATCAATACCCTGTAAATTAGGACTTTCCGTATGGATCGTTTTAAAGGTGCAGGAAGACAGCCAAATGAGGAAGAGCAGAGGACAGTGTCTGGTGCATGGCTTAGTGTCTGAGCTTCTGTCTCCATGGACTAGGGGTGACTACCGTCCTGATAACGTACTTAGATGTGTATCAAATCATGGACATCATGGTTAGTAATCCTTGTAGCACTTAATCTCTAGTACCCACGACCTGTCCCTGAGATTTGGGGCGCTAAAGGTTCTGACTCCTATTATTTGTTCTTTCTGGTGACAGGCCCCATTTTCAGGCTATGTAGAGTGTTCTACCCCATTGCCCGATTAGCATAAACTCAAGTGTTCCTAACAAAGGCTTGTAATGAGCAAGCCAAGGTGGAAATTTGAAGAATTTTGAGTTTTCTGTGCTAAGAATGGGGATCAATAGCAAGTGTATTTTTGATTTTTGTCAGTGAGAGTTGGAATCTTGATAATGTACTTCTTAATGTTTGTAAATAGATTGGGCTTCTGTTTTCACCTTTGCTATTGTTTACTATTGAAGGAAATTTTCTTAGGAAAAAATATTCTTAAGAAACCTTACTGTCTTTTAGTTTGTGATTTGACAATATTGGAGGGTGTTAAATAAGATTATCATTTGATTGATTTCTACACTTTTCATGGGCGGGAATAGAATCACCTTCTAGGTTTATGAGTAGTCCAGTCAGTGAACTTGTAATGATTTCCTAGGGACCAATATTGAGTTAGAGGTCTACTTTTTCTGTTAGAAATATAGACTACCCAACAAGTAGAACTATATGTTATTGATGTTCTTGTTTTTGTTGATAAGGAATTGCCAACGGTCAGAATGAAAATCGCTGGCTGAGAGCTAGAGAGTTAACTTGGTTCCTAGCACACAGTGGCTAACCACCCTCTGTCATGCCATTGCTAGGGGGGCTGACACCCTCTTCTGTCCTCTATGGGCACCAGGCATACTTGCGCCACACAGACACAGACAGAGAAAATACCCATATTATTAAAAATAAACGGATAGCTTTGTGTTGGGAAGCCTGTAAGGCTCAGAGTTTTTCATCACTACAGTGAACAGACGCTTTACTTCACAGAGTCACTCGCTACCAGGTTTAAGGCTCTGTTCTTTTTTTTTTTTTTTTTAGCCTAGCAGAGAATCATTGCGGCAGCAGGAATCATTGGAACTGTTGTCTTCGTAGCCTCTTTGAACCTTAAAGAGAAAGCACATTTTACGTTTGTGCTTCCTTGACTTGCCTTCACACTGAAGTCAGTGAGTACTTCTCTACTTTGTGCGGGCGTGGAGTTGGGACCACGTTCATACAATCTGGCTGTTTCCCGTCTTTTTCTATTTTGGATGTGTTAATGGTTCTGTTTGTTTGTTTTGTAAATTAGGAAGGCAGCTCCAACACTTTAAATAAGGCCCCAGCCCCCACCCAGCAGATGCTCAGTATTAAAAAGTAGACACCAGAAACTAGAGGCTTTCCAGTGAGACTGCCAAGCAGCATCCAGTTCAGCCAATCAGATCCACCCTTGACTTGTCATGGTCGACTCCTGTCACTGCCAGGGAGCCATCAGAACCTCTGGTTCTGAATGCTGCTTGGTTCGTGAATCACTCTTTGTTCAAGTAAAATAATTTATTGTGGCTGAAGTTAAGTCTTTTTCCTCCTCTTTTTTTTTTAAACAGATCTCTTCTGCAGAGATTAGCAAATACTGTTTGGCCTGGGTTCCCCCATAGTGTCTGCACAGCTCAGGAAATGGCCTGCCGTTTCCTTGCTGCGTTGCATTTCTTTAATTGGTGCTATTTT
This sequence comes from Mus caroli, assembly GCF_978045245.1. NCBI lineage: Eukaryota > Metazoa > Chordata > Mammalia > Rodentia > Muridae > Mus > Mus caroli. Next base: position 120,612,193 of record NW_028227257.1, read on the forward strand.
AACACAACAGAATGTAGTGCTACACTGTTTGAATGGCTTCTATTGATGCTTACTGTATTTTATTTATGTTTGGTACTGGAATTGAATGTGGAGTCTTCGCCCCACCTCATGAGTAAGCCTAGCACTGGCTTCCCCTGACACTCTACCCCAATACCTTCTATTTTATGCCTGTTTTAAACTGAGATGGCAGGCTTTCTTATGTAGGATGCTTATTGCTTAGTTAAAACTCTGCCTTAAGTGAATGTGGTAGGAAGTTCAAAGCCCCCAGCTCTTGGAAGGCAGGGGCAATAGGATGGCTGAACTCAAGGCTAGCCTTTGGTATGTAGGACACTGTCTCTATTAATCAGAAAACACAAAACTAACAAAACATGCTCTAACTTTCTGTGTTCTTAAAGCTGCCTACTTTCTTTCTGATATTACATAGGAAACAAATAATTTCTAGCAAATGAGGGTCCAATGGCTAAGACAATTAAAATTGTTACTAAACTGCACTTTATTGTTTTCTATGGTCTGTTGAGATTTTACACCTTAGCATTGCATAGAGAGGCAAAAGAATTATAGCAAATTTACGGAGCCAGACACAGTAAAGCAAATTGAAACTTAAGTGCTAGGCAACCTGGAAATTTTGAAACTCAATTCACCTGGGTATGGTGGCAGACATCTGTAGTCCCAGCTACTCGGGGAAATCACTTGAGCCTAAGCTTTTACAGTTTCGCAACATAGTGTGATATCATCCTCACAATTTAACCAACCAACCAACCAACCAATCACAAAAAGCCTCCTTCCTCTAAAACTAAAGAATAAAGACGATTTGTGTTTATAAACACTTTTGCATTATGGGTTCCTTTGTTAAATAAACATTTTCTTCCAAAGATAAACTTGATTACTGTTGGATCTAAGATGGTTCTTATGGGGGCTGGTGAGATGGCACAGAGTTGAGTTCTTGCTCTTGCAGAGGACTTGGGTTCGGTTTCCAGTACACAACATGGTAGTCATAACTGCTCCACAGTAAAGTTCTTACCTCAGCGGGCAACAGGCACACTCATGGTACACGTACATACATGCAGGCACTTCCACATACACATAAAGTAAGACTTAAAAAAAAACCATAGTTCCTTTTCTCCAAATGTAGGGCTGTTATACTGAAATGAATATATTATACCTCACAGAATGGAGAGGGCTTCTATTTTGCTTTGTTAAAAATAGAAATTTGCTGGGTTGTGGGGGCTTTGATCCCAGCACTCAAGAGGTAGAGGCAGGCGTAGCTCTGTGAGTTTGAGGCCAGCCTGCTCTACAGAGCGAGTTCCAGGAGAGCCAGGACTGAACCAGAGAAACCCTGTCTCGGAAAAGAGAGAGGGAGGGAGGGAGAGAGGGAGGGAGGGAGGGAGGATGGGTAGGTTTATTTATTAGTTTATTAATTCTGGTGATTGAATTCAGTGCCTTGTCTTTATTAAGCATATATTGAGATCTGCCTACATTCCTTAGGTGAAATAAAAATGACGTATTTAAGAGTATTATTTTAACTTGGTATTAATATCCAGAAATGCATAAATGTGGGGCTGTGGTCAAGCTCAATCAATAAAGCTATCACCTTGAGTACACAAGACCCTGGGTTCTACCCCGAATACCATAAAGAAAAAAGTGCACAGTTGTACCATTTGAAATAGTAACAAATAATTAAATATTTAAAGTTTGCATAAAGCCTCTTTGCATAGAACTGAACAAATTACATCACCAAAAGTTTCCCTAGTATTGGATTTCTACTTTAAAAAATGTTTATTTATATTCATGTGTATATGTATGTTCCTTCTTACCTGTCTGTGAGCCACAATCGTGCGGTACTCTAAGAGGTCTGTATTAAGTAGGTCTCAAATCCTTGGACAAACGGCTGAGGAGACTATTGAACATATCAAAACGGACTTTGCCAGCAGCTTCTCCCAACATCCCGACCTGTTATAGATTATAGATGGTATTTCACCCCACCCGCTCCCCAGAGGCCCTTCCCTAAACAATTCCAGCCATTTTGATGACCCCCGTTGACCTTTTGCTTGCTTGGCTGCTGCACCTGTTTCCCCCCTCCTTGCCCTCCCCCTGGCCTCTTCTCATGTGGATCAGGGTCATGTCTAGACTGGACTCTTCTGGCTGTCCCTGCCTTTGACTGTGCTTTTCTTTCCATCTACAATAATTGCCCACAATCCCTCCAGTATATGCCTATAATAAATGCCCAGGATACTGGGTCTCAGTTCAGAGCTTAGGTGTGAAGCCCTGGGATCTATTCTTAGCAGAAATAAAAGGGAAAAAGGAAGCTTATCATTGTTTTAAATTTGGCTTATGTCCACAATTCAAGCTTGCAATGCTTGAAACATATTATACACATGTGATTTTTGAAATTATTTTTCTTATATACATCTTGGAAATAATTATATGAGTTCTGGGATTCAAACCCACACCTTATACATGTCAGGCGAACATCCTACCACAGAGGTATATCTTCAGACATGGTTCTCTTTATTGTGTAGCTACCTCTTTAAAAAAGTGTACAACACAAGATACAAAAACTATTTTGTTTAACTATTTAATAGTCTATAACTATTGCTTTTAGTGATTTTAGGTGCCATCAATATTTATTTCCATGTTTAACTGGCTGCTGAATAAAGCAAGTAGATATTGTTTCTTTCAGTCCTTTCAGTAGACCTGAGTATTCTTACATCGTAGATATGGAAAGTTACAGAACACTGTCAAGTAAAAGGTAAAGTAGCGTGCTAAGATGTGGGATGTGAGAAAGGCCTGGCCAGGTGAGATGGCACAGTGAGAAAATATGCTTGCTGCCAAAGCCAACGACCTGGATGGCATTCTGATTTGGGTCAGAGTGAGGGTAAAAATGAAGGCAGTACATGCTAACCTCTTGAAAAATGTTTATGACTAATAATTGTTCTCTCACATCTGTAGGTGAGAAACATTGATATGTATTTTCTGAGGTTTGGTAAACTTGAAGGATCTGTTATAATAGTTCCTTGTAGAAAAATGGTACATAACCAGTATCTTAGTTGAGTTAGATTTTCATAAAACAAAACATTACTTTTTGTTTGTTTGTTTTGTTTTGTTTTGTTTTTTGAGACAGGTTTTCTCTGCATAGCCCTGGCTGTCCTGGAACTTACTCTGTAGACCAGGCTGGCCTCGAACTCAGAAATTCACCTGCCTCTGCCTCCCAAGTGCTGGGATTAAAGGTGTGTGCCATCATGCCCAGCAAAACATTACTTTTTATATGTGTGATTTGAATACATTTCCAAGTTTTGACATGATTGTAAGTAGTTATCTGTTGCTTATAAAACTCACTTTAGATTTTTATGAGAAGTTTTATATTTGTCTGGCTTTATTCTCTAGAGTCATTTCACATTTCCCCCTCATGCAAGTACCTACCAAGTCACATGTGAAAAATGCCACAATTAAACTTAATTTTTGATAATGTCAGCTTCGGGTTTTAATAAAGCATATATGCTTTAGCATAGTCTTGTAATTTTTTTTAAAAAATGGAGCATTTACTTTTATATTTTATCCAGTTATGAATATTCTTTCAATCTATCTACACAAGTTTTATTTCCTCTTGAGCACTGCAGAGTTTTATAGAAAGTGTATTTATTCTTGAACTAACTCTTTTGCTATTTATTGTATTGATTAGAGGGATTGCATAATGTTTTCATGGGTACAGAGGAAGGCTGTCTGTGTCTACCCACCCCTGCGAGGACAGAGAGAAGTAACTAATACGAGCTTCATTCATCACCCACTCCAGTATGGAAACAAACACGTACACCTGAAATTCGTTTCAAATGGTAGTCACTTTTTTTTTTTTTTTCTGTTTGAAAGACATCCTTTGAAGGATCCTTTGGATCCAGACAATACAGTAATGGTCTTTATCTGTGTAGCCTCTTGCTTTGCTAGTGTAAGGTAGTTTAAAGAGGAGTGTTTTCAGGCTCCGCTTCCCTGACTCCACCCTATCCGAAGTTCCTCGGTACCCTCTCCCTGCAGAGGTGGCTCTTCACCTAGCTCTGCCGACTTTTCAGTATTCTGCTTTGAGTCAGAGAGCCTGTGACACCTCTTCTCCGTGTCTCGTGAGTCGAGTTTATCAGAATCCCTCAAATTTTGCTGGATATTCTGTTCTTTCTCCGTTTACCTTAGTGAACCCATCTGCACTCTTAATTTGAACTAAATTTTATAGGATTTATTTTCGAATCTTGGATTTTCTTTAAAATTTTTAAATAAACTTTAAAACAAAAACAAAAACAAAAAAAACTTAGTAGGAAATAAAAATACCACCCACAAAAGTGAAGCGGACTCCAAGTCTAGAGAACGTAATAAACCCAACGATTGAAATGGAGGCTCTGGAGCTTCTCCTGAGTGTCGCACAGTCAGTACCATGCACACAGCATTGTAACTTCTACCTGCTTAAGGGAGCATCGCCACTTGAATGAATGATAGTAGCATGGATCTTACTGGCTTTCGAAACAAACTCACCACACTCTCCCACTACCTGTCTATTCATTGTGCAGCTTAAAACTTTATGGGCTTTGCTGTCTTGTTAATTTAACATGAATTCCCCTCATAACCTCCACTGGGGAGAGGGCTCAGTGAATGATGCTTTTGCCTTTTAAACGCATGAAGACCAGTGTCTGGTCCGCAGAAGCCACCTACAGTGTGATGGGAGGAGATAGGAGGAGAACCCTTGTCCACAGCAGCGAAGGGCAAAGAGGAAATCCTGCCTCAAACAAGGTGGGAAGCAAGGGCCTGATACTCAGTGTGATATCTGAGTTCTCCTGATCTTTATTGTCACTGTAGATGCGCACACACACACACACACACACACACACACACAGTTTTTAACAAAAAACTATATATCTTGGGTTATCAATTGCTTTCAGAAGTTTAAATCTTAACTCTGCAGACTCTTTATTACCCTACTGTAATTCACAGTCCCCAGCTTTCCATCACTCACTACCTTGTTTTGCGTATTTGCTTGTATTTGCTTGCTAAAGTGAAAGTGTTTTAAATGCTTCCTGCAGTGACTTAGTTTACTTAAATAGGCAGTAGTAATCTTACGTGCTTTTTGCTTACATCTGTAGCTCTCTATAGATGGTGGAGTTGCACTAGATGCAGTAAGACCGCCACAACTCCCTGCTCTCTCCCTTAGCTGAACACTGAGCAGCTGCTGGGTTCCATCTCTAGAAGCAGGGCTCACGGCGTCTTTCCTCAGGAACTCAGTGCTAACAGTGTGGAGTGGGCTATCAAGGTGGCCTTTGCTCTGTATTTTGTTGTTTTGCTTTGTTATGTTCACAGTGTGCCTGCATGTTTGTTAGTGCACCACATGTATGTCTGGTGTTCACAAAAGCCATGACAGCTCCTTCTGTGTGGCCAGTTCTCATATTTTGGTGCAAGCTTCTCCCTGAGAGTGAAATGAAGATTATTCATCTTCTGCTTTTTTTTTTTTGAAGGGATTATTATGAGGATTTGTTAAAGCAACACATGAAAGCTATTAACCTGAAAACACTGACAGTGTGTTGTTTTTTAATACTAAAGCATTTAAGAGATGTCTTAAATAAAGCCCTGTTAATGAAGAAGTTTCTAGAAGGTCAGATTTCTCAGGGATAGACTGCAAGTCATTAACAGCTTAGGAAGTGGCTTAATGTACAGTTTCCCCTGGGTTCCCGGCTTACACTGGATTCGTCCAGGAGATACTTTTAATCTTTGATAAGGATTAGTGTGTAGCAATTTCTCCTGTTTTCAGTAAATGACATTTTGACTGCGGGTTGGGCTACTAATCATAGAGGAAGTGCTTAGAATCAGTCCTTTGTGATACATTTAAGACCCAGCGATTCTTTTCCTGATGACTGTCTGAAGATAAACCAAGCCTGTAGGTTACTCTCTAAGTAATGTTGCTGTCTCTGGACGAAGCCCACCCTGAAACACTGAAGGCGGCAGGAGCTTTGTTCCCGTTTGTGTCTTGGCAGTTTTGTGTTTCCTTCATGTTAGGTTAATTCAAGGAGAATTCAGACAAGTTCTAAGGAAATGGCTTCTGAAATGTTCCAGTGTGATTCAGCTGATTGCCAATTCTCTGTTTCTGTTGCAGGTTTCCCAACAGTGATGTCACAAGATTGACCACACTGACACAGTAAGACCGGTGACTGTTCAGCTTCTAAGTCCATTTGTTTCTCTGAGAATAAGAACCAAGTTAGATGTTTATCAGTAAACTACCACCGTCTCTCCACCAGCCACTTGAATGTTTACATTTTCAGTGACTCATAAGTCATATTCCTAGGCATTTAAATACTTGTAAAATGCCTTAAAGAACTTTAAAATAATTTAAGATGAAAATTTAATTCATAACTAAAATTATTACATGTGTATTTCATTGTGAATCATACTGTCATCTTTTTTTCATTTTGTTTTTCTCATTAAAAAAAAAAGTATTTTTCTGAGTAACAAAAGAATGAGCGTTGAGGAAATTGTTTATAGGACCTCCTTTCAGCACACTCTTAACTAAGCATAGAAGCGGTCTTTAGCAGAGGCATTAAAATCATCCTAAGACAAAGCCATACGCAGGAGATCTTAGTAGTTGCGCACAGAATTTCTTTTGGAAGTTGTTTCGGGTTTGCTGCTTTGTGCTGACTAGAGGAGTTTTCTTTTTCCCTGAAGGCTTTCTGACTGCTTTGTCCCACTGATGCTTAAGGAAGCAGTGTTACTTTCTCTCAATACACCCTTTCCTCCTCCCCCCCTCCCCCCTTCCCTTGCTCTTCCTTTTCCTTTCTCCCTTTGTCTTCACTCTTTGTTGTGGTAGGATGGAATCCTGGCCTCACACTAGGCAAGCGCTGGATCACCACATTGTGTCTAAGGGGGTTTTTGATTTGTTTTGTTTTGTTTGTAATCATCTGAGTTTTATTGACCTAACTGAATATTTTACAACAACATAGTAAAGCATTTCTGTGGAACCTTTCTATGCAGCATGTCCTGCTGCTAATCAAGTTAAAATTATTAAGTAGCTAAATAATTATTAAGTAGCTAAATGCACGTGTTCTAAATCCAGGAATTTCAGGAGGAGGCACTAAGTAAAGACAAGAAGTCTTCCTTTGAGATTAAGTGGTTGTGCTTAGAAACTTTACTTTGTGACAGTGGCCGGGCTGTGAGTCTCTGCTCACACCCTCCAGTCAGGAGAGAAGAGGGAACAACAGCACTGACTTTGGGGGCCACCAAGCCTGGGGCGAGAAAGGTGATAACGAGTTATTGAAGACAGTGGGGAGAAAAGGATCCAGTCAGGAATCCATGCGATATCATGGATGACATCAGGAGATGGCATAGGAGTAAGTTGTGGACTTTAGCGTTGCAAAGTTAAGGCTACAGGCAACATTTCTGTGTTCTATAACATACAGGTATATAATTTTAAAATATTTTAACAGTTTTTAGAACATAAAGGAAATGACAGTTGCTCTTCTTTCCCTCTGTACTGCACTCACACAGGTAGTACAGCTCGCACTGGTTGGTGTTGGGTGTTGGTGAGGAGGAGCACTGCCAGCTGCATCAAAGCTTGCGCATGATCCTAAGTCCAGTCTTGTAAAAACGATCTCCATAGTAGAAGATGTTTAGTGACTTGCTCTTTCTTGCTAGTTCAGATCCATATTCTAATTGGATATCCTGATTGGCTCCTGAATGCATCAAAACATTCAAGGATAATAACTTAATGTTGTATCCCATATAAATGACATATGCTGCATTACATATATCTTACACCATTCTTATATCATTATTTTTATATAGAATATTCTTTTTTCTTTTCAAGGTTTAAACGATTACTCTGATGCAAGCATATCTTCTCCCAAAGCTCTGTGTATATTCAGTCACCTCTCTGAGGGCTTCCCTAATCATCCTAATTGAAAGTGATTCTCTCTCCCTAACAGTTTGGTAATGCTTAATTTTTATTAGTTTTATTTTACTGATCATTGACTCAGATTTTGGATTGATTTTGAATATATCAACCTTTCACTGTACTTTCTACTGTACTCAGCAAGTGTTTGTTGGTAGTCATAAACGTATTGGTAGCTGAATTACTTAGTATCTTTAGTTTCCCCTATATTAAAATTGAATGAGGATTTCAGTGTGTGTATTGAACAGGGTACACAGGAAGGAGGATAGGTTTTAGGTTGATGTCGAGTGCAAGTAATGAGGTCACTGTGTGCTACTTTGCAACCTTATGCCCTGGTATAGTCAGCTATGAAGTGATGCATTGTGTCTATTTGAAAGGGTTGTACCAATATTTAAATAGAATGTCTTACCTTTCTCGCTTGCTTCTTTATAGATTGCTAAGAGACATGAAATCAACTATAAAGACCTACACATCAAATTTTACAATATTCACAATTTATCATAGCCCTTGCATGTTTGCTTCCATAAATTTCCACCTTCTATCTATATTTGTGCATGCCCCTGTATGTGTACATGTGTGTTGGGTGCATGTGTAGAAGCCAGAAGGCAACCATGGTATCAACGCCCAGGAGCCATTCACCGTGTTTTGTTTCGTTTTTTAAGAATTATTTAGTTTATGTATATGAGTACACTATAGCTGTCTTCACACATACCAGAAGAAGGCATCAGATCCCATTACAGATGGTTGTGAGCCACCATGTGGTTGCTGGGAATTGAACTCAGGACCTCTGGAAGAGCAGTCAGTGAGTGCTCTTAACCACTGGACCATCTCTCCAGCCCTCACGATGGTTTTTTGAGCCAGGCTTGGTCACCAAGACCTGAGGCCCCTAGATTAGATTAGGCTTGCTAGGCAGTGAGTCCCAGGGCTCTGCCACTATCTCCTCAGCACCGGGATTACAAGTGTGGCTACCACACCCACCTTATTATATGGGTTCTGGGGATCAAACTCAGGTCCTCACACTTGAACATCATACCCCTTACAAGCTAGTCTGATGTCCTGAGACTCCATATGTATCTATAACATACATAAGTTTATCAGAGTCACATGCATCTCCTGATACTTTAATTTCTAACAAGGAGGCATTCATTCAATTAGAGCTACTGATGTAATATCCTTTTATTTGGGGAAGGCAATCTTATTTGACCAGAATGCTAACCTCTAGGCCAGAATAAACTTGAGAACAGTTCTGCCTGGACCTTGGAATATGGATAGAGTTGGAGGGGTGATATTGTGTACAGAATTTAGGAGCATGGACGTGGGTCAGAAATGGTTATATTTTCCCTCTGTGGCTTATGTGATAGTTGTACTTAAAGATTCAGGTTTTCTTCCCTAGGAATTGCACTTCAATCTCAGGAGTGTAAGAAGGAATAATGTTCCCAAGGCGCTTAGCACAGAGGAGCGCACATACTGACTTCTTTTGACTCTCATATACATTATCTACAGTTCCTCGCCTAAGATATCAAGTGTCTAGTTTTGTTTTGTTCTGATATAATTTGTATTATTGTTTTATGATTATCCTGTAACTTGATTAAAAGTCTCTGCATAGCATCTATACAAAGCATAATAGGATATTTCCATTAGAAGGTTGTGTGTGTATGTTGAGGGGGCGTGCCTCTGTGGGCATATGTTGTGCAGAGGATAGTATGTAAGAATTTTCTCCTTCTAACATGTGGGTCCCGAGGATCGAACTCAGGTCATCATGCAGGGGTTGTAGCACCTGTAGCTATTGAGCTATTTCGCTGGCTTAGAATAATTCTCTCTCTTCTCAAATCCCCCCAATTTTTTTTCTCTAAGAGAATATATACATTTTTATTTACATCCAGTTTTGTGTGCATCATTACAGTGGCTATCACTATAGTTACTTGTATTTTTAAATAATCTTACTTAATATTTTACTATATACTTAATAATCTGTTATAAACAAGCTTTAAATAACTTAAGTAGAGCGGCCAGAGAGGTGGTCCAGAGGTTAAGAGCACTGACTGCTCTTGGAGAGGACCTGGGTTCAATTCCCAGCGCCCACATGGCAGCTCACACCTGTCTGTAACTCCAGTGTCAGGGCTTCCAACACCTTCACACAGACATACATGCAGGCAAAACACCAAAGCATATTTAAAAATATGAAGATAAGTAATAAATAATTTGCTGGGCAGTGGTGGCACATGCTAATTAATCCCAGCACTTGGTAAGCAGAGGCAGGCAGATCTCTTGAGTTTGAGGCCAGCCTGGTCCATAGAGCAAGTTCCAGAACAGCTAAGAGTACACAGAGAAATTCTGTCTCAAACAACAACAACAACAACAAAAATTAATGTAGTTCGTATTTCTATTAAAATTCCCTTTTTCCTTGGTAATTTTATTATGAATGTTATTTCAAATTTGTAGATCTATACAAATAGAAATAAACTTCATAATTGATACTTAGAATAATATAATCTTACAGTGTCTCTATGATTAGAAATGTCAGTGTTAGGTTATAAATTATAATGTTAGTTAGGCGTCTGTCCCCAGGTAAAAGGAAAACCTGATCAGATTTGGCAATAACATGTGCGTACCGTCCACTGCTCTCGCTCCTCTGAGTTATGTCCCTAGTATACCTCTACTTGGACAGAGACATCTCAGTTTTCCCTTGCAGCCAAGCGTAAGGAGTAAACAGTTATGGTGTGTACATAGTGTGCCTTGCTTGTGTTTCTATCGTTTGAGACACAAGGAAATCTGTGTAGCTCTAGCTGGCCTGGAACTCATTATTGGAAGGCCTGGACTCAGCTCACAGCTGTCCTGTTTGTCTTCTGAGAGCTGGGATGGTAGACATGATCTGTCCAGCTGAATAGAAGGCTTCCTCACAGGAAGAGGTGGGGCACTGTGGCTTCCTCCTCTCTTGTTGAAATGTAGCTGTGGTAATTGGACCATGGCTGGAGACCATGTGCTGAGAAGGGGGAACAAAGGACGTCTCCAGAACGTCCTGATGTACCTGGCTGGCCCCAGCGTTTCACGTCTTCTCTTCTTGTGGCAGAGTTAAATTTCTGTGTTGCATAAACGCTGGTTTTGTGTTACTATGAATGGCTTAAGCTAACCTTGTTAACACTAAGATAGCTTCAGTTTTTAGAAGGAAAACTTCTACCATTGGCAAAAGTTGTAGGGTTTGTTTGTGTGGGTTTTTTTTACCCCCCTTGTTACTTACTTGAATTCTACTGTTATTTTTGGTAGTTTGAGTTTTAGGAGATTAGAAAAACCATATCTAGTCACTGTCTTTTCAGACAAATCAAGCCATTCCCTCCTGAAGGTTTAGTCCTATAATCCCAGCTACCCAGGAGTGCTGGCTTGATGGGTCGTTCTGCAGTAGCTTAGCAGGTAGGAGTGATGAGGGAGATGGAGATAGCTCTGACCTACGTTATGAGGTTTCAGAGGGGAACAGGTAGTCTGTCAGGAAGTGGGACATGGACTATTTTGTGATATGTTGGCCACTAGTCTGGCTTTATTTACCTAGCTCCTGCCAATCTAAGTGAAGTTAAATTATGAGATGATGGAGTACTTTGCTAGAGCCGCACTGGTGCTGAGAAGCCAGCTGTGGTTGTTGAGATCTACACCACTGTGGATATGCCTGCTGTCATCTTCCCGGGTGACAGAGGAGTCAGGAGAGCAAAGCCCCTCTTACACAAGGCTCCAGTCCAAGTGTAAAGGAAGCAAGCCTTGAAAGCAACTGCCTAGAAACACGTTTCCCTAGGAGCAGCAGAGCAAGCCAAGCTCAGCAGTAGTCCGAGGGCTTGGGAGGCAGCCTGCATCTTGAGCTGAAGGATCTTGGCCACATTGTCCAGGTGGGACTGATTTTTAAGGCATAGCACATCATTTTTTAAAACTGATGTGTTATGGTGTCAGATTGATGAGGGGTGGAATTGTGAGGGCTGTCACTTACTCTCTAAAGTCACTTAGGAGATGCATGGAAGACCAGGCCTGTGAGAAAAGGCCTTGACGATCAACTGACATACCTACCTTTCTTTGTTTTCCTTGCTTCCGCCCTTCCTTCCTTGCTCCTTCTCTCTCTCTCTTCCTTCCTTCCTTCCTTCCTTCCTTCCTTCCTTCCTTCCTTCCTTCCTTCCTTCCGTCCTCCCTCCCTCCCTCCCTCCCTCCCTCCCTCCCTCCCTCTCTCTCTCTCTCCCTTTCTCTCTCTCTCTCTCTTATTCATTATTTATTTACATTTCAAATATTGTCCCCTAAGTGGTTTCCCCTCACAAACCTCCCACCCCTTTCTCCTCCCCTTTGCTTCTAAGAGGGTGCTCCCCCACCCATCCACCCACTCCCACCTCACCTCTCTATCATCCTCCTTCTCAGGGGCATCAAGCCTCCACAGCACCAAGTACTTCCCCTCCCACGGATGCCTGCTACATCTGTAATAGGAGCCATGGATCGCTCCATGTGTGCTTGGATTGATAGTTTAGTCCCTGGGAGCTCTGTAGGGTCCAGTTAGTTGATATTTTTTTTCTCTGGGGTTGCAATCCCCTTCAGTTCCTTCAGTTCTTCCCCTAACTTTTCCACTGGGGAAAAGTCCAATGGTTGGCTATAAGTATCTGCATCTGTCTTAGTCAGGGGCTGGCAGAGCCACTCAGAGGACAGCCATACCAGGCTCGTGTCTGCAAGTACTTCTTGGCATCAGCAATAGTGTCAGGATTTGGTGTCTGGGGGTGGGAAGGAACCAACAGTGGGGAGGACTCTGGGTGGCTTTTCCTTCAGTCTCTGCTCCATATTTTTGTTCCTGCATTTCCTTTAGACAGGACCAGTTCTGGGTTAAAAATTTTGAGATGGGTAGATGGCTCCATCCCTCAACTGGGGACCATGCCTATATATTGGAGTTGGTCTCTACAGGTTCTATCTCTCTACTGTTGGGCATTTCATCTAAGGTTCCTCCCTTTGGGTCCTGAGAGTCTCTCAACTCCCAGGTCTCTGGTACATTCTATAGCCTCCCCCCCCACCCCCCATCTCTGCACTACTCCCTCTACTGTTACATATTTCTATTCATTCTCCTGGCCATCTGGATTTTCTCCTGTCTCTTTCTATACTTGATCCTGCCCACCTTTTTTCCTTCCCCCTCCCCATCCTACCCAGGCCTCTGCCTCCTGTAATTATTTGTTCCCCCTTCTAAGTGGGACTGAAGCATCTACACTTTGGTCTTCCTTCTTATTAAGCTTCATATGGTTTGTAGGTATTCTGAGCTTTTGGGCTAATATCCAGTTATTAGTGAGTGCATAGCATGTATATCCTTTTTGAGTTTGGGTTACCTCACTCAAGATGATATTTTCTAGTTCCATCTGCCTGAAAAATTCGTGAAGTCCTCATTTTTAATAGCTGAGTAGTATTCCATTGTGTAAATGTATCACATTTTCTGTATCCATTCTTCTGTTGAGGGTCAAAGCTGCTATGAACATAGTGGAGCACATATCCTTGTGATATGGTGGAGCATCTTTTGGGTATATACCTAGGAGTGGTGCAGCTGGGTCTTTAGATAGAACAATTCTAATTTTCTAAGGAATCGCCAGACTGATTTCCAGAGTGGTTGTACTAGCTTGCAATCCCACCAGCAATGGAGAAGTGTTCCTTTTTCTCCACATCCTCACCAGCATCTGGTGTCACCTGTTTTTGATCTTAGCCATTGTGACTGGTGTGAGGTGGAATCTCAGGGTTGTTTGATTTGCATTTCCCCGATGACTAAGGATGGTGACCATTTCTTTAGATGCTACTTGTCCATTTGGGATTCCTCAGTTGAGAATTCCTTGTTTAGCTCTGTACCCCATATTGAATTGGGTTATTTGTTTTTCTGAAGTCTAACATCTTGCCTTGCTCATTGTAGGAATTGTGTGTGTGACTTGGACTGTGTAAGTGGTTAGAGCAAGTTGACCATTCATGTGCATACATTGGTTTCTATTGCCTTTTAAGTGGACTGTAATGAACTGTATCTTGGAAGTATCGGCTGAATAGACCCTTTCTCCCTTAAGTTGTCTTTAGCCAAGAAACTAGGTCAGAAAATAATAGGAAAGTAGCAGTCAGAGCCCTGTTTATAATGAGTGTAATGATTACGTTTTATAAAGCCATCATGTGATACCAAATTGAAATCTGGTGGTTTTCTAGCTTTTTTGTGAACACATTTGCTCATTTGTTTTGGCGTCATGTTTGGGTAAGATCCTGAAGTCAGAGGAAGGTTTCATTCTATCCATAGTTTTGTCTGTCTACATTGCATTAGGATAAGGACCTACCTAAGTTGGTACAGGGCTTCACTGTAAGTTTTTTCTTTCTTCAAAAGTGGCTTGTGTACAAGTGAAGTTTTATAACATTATTGTAAAGCTCTGGGGTGCCTTGTATGCTGATGATGTCTTCAGTCATTTCCCGGATTAACCTGTAGACCCTTTCTAGCCCAGCGAAGGCACAGAGTGTACTTATCCCTTCTCACAGTTCCAGCAGAGGATGCAGTATTATCTGGTGCCTACCAGTAACCCAGCTGATGTTTGTGCAGTAGAGTGGCCTGTGTAGAGAGAGTTTGTAGGCCTTTTGCTTTCTTAGTGTGTTGATAATCTGTCAACATTAAATATATAGAAGAGAGAAAGATGGGGAGGGGGAGGAAGAAAGGAGGGATGTCTGCATTGCTGAAGAGGTGGAACTCTGAGCTTTGCACATGCTAGGTGAATAGAGTTAAACATTTGCTAGGATTTTGATATCTTGCAAGTATACTGCTGCTTTCATTTAAGCTAAAATTAATACAAAGGTTTTTGTTCCTCACCACCCTAATAAAATATTGCAGTAAAGCTAGTAACCACAATTTTTTCAGTTTCCTAGTGCTTGTAAACTATATTTATATTATTATCTGGTCTCTTAGCTATACTTTAGCACTATCTATACAAAAAATGGTTATGTTACATTTAAAAGTATTTGATTTCTTTTTTTAAAAAATGTGATTATCTAAGCCCTCGGGCCATCCTTGTCTTTCTGCTGCTAGAGGGTCTTATCCTGACAAGAATTAATGGATGCTGACTGGCTAAGGTGGTGGTCTGTGGCACTGTCTTCAACTAAGATAATGAAGCTTGAAACACAAGATTTCTCTGTAGCATCTGGTGCTGTGTGATAGCATTTTACCCATAGTAGAACTGTGAAAATTATAGTTGTCTCAGTCGGGCACTGCTTTACTTTACCTATTATGTTTATGTCACATATCCTGAATCTTCCGTGGCATTTTAGCACTCTCGGTAGTATCTTTCCCCAGAGGAGATTTAATCTCACTTTCTGTCATTTGCTCATTCATAACAAACAGTTCTTTATCATGTTTCATGGCAGTATTGTAGCATTTGAATCACGTTCCCCACATCCTACGGAAACTCAGCTGCCACCTTCACTAGACACCGTGTTTGCTTCCTTCACTGAAATCTCAAGCCATAAAGTCACCGCTGAGGGCTGTAATCAGCATCTCCCAAAATCTCGGGAGTTTGCATACGTATGCTGATATTTTCAATTCTTCCCACGAATCATGGATGTTCTTAGTGATGCCTAAATTCGGGAATCTTTCAAAGTATTTTTCCTTTCTTGAGACAATGTTTTTGCTAAATAGCCCAGGATGGGTCTAAACTTGTGATCTTCTGTTCTCAGCCTCTGAAATGCTGGGGTGGTAGGCATGTGCCCCCATGCATCATGTGTCCCCATGCATCATGTGTCCCCATGCATCATGTGCCCCCATGTATCATGTGCCCCCATGCATCATGTGCCCCCATGCATCATGTGCCCCCATGCATCATGTGCCCCATGCCCTGCTCCTTTACAGGTTTTCAATTTACTTTGCCAAAAATTCATTATCTGACTGGAGAGATGGCTCAGCAGTTAAGAACATGACTGCTCTTCTAGAGGATCTTGGTTTTATTCCTACCACCTACATGGCTGATAACAACCATCTGTAACCACATACATGAAATAAAATCATAAAAATAGTAATTACAGAAGTAGTTATCTATGGCACATATAGCTCCAGTAAATGTCTTTCTTTCGTGGTGATGCTTGTAAGTTAAAAGTCACTCTTGTATCACAGGTTACACAGTAGATTTTGTGTTGACAGGCATGAAAGTAACACAGAGCTTATTTTACATTTCACTGGGTAACTAGTATCAACACATAGTAATATTGGTGTGTGGTCCATGCATATATATGCAAATATTCATGCCAGAGTGCCTGCCTATATCAGAGTCCAGAGGTCGACATCAGGTGTCTTTTGCTGTCATTCTGCACTCTTGAGCCAGGGTCTCTTACTGAACCTGGAGAACACTTCTTAGCTGGATTGGCTGGCCAGTGAGATGGACAGGCCCGTATCTTCATCCTGTATTTGGGTTACAGATTTAGTTGCTGAGGTTGACCTTTATGTGGGTGCTGGGAACCTGAATTCAGACCCTTATGCTTGCACAAGGGGTGCTTTACCTACTGCATCATTCCCCTACCCCAAGCAGTAATATTTTTAAAGGAATCGCTTTCTGTGAAGAGGAGGCCTCGGCAGCCTTATTTATCAAACCTTTTAAACAGATATGTTGTCATCCAGGTCTTTCCTTCTCTATTCATAGAGCAAAAGCAAAAAGTAGACTTGGATGATTCTTAGGGCTCCAGGGTTGTCAGACTGGTAAATTAATGTTGGCTACAGCTTGCTAGATTACCCTGCAATGAGAGAATTGCCCTGAACTTTTAGGCCATAAAGTTAGGTATTGGACCTCTCTTCTGATGTTATAAAAGTCATAAGGGGACCTTCTAAAGGAAGGCTGTTTTGTGGACAGCTACGTACGGTTAATTTTTTGTTGACACAAGCTGAAGTTATCTGGGAAGAGGAAAATTCAGTCAAGAAAGTGCCTCCCTCCAATTGGTCCGTAGACAAGTGTGTGGAAGTATTTTCTTGATTAATGATTGATGTGGGAGGGCCCAGCACAGCAGGAAGACTACTCCTGGTCCTGAGCTGCATCTGAAGCTGTTTGAGCAAGACACAGAAAGCCCTGTTCCTGCCTGGCCTCTGTCCCAATTCCTGCTTCCAGGTTTCTGCACTAAGTTCCTACCTTGACTTTTTTTCACGACGGACTGAGAGCTGTAAGCTAAAATAAACTCTTTCTCCTCAAGTTACTTTGTCCCATGGTCTTCATCACATCAGTTGGAAGCAAATGAGGCCAAGTTGCACTTAGTGTTGTGATTGGCACCTTCTTCAGTTATCTTAGTTGCTTAGGAAAATTTGCTGCATTTTCCACGTCTGTATTTGATGCTTCACTGTTCACTGTTATACTGTAGAGACAGAGTCTTTCTTAAGTCTCAGAAGCCATCCTGTGTAGCTTCAGACATCTTGTGAAGATGGCCAAACACTGCTGCTGCTCTCAGCCCTCAGGCATTGGCGCTGGTTTGGAAGGTTTGTCTGAGGGCGTGTGTCTGGGCTGCCTGCTCTGTGTCAGTAGACATCTGTACAGTCCCTAGAACGCCTTCTCAGTTTCCTTGAGGAACTTTGCCTCTGCATTCATAACTTGGCCATTCAACACAGAGGCTTACCTCTCTGCCAGGCTCAGTTTTCAATATGCCTTCCCCACTAAGACTAATCATTGAAAGATGAGAGAGGTGTTGGATTCTTCCTTTCACTTAAAAAAGTAGGATGAATTGACCTACTTTCAGTATTGTTGTGTTTCTGAATTAGGAATGCCTGAGACTGCCAAAGAGCCAGTAATGAAACCTGCAGGGCTCTTCTCACAGAGTGCATTGAGTGCAGTGTCTTAGGGCTCATTGCTATAAAGAGGCATCGCGACCATGGCAGCTCTCATTAAGAAAAATACTTCACTGGGGCTGGCTTACAGTTCAAAAGTTTAGTACATTATCATCATGGTGGGAAGCATGGCAGCATGCAGTCAGACATGATGCTGAAGAAAGAACTGAGATTTCTACATTCAGACCTGCGGACAGCAGGAAGAGAGTGAAACACTGGGTCTGGCTTGAACAGCTGAGACCTCAAAACCCAGCCCCAGTGACGCACTTCCTCCAACAAGGCTACAACTACTCCAACAAGGCTGTTCCTTCTAGTACTGCTACTCCCTCTGGGTCTATGGGGGCCACTTTCATTCAAACCACCACAGCTTCTAATATGGAGGCAGTTCATATTGCCTCAGGCTTCACGGATATGAACACCACTGTTCGAAGATTACTGCAATGAATATAATAACTAATAATGGTGACATTAGAAATGTGAGACTTAATAAAAATCTGACATAAATGTCAAGTAAACACATGCCAATGGAAAACTTAACTGGTGCAGCATTCTTTTTTTTTTTTTTTTTTAAAGATTTATTTATTTATTATATGTAAGTACACTGTAGCTGTCTTCAGACACTCCAGAAGAGGGCACCAGATCTCGGTACAGATGGTTGTGAGCCACCATGTGGTTGCTGGGATTTGAACTCTGGACCTTCGGAAGAGCAGTCGGGTGCTCTTACCCACTGAGCCATCTCACCAGCCCCCTGGTGCAGCATTCTTTTTTAGCTAGGCTGGCTGGCCAGTGAGCTCTGCTGATCCAACTGTTTCTGGCCCACAGTGCAGGGCCTAAAGGCAGCTGTGCCTGGGATGTTTAATGGGTACTAGATTTAAACTTGGGTCCTAGGCTTGCATAGCAAGATCTACCCATTATGTGGTCTTTTTTTTTTCTTTTTTAAGATTTGTTTGTTTATTTTCTGTATATCAGTACACTGTAGCTGTACAAATAGTTGTGAGCCTTCATATAGTTGCTGGGAATTGAATTTAGGACCTCTGCTTGCTAATTATTGTTGCTTATTTCCTAGCATTGTTTTGTTTTGTTGTTTGTTTGTTTTCTGAGACAGGATCTCACCTTAAAACTCTGGCTGGCCTGGAACTTGCTATTTAGACCAAGCTGGACTTGAACTAACAGAGATCTGCCTGCCACTGCCTTCCAAGTGCTGGTATTAAAGGTGTGTGCCCCAACACCCCAGCTCCCTAACACTCTTCATTGCCTTTTGGTCCCTATGTTTTTGGGTAGAAATTAGCTGTTGATTTTGTTGGGGACTCATCCTTCATAAATTGCTTCTTTGCTTTTAAAACTGTCTGTTGGCTGGAGATACAGCTGTTTCTGCACGTGCCTGAAGTCTTTAAGAAGCAGGGTCTCATCTGTTACTGCCTCTCCCATCCAGCAGATCTCAGCATGTCTTGGTGGGGACTCACCTTTCTAGATGGAGTTTGTTGATTTTGTTGGATCTGTAGATTTATATCTCTCCTCAAATTAGGGAAGATGTCACTATTCTCATTTCAAACAGTGTTTGTGCTCCTCTCTCTCCTCTTTTGTACTTACTCACAATGATGTGTTGTCTCAATTGATGATGTTGCAAATTAATGGGCTCTCTTCACTGTGCTTTATGCTGCTTGCACCTCAGACCAGGTCTTCTTCCTTGGCCTTGGCTGGCTCCTTGTTTTCCCTTTCTTGCATCTTTTTAAAAATTTGCATAGTGAATTTTCACACTAGTGTTATTTTTAGCTCTACATTTTCTATTTTCTGTTTCTTTATTGATGTGATTTTATTCATTTTTCCCCCTGTTGATTTCTCTCTGTTGTCTTTGATTTCCTTTAGGTCTTCAAGCATAATTTAGAAATTTAATCTGTTACTAGTAGACCCACCCTAAAGGCAATGCTAATGAGAGTTCTTTAGACTGAATTAAAGGATCCTAGATGGTAAGTTGAAGTAAAAAAATTAATCTCTGTTTAATTTAACTCAGAAGGAACTAGATAGGAAAAACAGGAGCTTGAAGA
This sequence comes from Mus caroli, assembly GCF_978045245.1. NCBI lineage: Eukaryota > Metazoa > Chordata > Mammalia > Rodentia > Muridae > Mus > Mus caroli. Next base: position 120,631,952 of record NW_028227257.1, read on the forward strand.
ATAGAATCATGTGTGACTGTCATCTAGAAAGCAAGGATTGTGGTTCAGATAACCAGAGATGAGTAATGCTGGCATAAGATAAGACCTTGCTTTTCTGTTTGAAGCATATTGAAATTGTCAGTAACTCACACTTATGAACTCTCTGTAGTCCCCAGTAACCTCATTTCAGGACATAGTGTCTTAGTTAGGGTTACTGCTGCTGTGACCACATGACCAAAAACGACTTGTCAAGGAAAGGGTGTATGTGGTTTATGCTTCCACATCACTGTTTATCACTGAAGGAGCTCATGACAGGAAGCCAAACAGGGCAGGCAGGAACTGATGCAGAGGCCATGGAAGGATGCTGCTTACTTGTTTGCTCCACATGATTTGCTTAGCCTGCCTGTCTTCTTTTTTTTTTTTTTTTTAAGATTTATTTATTTATTATATGTAAGTACACTGTAGTTGTCTTCAGACACTCCAGAAGAGGGCGCCAGATCTCGTTACAGATGGTTGTGAGCCACCATGTGGTTGCTGGGATTTGAACTCTGGACCTTCGGAAGAGCAGTCGGGTGCTCTTACCCACTGAGCCATCTCACCAGCCCCTGCCTGTCTTCTTAAAGAAACCAGGACACCAGCCTAGAGTGTCCCCTCCAAAATGGTCTAGGATCTCCCACATTAATCACTAATTAAAAATATGACCTATAGGCCTGCCTATAGCATGATCTTATGGAGGCATATTCTGTATTGAGACTCCATCCTTTCAAAGGACTGTAGCAGCCGGGCGTGGTGGCACACGCCTTTAATCCCAGCACTCGGGAGGCAGAGGCAGGCGGATTTCTGAGTTCGAGGCCAGCCTGGTCTACAAAGTGAGTGCCAGGACAGCCAGGGCTATACAGAGAAACCCTGTCTCGAAAAACCTAAAAAAAAAAAAAAGGACTGTAGCTTGTGTCGAATTGATATAAAACTATCCAGCAGAGAGGATAAACAGCTTGCTCAGATGAAGTGGTGGTTAGATGGTAGAACTTATACCATAGTTGATGAATGTGCGTGTTTGGCACTTGAGCCACTTTATTCCTAAAACAATCTAGATGTGTAAGAAATTTTAAATGGTAGCACATACCTGTAATTCCAGCTCCTCAGGAGGCTGAGGTAGGAGAAACATGGCTAAGCAACTTACTGAGACTTACCGGTTTCAAAACGAATGAACAAAGCCACCAAACCCCAAAACTAAACAAACTACAAGCTTGTAGTTCCTGAAACATGAAGTTTCCCAGTGCCTTATTACTTCAACAGGTAATTACTGAGTGCCCAACCTGCTCATGGGTTATCGTCTTACACTTTGAAAATGCAGTCACCCTACAGTCATCATTTAAAGCTTGTTTTTCATCTATTGCTTCTAAGTAAACAGAGGAACTCAACCACATCTCTTATAACAGACATTTGATTTTCCCCTGTGATGTTCTCTACCTTTCAATGTTTGTTATCTGAGAATAAATTATGGGGACGAATTATATGTCAGACAGTTTCCATGTGTTATTTTGTTACACTTACTAATATAAAGTAACAGTTCCAATTTGACACACTTTGGAAGTATTATAGCTAAGGTTTATGTTCAAAGACAATGATGTATCTATTATAATGTGCTCAATGTAAAACTAATTTGTGTTTAAAAGGTCCTAGTATATGTATAAGGAAAACCAAGCATAATAGTCAATAAATATTTTCTATGTGTTTAAGTGACAAATAATATAATAGAAGAAAAGGATTATAGATAAACTAATTTGTTATGATTTAACAGTCACCTCCAAAATTCATCTTATAAATTAATTGCCATTGTGACAGTGTTAAGCTGTGTACTATAAGGGCTCTATATAATCCTCTCTATAAGAAGGATTATAGGGCACCACCCCCTTGAATTAAGAACTTTTAACATGATAATTTAATTACAATGGGTAGGCATGGAAATTTCCCTCCCTATATATACATATATTCAACATATGATGTCTTCTTCAATGTTATGTTTCAAGAAAAAGCAAGACAGAAGTACTCTCTACTTCCAGCCTCCAGAAGTATGAACTAGATACCATTGGCTCATTCTATTGATCCGAAAAAGCACATGAACACATAGTATGGCTTCCAAGGTAATTGTGAGTCACAGAACTAAACCAGCTTATACTCTACTATTCTTGGTCTTATTTAGCTTTATTTTTGTGTAACATAGTTATAGTATAGATAGTAATGGGATAGATATGCAGCGGGATGCCCAATGGAAAATTACTTGCTGTCACATATTTCCCAGGTAAGAATTATGAGCCATTCATTACTATCAATACTATACTAGCTCGCATTCAGTCATTCCTTTATGCTGTTATTCATTTTACAGATATTTACAGAGTGTTTATCTTGTCTTCTTTGTCCATGTACTGGTGATGTGGTTAGTAGGACAAAGTTCTTTTGGCATTAAGTTCACCTTGGAGTGTGGAAGAAGAGAAAAACAAATATTCTCAAATATTGATAAGTACTTTAAAAATGAGGAAGATGTGGTCCTGCTTACAGGCAATTGGGTTGAACCTAGGGCAGTATTCACTTAAAAGTTAGGGTGGCCCCCTTGATAAAGTGATCTTGCATTGAGAAGTGAATTCCCAAGAGGGTCCAGCCACAGCAGACCTGAGGGGATGGGGCTACAGCAGCAATAAGGCAGGGATATTGTATGCGGGGAGAATAGAAACCAGCAGATGCTATTGGAGGTAGTCACAGGACTGTGTGTATGTGGGGGCAGGGTGGTAAGGTTAATTGTAGAGCATTTTCCTAGCAGGTGTGAAGCCTTAGGTTCAGTCCCTAGGGCCATAGCCTCTAAGTGTGAAGTAAAAGTAAAGCCACTGGAAGGTTTCCTGTCCCTAGATTTATATCCACCTCCTTGGTTAATGCTTAATGCGATTGCTTCATAGGTAACACTTTTTATATTGGATGCTGTAAAGGAATCAACCATGTTTAATTCATTAGTGACATTAAATCATAATGATAAATCCTCAGGCTTTGTATGAATATATATTTCTGTCATTATTTCATGATTTTGTCCCTAAGCTATACACTTGTAGCATACTTAAGAAAGTCCCATTATCTTGGTTCGATAAACATTGTATTCTTTTTAACTTGTTAAATTTAGAAAAGTAGAAAATACACTGTTACCATTCTCTCCAAGTTTATAGTCCAGGGAAAAAGTGACATAAAATGAATTGAACAGAATTACTATATACCTTAAGAAAAATGTACATTATATATCTTATGAACATAAAATGACGGGTGTAATGACTATTTCTGGTTGTCAAGTTGACTATATCTGGAATGAACTACAATCCAGAATTGAAGGGCTCATCTGTGATCCAGATCTTGAGGCTGGAAGACACAGGTTTCTGACCTGGATCTTGGCATGCAGATCTTGAAGCATAGAGGCAATGAAAAGCTTAGGTCCAAGCAAGGCAGCACAGGCCTTTAATCCCAGGAGACTAAGGCAAGGAGATCTCTGAGTTCAAGGTCAGTTTGGGACAAAACAAGTCCCAGATCTAGTAGTTGTTCCATCCCACACAGGCAGTTGTTTCAGCTGGTCTTCTATAGAAGTAGATTCTAACAGATGTGCTGGCAAGTAAATGCAAGTGGTAAAGTAGAGTGAATCTTCCTTCTTCTAGTGCCCTTATGTAGGTCTCCAGCAGAAGGTGTGGCCCAGAATAAGGGTGTGCACCACCATGGGTGTGGCTGCCTGCTTATAGCTCTGCCCTGGGAAGGTGGGAAGTCAGTTATGGCAGAGAGCTCTGGTTTCTATCCAGAGACCCTGCCTCACTTAGTATGATGAAAGAACGATCAAGGATGATCACAATATCAACTGTGGGGCGCCACATGTATGTGTGTCTGCCTTTTGTCAACCATGGGGTGCCACATGTATTTGTGTCTGCCTTTTGTCAACCGTGGGGCACCACTTGTATGTGTGTCTGCTTTTTGAACCATGGGTGCTGATACTGTAAACTGTCTTTTGAAAGCACTTATGATTTCTAATTATAATAAGTTTCCACAGGTATATATTAATACATACATGGAAGCAAGCGCACATGCGCGCATGCGCGCGCGCGCACACACACACACACACACACACACACACACACACACACACACACACAGAAGTAGAATTGGTTTTCATAATAAAGGTTGAAAAGCATTGTCATGCTATTACAGGCAGTTCCTGACCCAGGATGGTTCCATCATAGTTTTTGAACATTTTGCAAAAGTAGCATTCGTTCAGTAGAAACTACTTTCAATTTTGAACTCTTATTATGCTGGGCAGTGGCAGCAAGCCAGTTACCCTGTAGACTCAGGACTGATAAGCTGGGCTTGCTATAATATTCTATAGCTTGCACATATTAAGTATATATATTTAAATTAACATTGGGTTTGCAACTTCACAGATGCTGAGTGTCTGCATTATCCTGTTCCTGTCTGTTTCCTTTTGCCTTTCATTCTCCACACTTTTAAGTTGTTGGAGTTTTGGTGGTGGGGCTGGGGTACTGGGCATCTGAGCTTCTGCTTGTCACACACAAGGTACTATGAATACTATAAGTAATACTGTAAAAGAATTGCTGTTTGACAGGAGGCTCTTTAGCAAATTTTGCCAATTAGTTCTTTGAAAATGGGATTATGGTTATAAAATGGGACCAAGGAGACAGCCTGGTACAATTGTACAAAAAATAGGGCTTGAATTTTATGGGATTCTCACATGGCAGTGTGTGCTTGTAATCCCAGCCCTGGGATTCAGTTCCATACTGCTGCACTTCATGCTTCAGAACTATCAAGCCATCATGGCACCTGTATCTGTGCTCAGCTCTGACAGGGATCAAACATTTGAATCTGATTGCTGTACACAGTACTACACATGAGGTATGCTTATGGTAGATATCCCATTGTTTATTACTGAACTGGAAATTTAAGCACTACTATCCCATTCAAAAATATGAACTTTTCAAACTATTTTATGAATCCCTGAGAGATGGCTCAGTGGTTCAGAGCATGCACATAATGCCCCTGCAGAAAACTGAATCCAAGGTGCTCAACACCTATGGTAGGATCTTACAGCCTCAGTGACCACCTCCATGGGGATCTGTGGGCACACACACACATGTGTAACCTCCATTAACCATCCAGAGATACACATCATTGACAATAAAAGTAAATCTTAAGAAGAGATTCCTCTCATGGATTGTGAGCTTCGTTAGGACAAAACTGCCGTCCCCACTCTGTTTGTTGCTGGTGTTAGGATCTAAGTCCCCAAGTCTTGTCTGCTCTACTGACTGACTTTTAAAATGTGTCTTTGTAGGCATTGGTTATGTGTTCAGCAAATGTTTATACAGCATAATTTCACAATACTGTGACTCAATTATTTTCTGTTTTCTGAAGTGCCATTTAGAGATAAGATATTAATAATTTTAGACTTGGGGACCAATAGTATATTACCATAAACAATAAGTCACTTATATCTTTTCATACATCATACATTGAACGCTAGCCAAAGAATTATAAACAGTTACAGTAACTCTAGATGCAAGGGCTTGTATAAAAGTTTTATGTGAAGAGAAAGTTGGAGTTGTTAGCCAAAGTTATCTGTGTATTTTGTAGCTAGTACTGTTTTCTTAGATGTTTTTGTCTTAACTACTGTACTGTGATCATTTTTACAAATGCAACATTGATTTGGTAAAATGAAGTTTACTAGCTGTGTTGGTTACTTTGGCATTGGTATGACCTAAATGCTCAACAGAAACAACACAAGGGAGGAAAGGCTTGTGTTTTCAGTCTGGTAGGAAGGGTATGGCAGTGCTGGTGTCAGTGGGAGCATATGATGGACTCTGTGTGGATGCAGGCATGGAGGTGAGAGAGCTAGAGCAGGACCCGGCACCTGTAACCACAGTCCTCATCCTTGTGGCCTCTCCACCTGGTGTGTACTGCCGTGTAAAGACTCCTCCAGAGTCCTCCTAATGCTGCCAGCAGCCACTGAGCCAAGCACTCAACACAGGAGCTCGTGGGGGATCTTTAAATACAAACCTTAACACTAGTCATTTTATTTCTCAAATAAAATAAAGGTGTATTTCAATCAGAAAGAAATGATTTGGGAGGTCCAAGACTTTGGATAGAGGGACATATTTTCCCCCCAGAGAATACAAATTTATCATGTTTGAGTGGGTATAGTACTTGCTAATTTAATTATGTCATGGGTTGAGTATAATGTTAATGGCAAATAAATACTGAGGAATTTAAAAGCTCTGGAATATGATTTTAATTATTTATCATAAGTTGCTTTAAGTTAATCCCTATTTGTATGTTTCTTAAAATCAATTACATTTCTATGAAAATTAAAATCACAAATTGAAAATATGTGTTTGGAATAAAAATCATTACAGAACATTATTTAAATTTGAACTCCATTTGTAATAAAAGTGATTCATTTCACTTGTATGTCCAGAAGTAAATATCATATCATGGGCACAAATATGAATGCTTTTTACAACAGTTTTTATTATCTGTGTATAGGCATTCTGTTTTGCACATACATCAGAATACCATGTGCATGTCTGGTACCTGCTGGGGTCAGAGGAGGGTGTTGGAGTCCCTGGAACTGGACTTAGGGCTGGTTTCAAGTCACCATCTTGGTACTGGGATGTGGCACTGAGTCAGTTCTTCAGCCCCCAAGTTTTTACTTGAAATTATGAGGACTCTTCATGCAAAATAGCAATGTAGTGTGTCAGTACAATGTTAGTTTACCTGTGGCCTCCCTTGTTCAATGAAGCACTCTGCTGCCTTTTTATTGACAAGTGTAAGTGACAGTCTCCTTGGCATTGATCACACTTATAAGGCAGGTTTTACTATTCCACATGTCTCCTCCTCCTCCTTTGTGAATCTACTTAGTCAAGTTATGTTTACACACAAAGACTATTTCTCCTTTCTCCAGGCTTTTCCTATGCCCTCCCAAGGGGTATGTGAGGAATGTGTTTGCAGCAGAGCAGGCTTTGAAGAGCTGACTCGGCCTTGAGTGTTTGAGCTCTTGTGTAACTGCATGTACCTACTGGAGAAAAGGCTCTCCTAGTTTTCCTTTGTTTTGTTTTGATATAGTGCTTTCTCTTGGGTCTTCAGTCTGTCAGAATTAAGATCTTTAAAAGATTGGCCACCTCCATAACTTGAAATCTGTAGAGGAAGGCCGATCATGCATTACACACAAAGCTGAAGGGACTGAAGATGCATTGTAAGTCAAGTGTTCTCACTTTGGAGAAAAGAGAACTTTAGAGTGACATTATGTGACATGTGTATTATGGCATAGACTGTGGCATTAGTGTCTTAATTCTGTATCTAGTATTCTTTTAATATTAGGTGATTTTCTTTTGGTGTGTTCTCTCTCTCTGTCTCTCTCTGTGTCTGTCTCTATGTCTCAGTCTCTCTGTTTCTCCCCTCTCTCCCACTTTCCCTCCTTCCCTCCCTTTCCCTCACTCACTCATTCTCTCTCATGTTGGTTTAAGAAGGATCTGCCAGTCAGTGGTGGTACACACCTTTAATCCCAGCACTCCTGAGGCATAGGCAGTTGGAATCTCTGATCTCTGAGTTTGAGACCAGCTTGGTCTATAAGAGTGAGTTCCAGGACTATCAGGGTTAGACAGAGAAACCCTGTCTTGAAAAACAAAAACCAACCAACCAAAACCAGGAAGGTGTGTGTGTGTGTGTGTGTGTGTGTATGTGTGAGTGATCCTGTTTCAGGCCTGCTAGCAACTGTGTGTAAAAGTCACCAGTTTCCACCTTAAAAGGAAACTGCCTCTTGGCATCTCTGTAGATTACCCTTTCTCTCTGACTTCAGGCAGCCAGCCCTTAAGAGTACGTGATATACCTCCTGTATTGCTTAAGTCCTTTATTTCCCCGTCCACTACCATCTCCAGCTCATGCTTAGACAGCTCTGTCCACTAAGTACTTTCTGTTTCCAGGACAATGTCTCCTCTTCTCACATTGTGGATAACACCACCACATTAGCATATCTGAAGTCATGACTTCTTTTTTCTCACTTTTATTTATGTTATTCTTATTTTTGTGGGAAAATCTTTTCTCACATCTCTGTGTAGTCACATGCTGCACAGCCTGGAATACCCAACTCAGATTGATTTCCTTTTGGGTTCTGGCGGAAAGGGAGTGTGAATTGCAAAATCTGGAATCAAGAGGCGTCTTTATCGTTTGCCGTCTCTTATCGTGGGATGCCGGATAAGAGCGGGGAGGCTGTGTATGTCATGTCTTCCACTCACTCTACTTTTTGCTAAGTGACTTTCCTGGACTTGAAACTATCTGGAGTGTTGAGGCCAGAGGCATAAACAGACGCAACTCTCCTGCCTCAGATCCAGTGCTTCCCATGGAGTTACACTTCCCCCACTGGAAAATGCCTAGTCAACACAGGTGCTCTTTCACCAGAGACTTTATTATTTGCTTAAGACCAAGAACCTTGTTTTAAACTCTTTTGTATTCCCCATAATAGTTTGCATGTCAGCAGATTTTAATTCTTCCTTTGTTTTGTAGAGAACGCTTACTTTCCGGTAGGAGTAGTGTCTCTAGCTTGACTTGGCTGTGTATCAGCACTTGGGAACCTGGGCTAAGAGGCTTCTGACTTCAAAGCCAGCCTAGGTTATTTAAGTGAGTCCTTTTCTCGAAATAAAAAGAAAGTGATATTTTAAATAAAAGCGTATGTTCATGTTTAAAGATAGTAGTAGACAAATATTATGCTATATTTGTTTAGAAGGGATGGGGAAGCTGGCTTTGAATTTACTCTGTAACTGAGGGTGCCTTGAACTCTTAATCTTCCTGTCTCTATCTCCAGTGGGATTATAGACTTGTACTACCACCCAGTTTATATGCTGTCATGGATCCACACTGGCACTTTTGTATATACTGGATAAGCACTTTACCAACTGGGCTACGTGCCCTCCCCCAAAAGTCTTTTTAATAGTCTTGATAGTAACCATCTGTCTTTAAAGCTTTGTTGAACACAAAATAGTGGGAAACAACAGAAGATAATTAAAAATTGTTCATTCTATTTTGGATTTGGCTTGCTTGCTGTGTTCACAGCACTGACTTAAGAATAAAACTAGACATTACATCATTGTAAATGTCACTTTCTAAAGAGATGAGCAATTTTATTAAAAAAAAAATCAACAGTTTTGAGTGGATAAGGATTTATTGCAGGAAGATTTGTAGTACGAGCAAGGAAGGCACTGGATTCATAGCTCCACCCTCCAAAAGGTAGCAGATTTTATTAAATGACATAATTAATAGTTATTTATTATCTTATGTGTGTCTGTGTGCTCGTTCTTATGTGGGCGTGTACATCCATACCGTCAGAGGATGAACAACTTGTGGACATTGGTTTTCTCCTTCCACCCTGTGAGTCCAGAAGACTAACACGGATGGGGGTGGTGACAAGGGCCTTCCTGCACTGAGCGGTCTCACTAGCAGGAAGATATGACAGCGTTCTGTTGTTCTGGTTCGGAAGTCCTTATTGAGAACTGCCTTGTGGAGTCTTCTGGGTTTTAACATTTTATGAATATGCCTAACTTAAAGTATGTAAGTAAAGCAACCAGAAGTGCATGCACTTTATAATTCCTTTGCAGCCCAGCATGAATGGAAATGGGGCACTAGAGGGCAACTTAAAACCTCTGGGTGCCTGTGTGTGAGGAGATTCATCATCTGCCATAGATGTATTACAGAGGTGACGCCAAGGTGAAAAGCAGGCTTGCAGAATGGTTGGAAATCATTGATATTCTAACTTGGAGGCTGTAAATGGCTCAGTGGCAGATGGAGTCTTTGTCAAGGAAGAAAAATGGCAGCTTTCTAGTACATAGATGCTTTGCTAGCCACTCAGCACACAGGCTGTGACCTTTCTGTATTCAGAGACTTTTCTAGGCTCTAATAAATTGTCCTCTGCCTTTATTCTCCAAAAGTAGATAAATAGTAGTCATTACATTTGAGTACAAATTGAGGTGTTTCATTATGAAGACGCATAAACATGTTTTATTGTCTGTTCTTTAAGGAAGTAGGCTTTTAAGGGAATTTGCATTTCTTGTGGTCAGAAACCCCGAGTTAGTCAGTTGAATTGCAATATTAAAAGCACCTAATATAGTTTTAAAGTCTTTGTTTTAGGATAAAAGAATATTATAATTTGAAAGTACGCTAGAAAATCCTAGACCAACATACCGAGTTTACAGATGAAGAGACCAAGACTCAGGCTATCCAGGACCTGTTCTGCCAGTTATTGTTAAGTCTCAAATCAGGAAAAATGGCCGAGGTGCCTGTTAAACACATCAAAGCAGACCTGGCCTCCAGATTTTCCCAGCATCTCCTTAGTCCCTACCTTTTACAGGGTATGGCTGGCATGCCCTGCCCTATTCCTGAGCTCTCTGCTTCCTTTCCCCAGCTGGCCTTCCCTGTACATTCCTGACATTTTTGTTACTTAGCGTTTTTTTACCTACCCTTTACCCTCCTGGCCTCTTGGTCTCTGGGTCTCCCCTTTCTCTTCTCCTCACATGGCCTGGCTCAGGGTCATGGCCACTTTGAACTCTCCTAGATGGTTCTGCCTCTGGCTATGATCACCCTTGTTCTACAATAAACCTTCACCTGAAGTTGTAGCATGCACCATCTAAGGCAAAAGGCCTTTTTCTCCACTGAAACCCAAGACTCCCTGTTCTAACTCTAGAGACTGACTGCTAAGTGCTATGGTAGATTTCAGATGTGTGGTGTTTCCATTACTTTCTAATGTTCATTAGTTATTGAACTGAACCTAGGAGCAGTCATGCCCTCTGTTCTTATTATTAATTTTTTATTCAATCATGACTTACAGATTGATAGATTTTGGTTTGTTGTACGTATCATATAAGTTATTTTCGATTTTGTAAATGCTACTTTAAGTAAAATTTAAAATACTAAATAGAAGGCGCATACTTCATAATAGCTCTATAATAAAAGCAACTGAGAGTCTTATGTATTATTCAGCTTCAGGTATTTTTATATATATATTAAAATCGCAGCTTTCATTCAAACGTGATCACTAGAGTAAACAAAAGTTTATAGTTGTTTTGTATGGACTATGAAGTGATGAGCACCAGGCTTGTAACCACCTAGGAAATGTCTGTGTCCTGAGCAAGGGAGGGCTCATACAAGTCGCACAGCCAGAATGGACAGTTCACCCACGCCTTTCAGCTCTGTAACGCCATGGAAGCACTGTGCGCACTCAGCAATCACTCTACTTGAAAGTTTGAATTTTGAGCTTTTGCTGGGCTAGCAATAGGTTCCCACCTATTGGTGTAGAATGGCCAGAAGTAAGGCACAGGCTGTCAGCTGTGAAGTCAGAAGGTTAAACAGCAGTGGTCTGTGTTACCCTGTGTATATTTCTGCTGAGAACATTTCTCCCTTCCACTGCGTTTATCGGGATAGAACTTGATTGCTAATTGAATAGAATCTATTTTGTATTGTGTTGACTGATGTGAGTTTAGAAATACTGCACTTGATATTAAAATACTTAAAACATTTTGTAGATTGTATTCTGAGATATTTTGAAAAAATTCTTGTACATGTCTGTGAGAATTTATTTTGATTTTTTTTTTTAAAAGATTTATTTATTTATTATATGTAAGTACACTGTAGCTGTCTTCAGACACTCCAGAAGAGGGCGCCAGATCTCGATACGGATGGTTGCGAGCCACCATGTGGTTGCTGGGATTTGAACTCTGGACCTTTGGAAGAGCAGTCGGGTGCTCTTACCCACTGAGCCATCTCACCAGCCCCTTATTTTGATTTTTAGTGGAGTTGTAAGTACCTGTGAGAGTATATATTACCATATAGAGAACGGTTCAGTTCAATAACTAATGAACATTAGAAAGTAATGGAAACACCACACATCTGAAATCTACCATAGCACTTAGCAGTCAGTCTCTAGAGTTAGAACAGGGAGTCTTGGGTTTCAGTGGAGAAAAAGGCCTTTTGCCTTAGATGGTGCATGCTACAACTTCAGGTCCCGACTGACAAGCCTGACCCAGTGTCTACAGTTAAGGGAAAATTTCTACCATAAGATATACTAAAATCCTGTCTGTGCATTTTATAAAGAGAAGATAAAAAGTCTTATAATTGTTTTGCAGAAGAGAAAATTAGAAAAATTTGAGCTTTGCAAAATCCTGAAAACTTTTTAAAACAGTCATGCGTTTTACATAGAATATAGATATGAAGAATATGAGCAGAATATCCTGAGTGAGGTAACCACCCCTTGTGAATATTCAGTAGCAGTTTCACCTGTTGCTATCATTATAGTCAGTTTAAATGATAGTAACTGCATTATTCAACAGCTGCCTAGTAAGTAGCTATTTATAGAAAGTGGTAAGGTTAAAGAGGAGAGGACAACACAAAGACTCAAGTGACTTATTCTATGGGTAAAAGGCAAGATAAGGCTTAATTTGCTGGGGGACAGTCGTCAGCACCGTGAAGAGAAATAAAGTGAGTTCAGGGCTGTGAGTGTGTTGCGGGGCTTTCGAGGAGCCTTGTAAGGTTTAACTGAGACCCGGAGAGTTGTATCTGTTTTAAAGCAGTTGGCCTTTTGCTGGGGCAGGCTCTCGGCGAGCTACTAACTTAAGTTCTTGACTCAAGTTCTCACTACCGGATTCAGCTCCTTAGGCTTTCCGTTTCCTTCAGCATCTGCCTAGAAGTCCCACCCCCGAACCCCACATTCTAGTCCAAACCTGTCAGCAGCAAGACAACTTTTGACGTCTCTTAGGGTTGGCCTTGGGCACTGAGAGCTGTTTGACCTTTCCAATGACAGCTTTCTTCTTATCTTTTACATATAGAAAACCCCGTGATGGGTCTGTAGAAATGACAATACCAAAATCCTGCCCACTTAGCTCTTTTAACAATTGAAAACACCGGGACACACCTTCTTACCAGCAAGGTCTCTCAACTGAAGTTCAGGGCACTAGTTACAGAGCACTCACCAAAGGCTTTTCTAACCAGAAAGTGGTTTAGTTGCAGTTGAAAAGGCAAATATTTGGTGCGTTCCAAGGAGGACCAGCGAACCAGCACGGATGGAGTTCTGTGAGTGTCCAGCAAAGTAAAAAAGGGAGTCAGAGAGCTTTTATATTATTTGGGTCTTTTTGTTGTTAAGTTTTTAAGACAACATTTTGCATTGTTGCTTTAGCTGGCCCATAACTCATTTTTGTAGCATAGGCTGGCTTCAAATTCATGATGTCCTCTTGCCTCTTCAGTGCTTCATTTACAGGCATGAGTCGTCCTACCTGATTCTTGTTGTCCAACCAGTGTTTTCCAAAGTGATTTTGTTAGAACATTGGTTGTATGGAGCATTAAATAAAGCGAAGTTTCCATGGTGGAGAGTTAAATTAGGCCAGGCACACATCACATTCTGGTAAAGGCAGTTTGGAAAGCTCTGGTCAGAAGATCCTGAGTTTGAGCCTATGATTTTGTCTCAAAACCAAGGAGAACTAGAGGGAGGGAGCTAGGAAGGAAGAGAAGAGCTGGGAAGGAAGGGGGATGGAAAGCAGCATTGTAGAAGAGGTTTCTTTCATGTAGCAGCTGTCCCTGGGCATCTTTTAAGGTACTGTGTTTGAGAATTTACAACATATTTGACCCTTCAAGGGATATCTTATAAATGCTTCGTACATGCTGCGGTAGACGCACCCTAGGTGGTACTAGAGGCTAACTACAGGTTAGTACTGTATTTCCCAAAACTTGGTCTTGCACAATGACTTTGCTTTTTCTTGGCAGCCCTTGGAGCCTGTTCTTCTATTTAAACATTCATCTTTTTTTTTTTCACGATTCCTTCCTTTTCTTTCTAAACATTTTTCAAGTATATTCTTCTCTATGATATTTAAATCCCGTGTGTGTGTGTGTGTGTGTGTGTGTGTGTGTGTGTGTGTGTGTGTGAGCCGAGGTCTTGTTCTCTAGTCCAGACTGCCTTTGAGATCTTCCTGCCTCAATCTCTCCAGTGCTGAGGCCAGACCTGAGCTCCCCACTCTCAAGCTGAAGGCCTATGTATTCTTGGAGAATGGCATGATGTCTCATTCTGCCTGTGGCAATAAGCTGAGAGCCTGATGCCTCTTGCTGAGTGCTGTTCATCCATCTCTCAGTGATGCTTTAACTGATAGCACAGATCTAACTAGGTCACTCGCCTGCCTAAACTCCTGCACTGACTTGCTGGCACTGTGGATGCTCATGAAATCTTTCATAAACTGTTCCTTTTATCTGAACTTCTGCCTCAGCTTCCGGTACTCACCACTCCCTACGTTTAGAATCATTTAACTGTTTTAAAGTAGGTGATGCACATGCAGGTTTTTTTTTTTTAATTCAGTGTTGTGTGACACACCCTAATTTTTTATCTTTCGAGACAGAGTTTCTCTATGTAATAGCCTTGGCTGTTCTAGACTTGATTTGTAGACTAGGCTGGCCTTGAACAAACAGATCCCCCTCCCTCTGCCTCCTGAGTCCTGAGCCTTGTTTTTTTGAGACAGGGTGTCACTGTGTTTGTTGCTCTGGCCATCTTGGAACTCACGGAAATCCACCTGCCTCTGCCTCCTGAGTGCTTGGATTAAAGTGTCTACCACTGCTTCAGGCTGATTTTTTTATTTTTAAACGTTCAGATGTTGGACAGTTCACACTTCAGGAAGTAGAGACAGGCAGATCTCTGCGTTCAAGGCTAACCTGATCTACAGAGAGAGTTCCAGGTCATCCAGGGCCACACAGAGAAAGACACCATGTCCTGAAAAACAAACAAAACAACCCCCCAAAAAGTTCAGAGTAGATATCATCTGCAGGAATAGTCAAGATCTTTCTGGGGAAAACAGGCACTCCCGGATAAATCTTATCAGAGCGGGGAGCACTGCTCTCCCCACTTTCCATACAGTCCAATTCATATCGTGTCCAACGTCTGATCCCATAAGCAGATACTGCAGAGTTGAGATTTGTTCAGTAGTGGAATAAATTCTGATGGAAAGACTTATTCCATTCTCTTTCTTTACTCATAAACCTGTTAGGACTATAGATTAAAATGGATAGAGTTGGGAAGATGGCTCAGCAGTTGAGGTGGTGGCTGCTCTTCTGGAGAACCTGGACTCAATTCCCATCACTCACATGGCAGCTCACAGCAAACTGGAACTCTAGGACCTGATTCCCTCTCACAGACATACATGCACACAACACCAATGCATATAAAATAAAAATAAATAGACCATTTTTTAAAAGCCTCAGAAAAATGTTTAAAGATATATAACTGAAGTTTTGAAAGGAAAACTGGAAAATTAAGGAGCCCAAACTTGAGTATGAATTCTCATTTATGATTCACAGAAAAGTATGTTAGCTCTATAGGGAACCACTCAGGAAATAGGGTCTCATCAAAGGTGAAGACATTCACTTTGCAGAAGATCCTTTGACAATGATAAAAGGTCCAGCATGGAGTGGGGAGGAGTTCTCAAGTCCCTGTTCCTAGCTGAGGGTTATTGGCAGTCTCTAGCTAGCTACTGCTGAAAGGAGAGTGTTTTCTTTAGGAGTGTGGCCAATGGTGGGCTCCCTGTGCCCTGCCATGGTGCTGTAGCATGCAGATGACGAACGAATGACAGCAGCAATCTGACCAGCGAGTTAAAAAATAATAGGAATTGGTTTTAAAAGGTGATAATGGGGTGCAGTGAGGAGGTGTTTGATGACATTTGAATATGTAGGCTATAAAAGAAGGACACAAGTCAGTACTGAGAATGTTAACTGTCTAATTAAAAAAACGGAGAAAAGACATAAAATACTGTGTTACTTTGTGGATACATTCTGAGATTACAAAGAAATGATTCGTTTCCCTGGGCACTAGGAAAAGCCCAAAGTGACATTTCATTCCTCACTAATGAGGACAAAGCTTAGGGTTTGGGAAGATGCTCAGGGCCTAAGCATTTGCTGTGCAAGCATCAGGGCTTTAGCTTAAATCCTTCAAACCCATGTGTAAAGCCATGTGTGGTCCTGCCCAGCCTGTAACCCCAATACAGTATTGGAAGGCCAGGGGTACAGGACACCAGACATCCCCTTCTGGCCTCTTTACACACCACTCCAGTGTACACATGCACGTCTACCGCACATGGTCACGTGGTCAGCACACAGGCAAATAAAGAAAATGGTTGTAAAATGTTAGTGACAATAGCACATCCTGACCAGAATGTTGAGATTGGATTCTAAATGCATTGCTGGTAGGAAAGTAAAATGATACAACTTTTCTGGAAAACAAATTGGGTAGTTCTTCTGACTCTGTCTGTCTATCTGTCTATGTCTCTCTGTGTCTCTGTCTGTCTGTCTGCCTCTCTCTCTCTCTCTCTCTCTCACACACACACACACACACACACACACACACACACACAAACACACAAACACACACACAGAGCAGTCACATTTCTGGGCATTAATCCCACAAAATATAAAAGCTTATGTACATATAGGAACCTGAACATGTCCATAGTATCTTTTTTTTTTTTTTTTGGTTTTTCGAGACAGGGTTTCTCTGTATAGCCCTGACTGTCCTGGCACTCACTTTGTAGACCAGGCTGGCCTCGAACTCAGAAATCCGCCTGCCTCTGCCTCCCGAGTGCTGGGATTAAAGGCGTGCGCCACCACGCCCGGCTCCCATAGTATCTTTATAGTACATCCAAACAGAAACACCCTAAAGGGTTTGTAACACATGAATAAGCATAATATGGTATATTCCTACCATGAAATACTAAACAATAAATAGCCAGTAAGTATTGATGCAGACAACCATTTGGATCCTTGTCAAGTGTATTTGACTAAAGGAAATACTCCAGCCATAAAAGGCTATTGTAAACCTGGAGTTGATGGTGCCTGTTTTAATCCCAGCACTCAGGGCAGAGGCAGGTGAATCTCTGAGTACAAGGACACCCTGGTCCATAGAGGGAGTTTCAGGACAGCCAGGGCTGCACAAAGAAGTCCTGTCTCAAAAAACCAAGTAAGGGGGCAGGGTTATGACTCCATTTCTGTCCTGAATCAAAAGAGCAATACTATATATAGCTATTTATAAGCCAGAAAACAATGGCGGTTATTAGGGGTTAAAGGTGGCAGAGGAAAGGGCTTGAGTGTGACTTTAAAGAGGACCATGAGAGACTTTTCTGGTAGTGTTGGTTACAGCTGAAAACACATCTGTAACTGCCTTTTTGGTTTTGTCACGCAGTCAGCATATACAAGGCAAGTCACTAGGGAAACACTGGCTGATATATGGGTCATCGTTGTATCATCTTGACATTTTCTTGCAAACACAGTTATTTTAAAAAGAAAATGCTTTTAAAATTTGCTGTTCTATGACTTGAACCCAGGGCCTCAAAAGAGGCAAGCAGTCTACCACTGAGCTATCCTACGGCCTTATCTTAACTTTTTATTTAGTGATCTCTCTAAATTGCCCAGTCTGGCCTTGCTATCCCTGTGTTGTCCTGGAAGTCCTTGAAGTCAGAAGTTTTCCTGTCCCCCCTTAGAGTAGCTTAGCTGTTGTTCCAGACCTCGCTGGCAGGACTGGGTCAGCTCTTCCTACTTTCTCTTCATGTCTGAGAACCAGAAAGTGTTTCACTTCCTCATTCGAGCTGAGACTTTTTCCATAACCTGTGATTTGTATAGCTTTCTGCCTCCTGTAGAAAGTCTCATCACTGATAAAGCTAACACATGTCCACTGTTTTACTGTCAGCTGTAGATGAACCCTGCCCTAAATAACAAGATAAGCAGAAGTGCAAGTCATTCTGACCCTGACAGCTCCAAATCTGGGTTGGCATAGGAGGAATATCAAGTGCAATTCTTTTTAACTGCTGAGTGCTATTTCATAATAAAAACATGTCCTAATACTTTTGATTTATTCATTCACAACATTTCCAGCTTTTCCACTCTGCCTTCAGCTTGCAATTTCATTTCTTATATATGATTCCTTATATCCACATTCCAGAACTTTCCTTGCTGAAGTGTCTAAGTGGAATTATCATGTTATAGATTTCATGCAGTTTTAGTTTTGTGTTGTCAAATATTGTTTTATGTATATCTTACTAGCTACTTGTGTCAAAGGATTTCTGGCTCTGCATGTTATACACTTGCTTAGTTCTTGGTTTTCTAGCTCCTAGCTACAGCCTGTAACATAGTCTAACAAATTTTAATGTCTAGTTTTCTATAGCCCTATGACTGAACTTACCCAGTCTCCTCTGAAATTGGAAGATATGCAGAATCTCATTAATTGCTTAGTAGTAGATGAGAGATTTTACTTGTATAATGTTGTATATTATATGTTACATATAATATGTATATTTTATTAAATATATGTATAATATACATATGTATGTATATTATACATATATTTAATATTCTACTCTGATCAGTCAGATATTAGAATGCATTTTAGTTGTATAGATTTAATATTCATCTCTTTGTTTATGGTTTTTCAAGACTCCCATTACACTATCCTATTTTTGCTTAAATTAGCTCAGTAGAGAAAATAGCACACCATCCTCTGAGAAATTAATTTCTGTGATGCCAAGATGGCTCAGCGATTAAGAACACTGGCTGCTCTTTTAAAGGTCCTGAGTTCCATTTCCAGCAACTACATCCTGACTCACAACCACCTATACTGGGATCTGATTCCCTCTTCTGGCATGTAGGTGTATATGCAGGCAGAACCCTATATATATAATAAATAAATTAAAGAAAAAAAAGAAAGAAACTCATTCCTCTTCCAGCTCGTCTGTATGTTTGCATGTGTGTGGGTGTGCACTCTGCCCATGTGAAGAAACCAGACTCAGTTGGCCTTCTCTTTGCTCTTTGAGATTTCACAGATTGTCAGGTGTGGCTGCAGCACTTTTACCCATTGGCCATTGTCAGGTCCTTGTTTTTAGATCCTTTAGCCTCAAAAACCATATTACTACACTGGAGGTACCTTGATTTTTTTTTTTTTAACTGTACTGGTCTACCTGACATTTTATTTTTAGAAAAGTATTTATGCTGACCTGGAGAGATGGCTCAGCAGTTAAGAGCACTGACTGTTCTTTCTGAGATCCTGAATTCAGTTCCCAGCAACCACATGGTGGCTCACAACCATCTTCAGTGAGATCTGACTCCCTCTTGTGGAGTGTCTGAAGACAGTGGCAGTCTTATATATAAAATAAATTAAACAATTCTTTTAAAAAAGTTTTGCTGAAACCATGTAAAGTGCTCCTTTGAGCTACTATTTCCCAATCTATTAAACAATGGTTGTGAGCCCTTCTCTGATTCCCTGCAGGACTACAAACTTCAAAAGAGAAATCCATGAGACTTTAAATAACTAATTAGGAGAGAGACAGTAGATTGGGGTACAAATGATTTATCACTGGGTATTCTATTTGAGTATGGACTCAGGGGCTGTTGGAGTATCAACAGTGACTGGAATTGATGTACTTTCTCACAGTAGTGGGTTTTGTAGGTGTTGTAGCTCCTTGTTTGTTGGTTGGTTGGTTGGTTTTTTGAAACAGAGTTTCTCTTTGTAGCCCTGGTCTTGAACTCAGAGAACAGCCTGCCTCTGCTGTGTGAGTGTGGGCTCCTTCTGGGATGGGCTTTGGCTTGTGGCCTCTGTGGATGAATCCCTGAGCGGTCACACTTAAGGTTGCTTCCTTTGCTCCGAATAGAAGTGAAATTTCCTTATTGCTGTCCTTCTCTTGTTTTATTTAAACACTTTTGTTTAATTCGGTACAGTTTATACTATTTTGTTATATCAATGGAAATTTATGATTTTTAGTAAATACTGACTGGGTTAGTTATTGCTCTGAGTTATGTGGTCATTGGTTTAAAATCACTCTTTAGGGTTATCATATGATCAGTATTATTTTGTTTGAACACTGGATTGAGCTGAGGCATTGAAGTGTGTTAGCCAAGTGCTGTATTGCTGAGTAACCCTGTTGCCCCAGATTTTAATGACCTCAGCTATAAGACAGTTAGGCAGAAAGTGGTCTAATTTTTCTTTAATTTTTATAGTAGAACTAGAATTTATAATTACTCTTAGTTACTTTTTGAATAGCCTTATAATTTAGACATTTACATGTTTTTCTTGTTGTTTTGTTTGAGACAGGGTCTTTCTGTGTAGCCCTGACTATCATGGAACTCACTCTGTAGACCAGGCTGGCCTCACACTCAGAGATCTGCCTGCTTCTCCCTCCTGAGTTCTGGGATTAAAGGCATGGGCAACGCCCTCCTGACATTAATGTGATATTAAAATGCGAATGTAAACAGAGTTCCATTTAACTTTGGCTTTGGGCACCACTTCCCCGTAAGCCCCAAAGGTATTGAGAGTAAGTGGAAATCATACAAGAGAGACCTTGAGCCAGTCTCCTGCATCAGAGGTGAGTGGGAGACTCGGGTACAGCTGCTTTGACAGCCAAAGGGATGCATAGCTCTGTGCTTAAAAAGCTTGTACTTTAAAAGGGTATAAATTGATTGGGGCATTCATACTTCACGATTAATAATACTAAATATGCTCATAACAAAACTATCAATCTTTAGAAAAAGTCTGCAGAATTACTTATTTTTAACAAATGGGAATTAGTAATGAACATAATGTAGACCCCAAAGTGAAACATTTTGGGAGAAATTTGATTTTTATTTAAAAACAGAATAATTTTCATGTTGATCGTTAATATACAGCTCTATATTATTGCATTTAGTAGTTGTCAATGATAGAAAGTTCTAGAGGATTAATTAAAAGTGATTTAATATGCACTTAATGCTGTCTTAATTCATCCTCCTCGCTCACACTGCACCGACAGTGCACATATGGAACTCACAGCAACTGTGGGTAAGCTTTCCAGCCCAGCTCTACACATCTCCAGAAAAGCCCTGCTCTGTCTGCTCTACCTGCTCTGCCTGCTGCCGTTGGTCTTCTTGAAGGACGCAGCAGTGCAGCTAGAGTTTGCATTAAAAATAAATGTGGGGGTCAAGATCAGTGCTGTCTGACCTGAGTCTGGGTGTTCCTGTCCCAGCACTGAGTTCTTCAGTCTAAAGGACAAAAACACCAAACAGGTCAGGGGCTCGAGAAAGGCCAGAGGAGGGACAAATGATGCAGAAGGCAGTGGCTCCGAGGCTGCCTTAATACATGTGTATCTCAGGTTGATGGTTGCTTTCATTAGCAGATCTCATTGTTATGCAATGTCTGTTCTGCTGCAGCAAAATGGATCTTGTACTCACAGTCCTGTGTCTCTCTGATGCTGCAGTTACTGGAACATATGTCTGCCTTTGCTTTTCTTTACCATATTTTTAAGAAAAAGAAGGAAAATTGGATTCTATTGTTGCTGAATTTGTTTCTCAAAGGCCTTTACATTTGTGTTATGGATATTTTCTATTTTTGTCCTCTGTTTACAATTATAAGATGTTAAATAATGTAAACATGTTAATTATCACAAATTTTTAGTGAATAGCATATAAGCTCAATTGATTACACTAATAATTTTATTAGCTATGCAAGCATATGTTTTCTAACATTTTAAAATATTGGGGTCTTTTTTTATTACAAAATATGGTAAGCAAGATTTGAAAGATGCTGTTTTTTACAATAGCAAAAACTGTATATAGAAATAACTACAGCTGAGATAAACTATTCCAGAGGTTTTTGTTTGAGATGAGCACTGAAACCT
Source organism: Mus caroli (assembly GCF_978045245.1). Taxonomy (NCBI): domain Eukaryota; kingdom Metazoa; phylum Chordata; class Mammalia; order Rodentia; family Muridae; genus Mus; species Mus caroli. The sequence continues at coordinate 120,653,662 of NW_028227257.1, forward strand.
AGTTCAGACAGGCTGAGTGACTTCAGCCAGTGAACAGGAGGGGACACTGTTGTCAGTGCAGTCTTTGGTGGCTTGACAGCACTTTTTGAAGTCCGTTGGCTTGGGCTAGTGTTTTTAAGAATGGGCCCCACATGAGGACCTGGGATTGTGTAAATACAGATTAGTTTTATAGCATGCAAGAACATATGTGATAATACCTGACCTTTTGTCCACAAACTTCAATCCTAACAATATCTTGGCTATATTAAGTAAACAGGATCTGTTCTGTATTCATAGTAAGTTAATTTGTGATGAAAGAATTTGCTGCATATTGAGTTTCATTCATTATGAGCAATGTAAATGAAAAATTTCTAAGCTCTTTCAGAGTTAGTGAGGGAAAGATTGTGGGCCCAATTAACAAGACTCCAAGAGAGAGTCACCCTGGATTTGAGGAAACTAGAACTGATAGTGAGTGAGAAGTCATAGGACATAATGTTAACATCTTTACAAGGGAGAAAAAGTCCCACCTCATTGTGACTGTTGGATTTGCTATCACCTATTTATTGCACCTGAAAATCAGTGGAGCACTGTTAAATTTCAATTGTATGCAATCTATGTCATATCAATTGACTTATTATAGAGTAATGTTTGAGGGTTTTCTTTTTTTAAATGATATAGTCAGGCATAAGAAGTTTTCTTACTCTTTGTTTTGCTGTCTTTCCCCTGGAGTAAGAGGGAAAAGTCACAGGGAAGTAAGCTCCACCTGTGCACATGAGAACTCAGTGTGGAGGTGGGAATATATATAACAATAAAAGTCACCCTAGACTCCTTCACAGGCAGATGACATCATAGACTCGCTCACAGGCAGATGAAGGGGCAAGCCCATGACATCATAGACTCGCTCACAGGCAGATGAAGGGGCAAGCCCATGACATCATAGACTCGCTCACAGGCAGATGAAGGGGCAAGCCCATGACATCATAGACTCGCTCACAGGCAGATGAAGGGGAAAGCCCATGACATCATAGACTCGCTCACAGGCAGATGAAGGGGAAAGCCCATGACATCATAGACTCGCTCACAGGCAGATGAAGGAGCAAGCCCATGAAAAGTCAATGAGAGAGGAGCTAGAGTCTCTGGTAAAGTACCTCAGTTATATCCGAAACTCCCCCTGCCTTTCTGAAACCACACCTTCCCTGAATGCTTAATCAACTCAGCCTGCAGGCTAAGTTGAATTTCTAAAAACTGAATTTAGAAAAGACACTGAATTTTGAATATGAAATTGAAATTAACAAAGATATATATATATATATAATCTGAATATACACACACACACATATATATATGGATTCAGATTATATACAGTAGAGTTCTTGGCTACATGACCCTAATAACAATAAGTCATCTTTTATTGTTCTGTGACTGTAGCTTATACTCAGGAAATGGCAAAGGAGGATGGGCATAGCAACGTCATTGTTCTAATTTCTATGCATGTGCTGAGAAAACTTTAATTGAAACATAAGTTTGTGTTGATTACCGTAAAGCTTTGGGTTTGTTTGTGAAGTGGCAGCTGATGATGAGTGAAGACTTTTATTGACTACTTCCTGCAGTTCAGAGCCGTGAGCCTCGGATCCCTTGCTAGGAGCCTATCCACCGCATTTCTGTGTCCAGCTGGACCTTGAACTGTGCTGTTCTTGCTTTGAGACAGTGTCCATATGAGCCAGGCGGGGCCTCCAACTCACTCTCCTCCTGCAGCTTCCTGAGTGTTAGCCTTGCAGCTGTGCAGCTCCATAGCTGGACATTATTTTCTTTTGTTCATATGAATTTACATTTAATAGACACTTTTCCTACTACCTGTAAGTCACTTTAAATTTTTTTTTGGTATAAGATAGAATATAAGTAATGTTTGTTACAGAATAATTTTTATCTTATTTATTTGTTCGTGTGTGGTTTGATGTGTGTGATGTGTGTGTGCATGTGATATGTGTGTGATGTGTGGTGGGGGTATGTGTGTGTGATACATTTATGATGTGTGTGTGGTATGTGTATGTGATGTGTATGTAGTATGTGTGTGTAATATGTGTGTGGTGTGTATCTGTGTGGTGTGTGATGTGTCTATGTGGTGTATGAGTGTGTGTGTCATATGTATGTGTGAGATATGTGTGGTCTGTGTGTGTTGTATGTGATGTGTGTGTGTGATATGTGTGGTATGTGTGTGATGTGTGTGTGTGATATGTGTGTGTTGTGTGTGGTATGTGTGTGTGGTGTGTTTGGTTTGTGTGTGTGGTATGTGTGATGTATGTGATATGCATGTGTGATGTGTATGATATGTGTGTGATATGTGTGTTTGGTATGTGTGTGTGGTATGTGGTATGTATGGTATGTAGTGTATGTGTGTATGTGATATGTGTGATGAGTGTGTGTGTGTGATATGTATGTGGTATGTGTGTATGATGTGTATGTATGATATGTGTGTGGTTTGAATGTGTGAGTGTGAGTGCAAGCAAGCATTGATCTGCTACTGTGTGAGGGTGAAGGTGAGAGGACCTACTTGAGGAACCTGTTCTATAAGTTTCAGGGATCAGACAGGCCTTCTCATTTTGCATCCCACTGGCTCCTTCACACCTATGCTAAATCGCCCTCTAGTTTGTTAGACTTGTCAGGGAGTGGGGATCTTTCTAAGGCCCTTAGTCTTTACAGCCTCCCGTAGTTACAGTTAGCTGTGATAAATGCGCTCTGTACAAGTGTCTGGGTGAGCCATGGGTGGCTTGAAATAAACCTCAGAGGAGGGACAAGAGCTTTCTGTCGTCTAAGTCTTTCTGTTTTTTGTTTGTTTGTTTGTTTGTTTTGTTTTTTCGAGACAGGGTTTCTCTGTGTAGTCCTGGAACTCACTCGGTAGACCAGGCTAGCCTCCCGAGTTCTGGGATTAAAGGCATGTGCCACCATGCCCGGCTAGTCAGAAAGAAAAAGTCACAGAGCCATGCACGTATCACCTTGTCCCTCTTCAAAATTAAATCTGTGTGTGGAATACACAGCCTGCGTCTGTGTGGCAGGAATTCCATTCACCATCTTCTCTGACGACATAAGGACCATGTTTGCGTGCCATGTGAAAATAGGATATCGATGTCACTTACTTTGACCACAGACTTGAGCTGGAGCTCTTAGCTCCCCAGTTGTAGTGTTCCGAAAATTCAGTCTCACTGTAGTTAAAAGCATTAGTGATGAGAGCAACTGCTGTGCTAATGGGATTCAATACCTCATAGAAATAACACAGACCTCTGAGAGTCCGTCTGTCCATCCGGCCCAGAGTTCTCTGTCCAGGTGGTTTTGGCTTTTTTCTTATTGCTTTTGTTGTCATTCTGGTTTTTCTATCTCGTACATAAAATTTTTATTTTGTAAAATGAGTTAATGTAAGCTTCATCAACATGACTTTAATGCTTAATATGCTTATATCATTGTAAAATGGTCTTTAATCACTCTTTGCAGTAAAATTATTGAATATTATATTCATGAGTGCAAAACCATATGTAGTAAATATCAGATTTTTAAGTATGAACTTTACAGATTTAAAAAAACCACGTAGACACCTTGAAAATAGTAACTTCTTCATTTTGATGAAGTATTTCGGATTTTGTTGTGATAATTTAGGCGATCAATTTTTACGAATTTCAGAGAAAAGGGGAAAAGGAAAATTGGGAGGAAAAAACTAAGAACATGCAGTTTTCAAATTAACAATATTTTTTATGCTCAGGTGAATAAATTTTATTTTTAAAAAAGTTTAAAATGTAGGCAATCACTCTCTCATGCAAACTTTTGATACACACGATATTTTTCAACGAATGCTGTATATTTATAGTAGTCTAATCAAATTGCATCGTACTTTGCCAAAAAAAAAAAATAATTTTAACCTTTTATTCTAACTCAGACTTCGAGTAACTACTTCTAAAAGCATTTGAAATTTAAAGGTCATTCTTTAGCAGGTTCATGAACAGTTATTTATTTTATCATTGTTCATTTATAAAAAAACCTTATTAGTGGTGCCTTATTTTTACAATTTGTTTGCCAAAACCAATTTTTGAAACCTGCTTAAGACTTGTTAGCATTCTTTATTGTAAGCTTGAGATCATGCGCGTCAGAAATAAACCCTTCTTTCAAAAGGAAGAGGATCCTTCGCTTTATTGCAGGTTTTAATCTTAACAAAATTAAGAAAGAACAATTACCTGAGCGGGCCCCTTACCTGGCTCGGTGTCGTCACGTGAGCGCTCTCGGTTACCGGCGCACCGAGGGCTCCACCTGCCTCTCAGTTTGTTTACCAGGAAATCAAGATGTGTAAACTGCAGGAAGTACTATTTGACCCTCTCCGACAGTATCTCATTACAATAATTGCTAATCTCTGAATAAGACAGCCATGTTTTGTGAGGGAGAGGTTGTGTTAGGTAGATTTTAGGTGTTTCTACAAACAGAGCATTGCAAATGCTTGCTTGGCTTGTGTTTTCATTATAGCGCTTGATAAAAGACATATTGTGACCTCTGGGGTCAGGCAGAGCTAGGATACAATAGTAAGTATTCTTTCAAGCCTTTCAACTGAAAACACCGTGGCTGGCTGTGCAGTGCTGTCTCTGCTCTGAATCGAAAGGATAATGGCTACTTCCTGATTAAAGCCAGTCCACAGTAAGCAGAGCTCCGTGCTGAATGTCTTTCTCCTGCTAACGAGCGCGTTGCCGGTGCTTTATTGTGTGTCTGTTTTCATTGGTGAGCCTCTTAGAAGTATTTCTTGAACTTGAACTTACATTTAGAGTAGAAACTACTGTTTTAAGTTTGGAGGATTTTTTAAAAAATTCGTTAATATGTCTGTTTTGTATTTTAAATTTATCTCAGGTACTTACTATAGATTTTGATTAAAGAAACAAGCTTAAAAACACTAGCATGATAAATTGTAGTAAGCTGCCACTTGCTTGGTACTCCAAGCCGAATCCTGAAATGACATGTAAATCAGATTGTTTTCAGACCCTCTGAATTAATTCTGACTTATCTTTAATATAAGAAATTTCTGTGTATATGCTGTCACAATGTAGTGACGACTGTTTTATTATATTAAATTGTTTTCTTACATTAATTACAAAGGCTCTGTGATATAAAAATGAACGTTAAGTACTGAAAGCATAAGAAGGAATAAATAGCCACTCAGCTTTAATCCTGGAGCTGGCAGCCACCCCATCTGTGGCCTTGGGACAGTCATTTAAACTGCTTGCCTTGTTTTCTTGTCTCCTACCCAGGTGCTTAAGTAGAATGTGTTTGTTTATTTATTGAAATACAAATGTAAAGGAAACATGTTTTACAAGGGTTTTATAAGGTAGAGAATGTTTTATTATTATTATTATATAAAAAGTATACGATTTATGACTTTACAATGAAAATGATTATCTAATTTAAGCAGAACTCTGTTTTTCTTAAACCTTCATTACCCAAGAATTATGGATATTCTTGGATCCATGACTAACATACGCAGAAAGCTGATGGTCAATTAGTAGGAGTCACAAGTATGCATCTGACTTTTCTAATAGGAGCTTCTTCATAGAATAGAAAAGAATGAGTGTAAGTTATACACTGGTAAGTGTAAGTTACTTAAGTATTCTTGTCGTTAATAATTAAGCTCCAGTAGTAGGTATTTTGTTTATGTAAGAGATAACACTTTAAAATTATTAAAAATTAATTGCAAGTTCTGAAGAAGGCTCTATAGAATCTAAAATAAAAATAAACATTTGAAAGTATTCTAGGGAAATATAAATAATCTAGCGCCTCTTGAGAATTAAGCTACTTTTGTTTCCAGAACTTGCATCAAGTTTGTTTTATTTGACTCCATAGTTTTTAATACGTTATTGTAGTATTTCAAGAAGGTTCTAAATATTATGTTTTATGTCGTTATCAAGATAAAATTTACAGCAGAACCTTTGTTTCATTTTGTAATGATAGGTAATAGAGGCCATTTATTGTTACATAGAAACCAGTGAGCTAATTTGTCATCTTATATTCATGGTAATCACATTAGGCATGGTATCATTGCTCCCGTTTCCATTGATGAAGAAGTCATTGTAGAGAATCTAAATAATGGGACTAAGGTCTTTTAGCCAGTGTAAGAGTCAGGCGAGACACAGGGGCAGAAGCCAGAGGCACACTTTTAAGACACTTTATATCATAAAGGTGGGCGCTCACATCTTTGGTTTAGATGGATTAATTTATCAAATATTATACTGTGCTTCCAAAGTATCAGACACTGTAAGAAGTACAATTACCTAAAGCAGGAAGCCAAACAAAATCTGTGTCTCTAAAATTTACAGTTTAATAGAAGAAGCAAAAATTTAGCAGGCATGATACCTGATACAGTGCAGGTAGACACAACAGCTAACGGCCGTACGAGGTGAGAGCCAATGTGTTGTTTTTATTGACATTCTGATGATAGAGCCTTCGAGAATGTTAGGCAGGTACTCACTCCACCTCTGAGCTGGTGCAGCCCACTTCATTTACATACTGAATTTGCGTGTAGTCTGGACTGTTCTAGATACCTGGAAAATAACAGCAAATAAACATCCCAAAGGTGTACCTTTGTATAACACATAGTTCAGGTGGAGATAAGCTATAGAGAATAATTAGTAAAATACATAGCTTGTTAGACAGTAAATATTACAAAAAAGAAAAAGGGGGAAAAACTCTGAAGAAAATGGAGCAGGGTAATTTTTGTAGCTGTTCTAGTCTTAGGAAGGACACAATCAAGGTGGTGATTGGGCAGTGACAAAGTAATTGAGGGAGAACCTTCCAGGCAGAAAGCATGCCTGTTAGGACCTGGAAGTAAATGGAGGCCATTGTGATTGGAGGGAGGAGTGAGGATCGGGTGAGTGGGGACAGGTGTTGGGTATTTCAGAAGTAAGGAGCGGAGAGGCTGTCACATGAGACCTTTCAGACTCCAGGTGGGACTTAGTGCAACTCAGGCTTTTGCATAGATCTAATTTGTATTTTTAAAGGATCTTTCCGCTGGCTAAGCTGAGAATTGACTGTATTCATGGAACATTGTTTAAAGAGTTCTTATAGTAATCTAACAGAGGGAGTGGCTTGGTAGAATTTAAACTCTGAATGTGTTGAAAGGTAAAACTGAAAAGAGTTGAGGGAGAAAAGGATGACCAGAAGGCTGCTGCTGCCATCAGCTGCAAGATAGATAACAGCAACTTTCCTGGTGAACCGGGTCGGGTAGGGATAAAGAAAGAATCAGGACTTGATTCACCCAAAAGGTGACCATCTAATTGCTATTGAGGAATGAGTTTGATTTATCCCAGCCTAAGAGAAAAAAACACACAGAGATTCTTCGGAAGGCTTTTGTGCATCTGTGGTTATCTTCTCCACATACTTACCAACTGGGGGAGCATCCAAACATCTGGGCACAGTTATTCCAGCCCAGATCTCTTCAGTTTTTTATACAGTGTTTAACGTTGTATGCTAATTTTTTCAAATAGAAACAGTTCATTCAAACTTCTTACACCTTTCATTAACGTCTTCTACTTTATTATGATACGCTAACAAGTTTTGTTAAGTATAGTTTATTTTAATGTTATCATAATCATTAAATAAGGTATTTAAATGATTTAGTTGGCCTCCAAAATATCTTTTACATGAATTGTACTTAAAATTATGTGTAATTTTTACATTTTTAATAACCCTGCAGAGAATTAGAATTATATATTTTGACTATTTCTATCTAGGCATAGAAAATATTAACATACACATTAAATGTCAGTATGTTACTTATTTTAAAAGTATTTATTTGAACAGCATAGTTTTTTTATTTCCCAACACTGAGGGCAACACTAAGGGGTTCTAGAATCTGAGGGCAACCTGGGGTATAATTTATTTAAGGCCAGTCTCAGCTACAGAGTGAGGAAGGAGAAGAGGGGCTGAGGCGGAGGGGAGAAGACTTTTTTTTTAAAGGACAATCACAAATTTCTGTGTAAATATCATGGTTGCACATATTAAGTAAGTCTAGTGAATTATGTGTGTCTGAATTGCTTGCGATGGCCAGAGCTCTTAGGTAGCTTCCTGCACTGCTCCCCTTACCGTTTCTTGTTTAGAAAACTTCACTTAATGTGTTTGTGCTAGTGTAGGGCTGAAATTTGTGTGCCTTTACATACAGTGTATTATTAGCTCCTGTTTTGACAACCTGAACCACTACAAATGTACTTTGGCAAATAAAAATCCAAACAAATATTAAGTATGAGTATTGATTTGATAGTTTAAGCAATGCATAATCAAATAATAAATCTGTTATAGTAATTTTTAGATATCAGACATTTCAAAAAGGGCACAAGCTTCATTGCCCAAAGAGTGAAAGATAAAATAGAGTTAACAGTAAAGGAAATGTGGAAAGCAGAATGCTAGAGGCGGAACTGTGTGTAGAGTAGACTGGAGTGAGATCCCTGAGCACCCAAAAAAGGCTTCAAACTCTAGTTTAAGAAATAACTTTCTAGAGATGCAGCTCACTCTCCAGCAAATCACCCATTTATTATACACAGTTCAATAAATTTGTTTTCCGTCATACTGGAAAGCTAACATAAATCGGGCCATTTGCACTAGTAGGTTTTCCAAGGGGTTGGTTTTTGTTGCTGGTGCTGTTTTTGTTTTTCTTGCTCGTGGGTGCGCTAGGCAAGTGTTCCACCATTGACCTATACTCCCAATGTTGACCATCATTTCCTTTTCTTTGGAGACAGAGTCTCACTATAGTGCCTTGACTGGCCTGGAATTCAGCATGTAGGCCAGGCTACCCCTTGAACTCACAGAGATCTGTGTGCGTCTGTCTCCCAAGTGCTTTGCTTAGAAGGCTGCGCCATGATGTCTGGCTCTGGACCATTTGATGTGTATAACTCCATAGCGTTGGTTACTTTCACAATGTATGGTTCTTTGGGGCAGCTTATTTCACTTAGCGCAGTTTCCCAGGATCGTCCCTCTGTAGCACTTTCAGAACCCTACTACTTTACATGATTCAATTGTGTAAACAAAAACCCGAAAGAAACACCATCTATGCTGTGTGCCATCCACTTGTCTGTCAGTGGGTAGACTCTTTACAAGTCTCTGCTTTCAGTTCATGTGGTCATTTTATGCTTAGCCTTTTGAGAATTGTCAAATACTTTAGTAGCTGTTCAGAAAACCCTTAATTGTATAGACCAAGTATGAACTTTTGGAGGTCCTGAAGATATGGCTCAACAGTTAAAAGAACTTGCTGCTCGTACAGAGGACTATTGCGCCATCCTCAGCACCCAGGTCAAGGAGCTCACAACCAATCACCCAGAACCCCCTTTGGCTTGTCTTGGCAGCCATGTCAGCATGCACACACACATAAGCCCAAATAGTAATAAGGTAAAATTAAAAAAATATGAACAAGATTATAGCTTTCAGCACATCACATATTTTTCTTTAGAGAAAAAGAAAGAAAAACAGCAGCCAAATGTTCTGTGTGTGAAGGTGTTTGTGTGCAAAGGGCTGCTGCTTGCTCTCAGTGAAGCACCAGTAGTGAACAGTCTGGGTGTACGCATTCCCAGACGGGGTGAAGGCTTTCATAGACTGTGATGATTGAATTTCGAGTACTTATTTCTCAGGACCTTAATAAAAAGAATACGCACTGATGCTTCTGTAGGTAGAGTGTTTCTGCCTGTTCGGAGGATTTCTTATATTTGATTTCTTAATAGTGAAAATGGGAAGTAAGAAGAAGCCTTTTGCTCTAACACCAAATTTCCCTAAGAGGAAGATATAGTAAAGCCCAAACAGCAGACAGGCACATACGCGAACACGCAGGCGCAGGCGCAGGCACAGGTGCAGGCGCACATCTACATAGGTTAAAGGACAACCCTGGGCATCACCCTCAGGACTGCCGGACATCTCCTTTTAGGACAGAGTCTCTCATTGACCTGGAGCTAATAAATTAGGTTGTCCTGGCTTGGCAGTGAACCCCAGATAGATAACCTCTTGTTTCTGTCTTCCCAACACTGGGATATAAATATCTGCAACTATGCGTGGTGGCCAGCAGAAGCCTGTGCCACTCTGCAACGGCACATGTGGCTTCCCTCAAAACTGTAGAACCAGTCTTTTATGTCATTCTTAGAAGTCAGAAGTGTTCAGTTTGGGACTTGTTTCACATCTGGGCATTGCTGTGTGCATAGTGAAACATAACCAGGCAAGGCCAGTGAGCTAGCAGGGTTTGCTGCCCAAACTCCCTGCTATCGTGAATCTGAGACATTCCTTGGAAATGTGGATAAGCAAATGAATAAGTGAAGCAAAGTCTAATGTCAAGGTTTTGACCATTTATGAAATCAGGAGAGGTAGGGTTAGCAGCACAAGCCTATAATCTCGGCACTCAGGAAGCTCAAGTGAGGTTGTCAGTTTGAGACTACCCCTCATTACATAGTGAGAATTTGTTTAAAACCTAAACCAAAATTAATGTCCTAAGAGGTAGTAGGTGTGTGTGTGTGTGTGTGTGTGTGTGTGTGTGTGTGTGTGTGTAGATAGTTTGGCAGTTGAGTGCTGACTGTTCTAGAGGACCAGTGCTTGATTCCCAGTACCTTCTAGGCAGCTTAGTCATCTGTAACTCCAATTCCAAGGGATCTGATGGCTTCCTCTGGCTCTGAGGGCACGAGATATGCACATGGTACACAGAATATATGCAGGCAAAGCATTCACATAGGTAAAATGAAATAATAGAAATGTAATTTTTTGTTGTTTGGTTTTTTTGTTTTTTTTTTTTTTTTTGAGACAGGGTTTCTCTGTGTAGCCCTGGGTGTTCTAAAACTCACTCTGGCTGGCCTTAAACTCAGAAATCCACCCGCCTCTGCCTTCCAAGTGCTGGGATTAAAGGTGTGCGCCACCACTGCCCGGCTAAAAATGTAATTTTTAAATAAAAAGTAAGAATGCCTAGAAAAGGCTTTTGTGCCAATAAGAAGCTATCATCAGAAAATTTTATATGACATACACTGTAGATCAAGTTAATTGAACAATAGGAGAAATATACAAATGAAGATGACATCTGTCTTAATGATTATAGATTATGGTATATTTATCCAGAGATAAAAGAAAGCTTGGCTATTTGGTTCTTTTTTTTTGTTTGTTTGTTTGGTTTTTTCGAGACAGGGTTTCTCTATGTAGTCCTGGAACTCACTTTGTAGCCCACCCTGGCCTTGAACTCAGAAATCTGCCTGCCTCCGCCTCTGGAGTGCTGGGATTAAAGGCGTGCGACACCACACCCGGCTTGGTTCATCTTTTTAAGGTTACTTGAGGAGTTTATGCAGAGGAAAGTTTAGGTTTAGCTACATTGCCGTGTTGTCAGTGTCAGATGACAGTACCTAGTGCTGAAGCCGGACAGGAAAGCCAGGCTCCCGTTCCCAGTGCTCTGTCTTACTCTATTTTGTTTACTTCTTTTTCATTTAAGGTAGGGCTTCTCAAGGTGCAGTGGAAGAGCACTTGCCTAGCCTGCGTTGGCCTCCAGTTTTAATCCCCAGGCATGCTCTTTGAAAGGAGAGGCTGGGTTTTAGTTCATCCAGGTTGGTCTCAGACTCCCTATGCAGCTGTTCTGACCGTCCAGATTCTCCTGCCTCCTGAGTGCTGGAGTTACAGGTGTGCCACCATTAATGCCCAACTTCATGTTTATTCTTTTCTGTTGCTTTTTGTTTGTGATGGTTGCCTCACTTTTTCTTTTCTTTGTTTTTTTTTCTGTTTTAAGAAAAGTCCTTACTATGTAGGTAGGCTGTCCCAGAACTTGTCATCTAGCCCAGGCTTTCAGTCTCCCTGCCTCCGCTCCCATGTGCTAGAGTTTCAGGCGTGCACAAAGCAGACAGCTCATTTCATATGATTTTTTTAAAACTTGAAATAGGATGATGAAATGAGGATGGTCATTAGATATGGGATTATCGCATTTTTCTATGACTTGCTGATAGTGTGTAGAATTACCTAAAAGAAGTTGACTGCTTCAGAAAGATAGGAAAACATCAGCAATGATGAATCTGTTGGGCTGGAGAGACCACTCAGCGGTTAAGAGCACTGGCTCTTCTTCCAGAGGTCCTGAGTTCAATTCCCAGCAACCACGTGGTAACTCACAACCATCTATTATGAGATCTGATGCCCTCTTCTGCTGTGTCTGAAGACAGCTACAATGTACTCACATACATACAATAACTAAATCCTAAAAAAAAAAAAGATGAATCTGTTGTTGCTGAAAAGAATACCAAAGACCAGAAAGAACCATACTGCATATGCTAATACTCAAAACAGCCACCATTACTTAAGCATAAGATTAAATTATGTTTTTTGTCTGTTTGTTTGTGTTTTATGGTTAGGGTGGTTGGGTTTACAAATGAAAGAGTTGTAATTCAGGGTTACAGCTGCTTAGTAATGGTTTTAACACGGATGAGAAGACTTTCCACGAAGCAACCAGAAGCACTGAAATTGGTGAATATCAAACGATCACTGAGGAAAGCTGGGATCTTATATAAATAAAAAGTGGAATCATCAAATAGAAAAAAATAATAAAGACACCAGGCCTTTTTGGCTCATATCTGTAATCCCAGCGTCTGGGAGGTTGAGGCAGGATTACTGTGAGTCAAGACCACCTTGGTAGGATTCTCTCTCAAAAGAAAAACACTAACATTTTTTTTAAAAAAGGAAACTAAGAATGCAAAGTTAATAGAAACAAGAGAATAGAACAGAGTGGGTATAGGAGGCTTTGTTCAAAATGAGCATCATGATGGGCCAGTGGTCTGACTCAGGCCCCTTAAGTAGTCCTTTTGTTGTTGTGCTTTGAATGATAGATTAAGTTAACTGCTAATCTACCTAACCTAGCTGATCGATGTTCTTTCCCCCAAAACTGTTTTCATGGGTTAAGATCCCGTGACAGGCATTTGGTCAAGTTGTTACTGATTTTAAACAGTAATAAAACTGCTGTAGATCAGAACAGGTCAAACAGGGTCAGAGCCTTCTCCTCTTCTGAAGGCTGTATTGCCATTTAGTCTTTTACTACCAAACCCGAATGACCATCTGTGACGAAAGGTTTGAAGTGGTTCCTCTAGCTCAAGAATAGTGTGATTGTCTTGGGATGAGCAGACCTGCTGGTCAGCATTCCAGATCCAACAGTAGATCTGATGAGATCAGACAATAGTCACAGCAACTGTCTCATATCATAAACAGCGAAACAACTCTGAGGAGGCTAGTCAGAGGAGCTCTGTGCAGACACGGGCATGCCTGGAGCCATGTCACCAGTGTTCTCAGCCCACATTTCAAGAATTTAGAGTCACTACAGGCCTACTGGTTTACACCTGTAATCACAGCATTCAAAAGGCTGGAGCAAGAAGATCACCAGAAGAAGCTTGGTCTACATAGAAAATTCTAGGGTAGCCTGGGCTACATGGAGAGCCCATGAACTAAAAAAATAAAAATCAAATGATAATATAGAATTGTTTCCCTGGTTCTGACTCTAACCGCACTTAGCCTTCTCTTGTAGTTGAACAAATCTGCAAATGATGGGAGCTCAATGTCCAGGGCTAGGAGTGTAGCCAACACTGACCTTGGCTTAGGATAATTGCTGGGCCTTGTCTACAGTACTGCAATATTGCTGTCATGAAAGAAAATAGGAATCCTCATCTGAAAGTGGGAATAGTAAGACCCGATTTACCTACTTCTCGGCTGGTTTTCGGGTAGAGTGAGCATATGTGTGTACACTTGGGGAGTAGTGCCGTTGTCTTGCTTGTCATTCTTTCTCATTCAGGCTTCAGTGAAATCTTACAAGCTCAAGTTGCTGCTTCTCAAGGCCTCACAGCATGTTAGGAAGCCACCCTTCAGAGCACTGCCTGTGGGTTAACTAGAATTTAATTAGAAATATGCAAGAGTAAGGGAGGAAGCAGGCTTGTGTGAATCAGAATGTTTCTGCAGTTGGAAGCCTGGACCATGAGGACTTTGCCAGCCTGAGTGCCAGCGGACACAAGTGAGGGCCAAAGGGGAGACTCATTTGTTTGGGAGTAGGGAAAAATGTCTTTTAATTCAGAGTGAGGGCAAGAGAATGTTCTCATCTTCACAAAGACCTGGGTTTTTATTTCTATCACAGAGAGGTACAGATACACTATAAGGTTATATAAGTAAGAGTGGCATCAGTGTTCTATCAGAATTACTACTTTAAAAAAGTCAGTGTAGCTAATGACTCTGACGAGGAGGAAAAGAAGAAGGGCGGGGGGGGGGGGGCACCTTGCAAGGAGATTGTAGTGTTGACAGCAAATACTGAGGGACGTTACAGACAGACCGAAGACATCCAAAGACATCCACAGGTGAGAGTCAGTTGTGCTTCAGAGGCGGGGCTTGCAGATCCTTTTATAGCCCCAAGGCCAGTCATGTGACTGGTGGAAGGAGGTAGGTCTGGTGTGTGGCCAACTAGTTAGCTCGTACCCTGGTCCAAGGAGCCCTTTTGTTTTGTTGTTTGAGTGAGGACAACATGGTATTGAAAGGTGAATTAAAGAGGGACCTGAGAGGGACTTGATTCCTGCCTCAGTGCCTCCCTGTGTCACCTGAGAAAAGTTACAGGCACTCTACATTCAGTCTTGAACAGAGTCCGGGATCAGGAGGGAGTCAAGTCAAAATAACGTTCTGTTACAGCATGTGTAGTAGTTTATTCCTTTTTATTGGTAATATTTCATTTCATACCCTACCACAGTCATTTACCCACTAACGATCACTTGGGCTATTTTTACTTCTAGATTTTACAAACAGTGATGTTAACAAGGGCATACAGTGCTTATATAGCTTTATAATTCAGTTCAGATAATAGATTGACGTGTAAGAATAGACATCACATGGTAACTCTTACGCTTAGCCTTCGTGAGGAGCCCAGAGACGAATGGAAGTGGGGCCTTACCTCACCATGTAAAGCAGTGACAGCTTCACAGAGGAGTAGATATACTGTCTGGTTCAGTCCCAGACCACAGTAACCTAATCTGCAGAGTCTTTCTAAAGGTACTTGGAGAATTGTCTCCAGTACTACACAACTCACTTTTTAGAATGTTTTACTCTTGGTTAGTACTTTGTTTTACTTTACTGAAATATACAGAACATTTTGGCTCATATCTGTGTATTTTTCTGTCAAATAATGGTTCAGAAATATAATGCATGTCATGCTAAGACAGATTTGGGATGTGCATAGAAAGTACACCATTTTGATTGTGATGATCACAATTGAAATCCAGGCCTTGGGCAGTCAAGGTAAGAGCTGTATTACTCCCAGGATCTCATTATAATCCCTGTCAGAGCATTGCTACACAGGGTCCTGACCCTTCCAAGTACAACTTAATGGTCTTACAAGACTCGGGGATATCAGTTGGGGCAAAAGTATGAAATTCAGAAAATAATAAAAAATGAGAAATTACATATTTAAAAGAATAAGTTAATGTATATTAATTAAAATTTATAATTAAAATGAAAATTATCAGTGTCCAAAAGGAAATAACTTGAGAATTTAAGGACATTACTGGGGGGAAAAAAAGAAAAACTGAAGTCTGAACAAAATTCATTTTTGAACAATGAAGTCATAAAATTAAGAATGAGCATCTAAGGGGAAAACACGGATACTTAAGAATAGACTAAATCTTTGCTGTTGTCTAAAGTTCACACAATGATTATTCTCTTTGATGCTAAATTGCCACGGTGTGGGTAAGCTATAGTCAGCTTGTATTTACCTGCAAGAAGGGTGCTTGCTGTTGTAAATCCTCAGGGCATGTCACTCACCTTTGGTCACATTGAACTTAGGAACACATGACGTTGACTTATTGAGCTTTTCTGTTCTTCCTTTGGCAAATCAAAGCAGTTTTCTACTAAAACGTCTAGCTGGAAGTATGCTAGGCCCTCCCTTTCTTATGAAGCTCTTTCAAGTATAATTAACTCCATTTTATTGATTTAGAAACTAAGGCTCAGCTGCCATTGCTGCATGCTGTATAACACAAGGAATCTGGGAAAGAGAGGGCAGTAAAAAGTCAGAGTGACCAGCAGCTTCGTGGGGAGCCAGACACTCAAGCTCATTGTAATTAGAAGCTGGGGAGTTGTGACCTGGAATTAGTCACATACAGCTGTAGGGATAAAATACAGAGGAGGCTACTGTGCAGCTAGCTTTCTTCAGTTGTCCTGGATCTGTTTCATCCAGTTGATACCAGTTGCCTCCATCGTGCCACACTGTGGACCTCAGGTGCACTGGAGGGGCCGTGTGCACCACAGATCCCTTGGCTCTCCAGACCCCTCCTGGGTCTGTTGACGAGAAAGTTGGTGATAGCATCACCAAGGCACTAGTAACGGAAAAGGTCTGAAGACTAGGATGAAACTGACCATCTGGAACAGACAGACCCAGATGCCTGACCATCACAGCCCTGCAGGAGCCACCAAGAGACAAAGAAGCAGGAGAGCATTAAACACAGTGGGAACGTTACCTTTGATGAGATTGTCCACACTGCCTAGCAAATGTGTACCGACCTTTAGCCTGAGAACATCTGGAACTGTTGAGGTGGCCCTCAATACTGCAGTGTATGGGCCGCAGTGTGGATGGCTGCCATCCTATGACATCATAGATGATGTCAGCAGTGGCACAGGGTATGCTCAGCTTATTAAGAAGCAGCAAGCAAAAATATTATAGGACTAAATTAAAAAAACAAACAGCTGGTGGGTCCGTATGATGGCGCTCAGTGTTTGGGCTATGGAAGGGAAGCGTCTCAGATATGAAATGAGCCGGAGCACCAGTGAGAAGGCAAGGGTGGCATGGTACTTGTTAAGAAATACTCTGCTAGCCTCTTTAGGTGGCAAGGAAAGTAGCTCATGGGAAAACAAGCAAAAAGACAGTATGTACTCAAAGTCTCAGAGAATAGAAAAATCTCAAAAGGATACGTCTGAGGAAGAGGACCTGGGGTTAGCCCCTGTCCAGCCCATCTGTGCTGGTCAGCTTCGGTCAGCTTGATACAAAACTAAAGACATCTGGGGAGAGGGAGCCTCAGTTAAGAAATTGCCCTGGGGGAGTAGGGCATTTTCTTGATTACTAATTGGTGTGGGAGGTCCCGGCCCACTGTAGACAGTGCCGTCCCTAGGCAGGTAGGCCTGAACCACCTTACATACAAGGAAGTTGGATAGGAAGGAAGCTGGGTAAGCCAGTAAGCAGGCTTTCTGCATGGATCCCGCTTCCAGGTTCCTGCCTTGGGTCCCCTGACAATGGACTGTAATCTGTAAACCGCAGTGGGCCCTTTCCTCGCCAAGTTGCTTTTGGTAGGTGATACAGCCGAAGAGCAGTGCGGCACAGCACTCTTGTTTAACTTGTTCTCTGGTTCACAGCCTTGGTTGTGGGATGAGACAGAACTTAATTAGGTTATACCATCTTTCAGAGACAAGTAACGTGGTAAATTTCTACAGCCATTATTTCTGTGAGTCGTGCCTTCTTAAGTTTTTTTTTTTTTTTTCATTAGGGTAGGGTCTAATGACTTTGGAATCAAAGCTAGGGTCTTTTACACATTAAACTGAGTTATATGCCAGTCCCTGTGTTTTCAACAGTATAATGTGTGATTTTTTCCCCTACTTTCTGAATAGAGGTGTATGGAAGTTGTAAACTGGTTTTATGAAAAGTTTTATCATTATTGATTATATGAAAGTTAAAAGATTTTCTTTCCTGTAAAAATCACAAATTATTGGGAACTAGATAGATCAATATTTTCCAATGCATTAGATTATATTTGCAGTGACCCAGAATATTTTGGTGCTTAAAGAAGAGGTCCTATTATATAGATTTCATGATCTCTATCAGGGATCTTCTAAGGAATATGACCCACAATTTTTAACCCAGTATTATACCTATGACTATTCAATAAATATGTTTCTAAGCCTTGAAGTCTAGGCTTGGTAGCCATTGTTTGAATTAGTAGCCAGTGTTTTCTACATTTTTGCTTTGACCAGTGGGAAATATTTTCATACATACAGGTATGGATGAGCAGATTATATTTCTATTTTAGGAATACACACACGTATATGTAACAACAATTAAAAAGTCATGAATTTCAAAGAGACCAAAGGCGGTAATACATGGGAGGTATGGAAAGGAATAGAAGAGGAAGGAAAAGTAGTTATACTATAATCTCCAATAAATAAATAAATAAATAAATAAATAAATAAATAAATTAAAAAAGATGTTCTTCTGGAATTCTGACGTAATATCTCCTGTTGAGAGACTGGGCTGTGCAGCCATTGGCGTCCTCAGCACAGTGAACAGGCAGGTCTTCAGCTGTTGCTGTTGCTGCTCTCCCTTGCCATTCTCTGCCTGCTGTTTATTCTCCAATCACAGTGGGACTGTGAATTTGGGAAATAGAGAGCAGCATGTGTTTATTTGTGGACCCTATGCCAGTGATACCTGGATTTAAACAGTGTTGCAAAAGCACAGAACTTTTGTGATTTTTTTTTTTTTAAACTAGGGCTGTTTTGATGAAAATGTGTGAGAAATGATGAAATACATAATTGGGATCACTTGGTATTAACTTTTGAGTAGCTAGTTTAAATGGACATTTTATAAGTCAGCTAAATTTCACTTAATGGAGTTCCTTGATGATAGTCAGATACACACATCGCAGAAGGCATGCAGCATGGTCAGGCTGCAGCTCTGTCATGGAGGAACTGCTGCTTCGCGTGAACTTGCATCAGTTCACAGGAAAACTTGACTAAGGCAGTCCCTTCCCCAAAGCTGCCAGTCCACCCTCTGACAACCTTAAGCCTCCTAATGCGGAACAGATTTTCCCATGCACGATGTCAGCCATTGAGGTCAGGGTGCTGCTGCTCAATCGTATTTTCGACAAGGATGTTGTTACAGTTATTAAACACTTGGAGTATTAGTGACGTGGCTTAAAATTACTCAGTTTTAATCTCCAGTTCAATTTATGCATGCGATTAATAAAAGCCCTACTGGATAAAGCATATTTATATATTATTTTTTGCTCTGTTTTTATGTGTTTTGTTGCTTGAGGTATGGTCTCTGTAGCCCAGGCAGGCCTCAAATTTATGGCAGTTTTCAGCCTTAGCCTCCCAAGTGTTGAGCTCATGTGTAGGAGCCACCACATCTAGCTGTAAACATTGATGGTCTTTTGTTACCTGAGAGGGCGGAGTGTGGTGTAGCCCAGCCTGACTTTGAGCTGTATTTTGAAAGTGACTCTGGAACTGTGATCCTCCTGCCTCTATCTCGAAAGTGTTGAGGTTATCAGCCGCCACACCTGGTTTATATCTTGACCAGATCCAATCCAGAACTCAGTGTATACAAGGTAAGTATTCTACCAGCCAAGCCACACCTCCACCATTATGTGTTATTTTGGGCACACTGATTTGTGTTATTAAAAATATTTGCTGTCCTGTTGAGTTCCATCCTTAAATATTGCAGTTAATTATAACAAAGGGACGTGCTTTTAAGTAGAGTTAAAGGTATAGCCACAGAGAGGATTATTTCAACTAATTCTGGATGTTATAGTGTAATTTTTTTTCTTAAATCCTAAAAGAATATATTCTGGGCTGGAGAGATGGCTCAGCAGTTAAGAGCGCTGACTGCTCTTCCAGAGGTCCTGAGTTCAATTCCCAGCAACCACATGGTGTTTTTTGTTTTTGTTTTGTTTTGAGACAGGGTTTCTCTGTGTAGCCTTGGCTGTCCTGGAACTCACTCTGTAGACAAGGCTGGCCTCGAACTCAGAAATCCACCTGCCTCTGCCTCCCAAGTGCTGGGATTAAAGGCGTGCGCCACCACCGCCCGGCTTCACATGGTGTTTTATAACCATCTGTAATGGGACCCAATGCCCTCTTCCGGTGTGTCTGAAGGGACCAACAGTGTACTCACATTCATTAATACACACATATATATATATATATGTATATATACACACACACACACACACACATACATATATATATACACACATACACACACACATATATATATTCTGAGGGTCGAAAGCATTGTGTTTACTATGTTAATGTAGCTGTACTTATTCTGAAGCTGTTGGTTGCTGATTGTAAGATTAACAGGTGGTAATGGATTGACTTCTAAAAGTATCAAGAACTGGTGTGTGTGTGTGTTTGTGTGAACTGAGATTTTTGGCAAATTAAAAATAAGGACTGTAGTTATAAAAATAAAAGTTTGTATTATGAGTTTGAACTGAAAGTGTTGGTGTGGTGTTTTAAAAAAATGCTATAGTTACTTTTATTTACTCATTTTCCTTGTACAATGTGTGGCCATTCTAACATAGACTTGAGAGAATACCGGTTCTCCAGTCAGGATTTTACATCTTGATAATAACAACAGCAGAAGATGTTACAGTATATCTTAGCTACTTGTTTTTTGTTTGTTTGTTTGTTTGTTTGTTTGTTTGCTATAATAAATTACCTTGACGTAGAGTCACTTAAGAGAGAAAAGAGGGGCTGGAGAAATGGCTCACCAGTTAAGAGCACAGACTGCTCTTCCAGAGGTCCTGAGTTCAATTCCCAGCAACCACATGGTGGCCCCCAACCATCTGTAATAGGATCTGATGCCCTCTTCTGGTGTGTCTGAAAACAGCTACAGTGTACTCATATAAATACAATAAATAAATCTTAGAAAAAGAGAAAGGAGGGTACATGGTATGGGGGGATCTAGGGGGAGGAGCTTGGAGCAGTGTGCTTGTAGTCAAGAAACAGAAAATAGCTCATTTCCTCTTTTCTACTCAAGTACAATATTAGTTTAAGATGCATAAATGAGAGTACACACACCTAAGATGTTCCCAAGAATATAAGACATGTACCGGCTACTTTTTGTGTCACCTTGACATAAACTAGAGACATCTGCAAGGAGGGAGCCTCAGTTGGAGGACAGTTGCCTCGGACAGATTGGCCTTCAGTTGAGAATGTGCCTACTAGAGTGCCTTGTGGGGCGAGTTCTGCCCCTTTGTTTCTTGTTTTGTTTTGTTTGATTAATGGTTGATGTGTGTGGACCCATTCCACTTGGGGCTGTGCTACCCCTGGTCAGGTGGTCTTGTGTGGTCTAAGAAGCAGGCTGAGCAGTACAGGGGGTGAACGCTAGAAGACAGCAGTCCTCCATGGCCTCTGCTTCAGTTCCTGCCTTGAGTTCCTGTTCTGACTCCCCTCAATGATAGACTGTGATCTAGATTTGTAAGGCAAAATAAACCCTTTACTCCCCGAGTTAGGCTTAGTCATGATGTTCTATAGGAATAGCAACCTAAGACATATTACAAACCCAGCTCTACTCATATAAGGGTCCAGATGTTAGGCATATTTATCCAAGGTCATGATTGTAGCCAGATAAAACATGCCCAGTGCAGTGACGGTTGGGGAACTCTGACTTCTTCCTGTTTTCTGTTGTCACTGTCCCGAGGACGTGGGCACAGTGACCTTCCTCTTGGGTAGTCAGATAAACACTGAGTTTTGAGGGACAGGGAAAAATCTGACATGTGGTTGTAAGGCAGGGGGAGGGAACGCAGACCAATGCAATAGGAGTTAAGGTAAGGTTTTGGGAATTGAGTGAATGAGCTGGTAGGTGACTCCAGCTGTGGTGGTAGTATGCTTGGAGAATACGCAGTTTTGAGAAGCTGAGGGCATAACTTAGTGAGTTCAGCGTGCACATGGCCCTGGGCTCAGTGCCCTGCAGTGTGGAAAGGAAAAGCATGGCAGTTTTGCCAAGGTCAGCACAAGAGCCCCAGCCCAAGACGCTTGTGGTTCTTTTGTGACTATGGGGAGGAGTAAGGTTGCACCATCACAACGAGTCTGTACCAAACATGAGGGGAAGAGGGGTGTGAGATGACCAGTCAGGCATGAACAATACTGGAGAGAGTAACATGATACTGACAGCACCAGATGGTTGCAGTAGATGGAGAGAATTTGATTCTTTTGGTAAGATGTGGTTGTGCTTAGATTAGACGCATCCACATTAGTAAACTTTAGTGTGTGAATGGATTCTGCTGCTATTTTTCGACTACTGTGGTATAAACTTTTCTGGGAAATAATCTGCTTACCCTAAGGCTTAAACTAGAAAGTGTGACAAGGGAGAGATTTGATGACCTTATAGGTCTCATTTTAAAGTTTTATCTGTTTTGATTCACTTTTTTCAGCTATGGAGCTTAGCTATAAGTAAATGTGTAATATTCACAAAAAGAACTAAGGAAAAGGGTTTTTGCTCCGTATTAATCCCTAGTATTTATGGAACTTGGGAAAAAGTTAAGAATCATCCTCTACCCTAAAGCAAAGCAAGGAGAGAAGAGTCGTTTCATTGGAGCACTTCCCTTACTGTCTAGGAAAAAGCAAAGCAAAACAAAACAGATTCTTCCTCTGGTTCTCTCCCCAAAGTACTAGCTTTTCCTGAATGGTGAAGCTTGACTCCACTTGGTGAAAGGTGTACATTTCATTGAAAATTTATTTCTGTCTGGAGTTCAGCTTTTCTTTGAATTTATTCAGTCTCAAGTTTCTCAGCTTCTTGTATCATCAGGTTTATGTGTTTAACCGAAAATGTAAATTCTGCAGCCATTCTGTCTATACCTTAAGATATCAGCTCTGTGTCCTCCATCCTCTCCGTCCAAAACGATTACTGAGAATGTTGGAACCTGCTATTCACCCATATGTCCTCAAGTCTTTGCTGATAAATGTGTATTCTCATTTTTTACTGATGTCTCTTCAAGTTTCTTAATGCTATTGAATAACTCAGTGAGTCTCTCTCTCTCTCTCTCTCTCTCTCTCTCTCTCTCTCTCTCTCTCTCTCTCTCTGTGTCTATGCGTGCACAAGTTCCATGTGTACACATATGTGTTTGTGTCTCTTACCTATGCCATTTTTAATTTGTTCTGGATAACTTATGTAAGAACCAAGAATTATGAATGTATGGTAGGGCCTTGCGGTGGTGGTCTGAGCCTTTAATCCCAGAGGAGGCACTGGGATTACAGGATAGCCAGGGTTATGCAGAAAAACCCTGCCCAGAAAAACAAACAAACAAACAAACAAACAGATGCTGTGGTAGGCCAAGACATCCATTCATTACTAGAGGAAAGTTTAGACGAAAGCCGGGAGGAAATTGTCTCGGCACTCTGCTGTTGATTATTAAACAATGATAGTGCCGGCCAACAACATGAATGAGCTGCTTTTCAAAATACATCTGGTCCTTTAGTGGGAAATTGTTAAATGTCCTTGTCATTTTGTGATTCTCTTTGTTAATGGGGATTGAGAAGAAAGCTCTAGAGCTGATGATCATTTATGTGTTTTGCACTATTCTGAGCAACTGCCCCCACCAAGTGCTACCCACTGGCCAACCAGGAGGCACTGTTGGACGTGTGGTTGTGTCCTGTTAAAGTCCCTTTAAGAACACATTTTATCTGGTCATCATCACATTTTCCTGTGCTACATTAAAAAACAATCAAATAAAAACATTACATTTCTCCCTTAAGATATAGAAAGTTATCGCCTGTAATATACAAGCAATATTTTTAATATAAAACTGGAGTAGACAGACCTACAGCGTAAGAATATACGAAGAAATGGGATGCACAAAATCTCATTGCTCTGAGAAGCCACTGTGACCATTTTCGAGAACTCTCCTCAACTTAAGTATTTTCAGTCAGTTCTTATTTTCTTAATATATTATCACACACACACACACACACACACACACATATATATATATATATATATATATATATATATATATATATATGATTTTTCTATGTAGCCCTGGCTGTCCTGGAACTAACTCTGAGACAGGCTGGCCTCGAACTCTGAGATCCTCCTGCTTCTGCCTCCCACGTGCTGGGACTAAAAGGTGTGCACCACCAGTGCCTGACTGTAAATATTTTTATATACCATCACATCAATAAATGTATTTATTTTGTCAAGGCGATCATTCTTCATGCTATTTATGTTCCTTCTCTATTTCACTCTGTATCAAAATAAGACCATTAGCACATAAGTATTTTAGTTTTTATCAAATCATTGGTTTTTTACTCACTAAAATTTTCCTAATATTTTCATGATCTGTTAGCAGCTTCTTTTTTTTTAATGGTTAGATTTTATGGACCATTGTAAGTAATTTAGGAGAAAAGGCTGTATCAGAGACATTTATATGGCTCTAGACTTTCCTTGTTACTTACTTGCTAGGCTATGATCTATGATTGAACCGCACTTGCCCCAATTATTTTTTTTATTGAGCTGGCTTCCTGCTCTGCTTCCTTTTTTATAGTCTTCAAACAAACAAACAAAACCATGTCTAGAATGAATGTGGCATTCTAGCTGTGTCCTACTACAGATGAAATCAAATGGTTTCTTGTAAAAAAAAAAAAAAAGTTGCTGGCACTACCGCCGTAGACATTGCACGCTGCAGGCAGATCAGCACCCTGAGCTACATGACTGCCCCTCCCTTTACGTTGGTAACACACAGTTTTACTGTGCAGTCCAAACCAGACCAAAACTCAGATACTATGGCCTGTTAAAGTGTGACCTACATCTGTCATAGACAAACACTTAAGACTATCTGTGTATGGCAAGCTACTTAACCTTTTTATGACTATTGTAAAAATTAACAATTATACCTGGAGAGCCGGGTGTGGTGGTGCACGCCTTTAATCCCAGCACTTGGGAGGCAGAGGTAGGCAGATTTCTGAGTTTGAGGACAGCCTGGTCTACAAAATGAGTTCCAGGACAGCCAGGGCTACTGAGAAATCCTGTCTTGAGAAACCAAAAAAAAAAAAAAAAAAAACAAAACCAAAAACAAAACCAAAAACAAAAACGAATACCTGGAGTTTATTTGCCTTGATTAAAATAGTGAAGTTACTTATCATAGTGCCTGGTTCAAAAACATTCAACAAATAATGTGATTGTGTTGGGGGAAGGTTGAACCAGTGTTGATCCAGGCAGTGGTTTGCCACAGTGATGCTATGTTTAAGTTCACCTACCACCACACACATATCACTGTAAATGTATGTACATATGTGATTTTTAAAAATTTCTCTTTGAGGATTTTTCTAGTCTTAATATTTGTCATATTTTTAGTTCTGTTTATACCAACTTATTTCATTGTTGAATTGTTGTGTCTTAAGCTTTATATAATTATTCTTTTTATTTACTTCAACAAACTCTCACCTAAAAACAGAGAGTTCATTTTAATTATTTTCAAATTAATAAAAAGATGTATATCGGAAAATTTAAAGAGTAAACAGTAGACCCACATGGTTTTCATTTTAGGACTAGAAATGAGGGTAGGGTGCTGGTCTACTGTGCATCAGGCCCTCCCTGGGTTATATGCTCCAAACTGCAAAATAAAGTAAAACAAATTTTCACTGAGTTGTTTTTAAAGCTTCTTGGTAAGATTGCCGAAGACAGGGGTCATGGTGTTTACCATGGCAAGTGTGTTTGCAGCTCTCTTATGTGCTACCCCAAGGCTTGCTTGGCTGCCAGGCTGCTGTGTTAATAATAAGCCCTGTCTGTCTGTCTGCCTGTCTGTCTATAGTGCACAGGCCTGTCTGTGTGTCTGTCTATAGTGCTATGGATACAAATGGAGGGTTTCGTGGACCATATGTTAGTGATATAATGTAACTGTAGTGTTATTCTAGGAGTTAAGGTGCTAACTGTCATTGTTTAATTGTGGAATATATATATATATATATATATATATATATATATATATATATTCAACAATGGTTCCTATAGGAAGAATGGGTTTTTAATAAGGAAGATGCAAGTACACTTGTAAACAGCTAGGAGTCTCATCAGGGTCAGAAAGGTTCTAAGTTTTATAGATCTATAGTCTGTCACAGCTACTTTGTGGCTATGTGGAAGCAGTCACCATTAGTAAAAGAGAGATTGTTAGATCTTCAGTCTTAGTGACGTGGCAGAGCAGTGTGGTAGCTGTGGTGATGGAGAAACGTGGATAAATTTCAAATTCATAATAGAAATAAAATAGATCTGATAGGTCAGAGGATGGACATGTCTGTGCCATCCCTCTACACGGAGCATCAAGTCCTGACTCCTGTGTGGGGTCAGCTTCATGATTGAAGAATCATTACATAAACTGATTTGTACTCACCCCCCTACTGCCGCCGCACCCCCCCCTTTCAGATTTGTGCCATCTTGTACCAAGGGGTCTTTTTCCTCTTGGTTGACTTATGGACTCTTTTTGGCAGAGCCACAGGTTCGTTTGATCAGATTTTGCTTAATTTTCATTTCACTACTTACTGTGATCCCCCAGTGTACTAGACTGCTTCTCCCATGGATTTAACTGCCATCAATGAACATGGCATGAACATGGCAAAACATTAAAATGGCATAAAAAAATATGTACAGTGAAAGCTTGGACACCAAGTCTCTAGCCCTTTTCCTACAGTTGGCATTTTCTTAGTTTTGTCTACAAACATTCTGCCAACATGCACACATTAGACATTACCTCCATCCCCTTATCCTGAGCACAGAGGAGACTGTGCTGACTAACCCTGTCTTTTTCACTTAACATGTTAGCTAACACAGATCCACCTCTTCCTTTAAAAAAAGGTATAGTCAGTTCGAACTTGAATAGTTCGTATTGATGGACACATTGTTTACTGTTTTGCAGGTGTAACATGCTAATGAACTCATTTATATCCATTTCTGGAAGTGCATTTCTAGTATAAATACCCTTGAAGGCCTGAGCAGGGACAGTGTCAGAGTCTAAAGACAAACCTGATATGAGGGTGACCAGAACAAAGGCAAAGTTTTAAATGTGTTCTTCATTGTTTCTAACCATTTGTTATTTAGAAAGGATGTATTTTTTCCAATTACTACCTGATCCCACTGAGAGGAATGGAATATTTATCTTAGTTCATCTCTTAAACTGCGTCCATATTTTATATAGGGTTAAACAACTTCTCTTAGATACATGGCTTATTTGTTGAATACATAGCTTGCTGCTGTTTTCTAGAACAGCCATCACAATTTCTACTAAAATTTGAGTTGTCTTTCTTAGTTGAACAAAGCTTTGGTCTTTTGTTTGTTCTTTGGAGTGTCTCATGTTTGGATTAGTTAATCAGACATTGTCTGTCTTTATCTTTCAAATCTTTGTATCTTTGTTAGAAATCTCTGAGCTTAAACCCATAGATTGATTAGACCTGTGGTTTAGTTGATCTACAGACATGTTCTAATCCTTTGTTATTATTCTCATATATCTATTTGTCTAGGATAACTTCTTCCCTACAAATATTTTCTTTCAAAGGAGTGCTTAATCTTTTGGATAGAAAAAGATACCCCTGAATAGATTATTTATTGAGTAATAAATATAAAAGCCAGTGATTTGCTTTTGGATTATTTTCTCATTTTCAGGTCTCTTGAGATCTCTTAAGTAAATTTTTAAAAGATTTATCAGAAACCTGTAATTTAGCACGGTGTGATTTGGGCCATGGAGAAAGCTCCCTTGGCAGAGTGATTGCCTTGCATGTGTGAGGGCCTGAGCTTGGATGCCAGTATCCACTTAAATGCTGGTCCTAGCAGCATGTGTCTGTTACTGCAGAGAGCTCCAGATTCAGAGAGGGACCCTATCTCAGATGAGGTTACTAAGGTGACATTTGACATTCTTGTGCTCAAGTACACTTGTGAAGACACCTATCCAACACATGCATATAACATACACACGTGTGTGAAAACACACACACACACACACACACACACACACAGAGCCTTACTCTAAAGTCCAAGCTGACCTGGAATTCTCTCTGCAGCTCAAGATAGACTCAGATTTGGGACAGTCTTCCTGAGCCTCTGAATTGCTGGGATAGCAGGTACAGGCCACACTGGTGGCTTAGGAGTTTTATTGGTTAGGAGAGGGTTGTCTTTTAACTACCAAGTGTGGAAAACTTACTGGGACTTGCAGTTAACTTCAGTTCCGGCACAGAAGCAATCTTGGGAATCCAAAACTGAGTAGTAGATCAGACTGAGCACAGAGCCTCATCATCTGACTTCTTTTCAGGATGTAAACAGGCAGCCAGCTAGCTGCTCATGGTTGTAGCTCAGTGCGAACTGACAAGGAAATAGTGAAATACTTTTGTATATTTGTATTTGAAATCATAGCAGACTGTCTAGTTGCTTGAAATAACATTTTGAAAAATAGTAAGATTTTCCTTCTTTCTTTTTCTTTTTCTTTCTTTCTTTTTTTTTTTTTGTTTTGTTTTTCGAGACAGGGTTTCTCTGTATAGCCCTGGCTGTCCTGGAACTCACTTTGTAGACCAGGCTGGCCTCGAACTCAGAAATCCACCTGCCTCTCCCTTCCAAGTGCTGGGATTAAAGGCATGCGACACCACCGGCTCCTTCTTTCTTTTTTCCTCCCTCCCTCCATATCTCTCTCTTTCTCTCTCTCTCTCTCTCTCTCTCTCTCTCTCTTCCTTTCTTTGTTTCTTTTGTTTTGATTTTTTTTTCTTTTTTTTTTTTTTTTTTTTGCTGTCCCATGAACTCACTCTGTAGACCAGGGTGGCCTCAAACTCAGATCTGCCTGACTATGCTTCCCCAGTGCTGGAATTAAAGGCGTGCACCACCTGCCCAGCTGATAAATGTTTCTTAATAAAATTATTTGCCCATGTATATATTATACCCACAAAGTAATGGTGTTTCCTGTCTGGTAAGATCTTGATGCCACATACTTCCCACAGTCTTTTAGTAGAAACATTTTTGTTTGCTGTTTGGCCATTATTTCTGTCTGCTACCTGATATCTTGGAGCTTTATATATTCAACTTTTTGATCAACTAAATGATTTTTAAAATTTGTTATTATTGTGTGTTTATGCACCACAGCACAGCACAGAGGTCAAAGGACAGTGTTCTGGAGTCATTTCTCTTCCTCCTTGTGTGAGTTCTAGGGATTGTGTGACAAATGCCTTTACCTGCTGAGCTACACTTGTTGGCTATAGAATCCTTGAATGGGACCATCTTTACAACTTCTAGAAAATAATAAACTTATACCACTGTGTGGTTAGTGGATCCACTAAGGTAAGAGACAGGCAGTGACTGTCCCTTGATCCTCTTCCTAATTGGCATTATATTTAAAAAGGAAGGAGCCAAGTGGTGGTGGTGCATACCTTTAATCTTGGTACACTGGAGGCAGGGGCAGGGGCAGGGGCAGGTAGATCTCTGAATGTAAGGCCAGCCTGGTCTACAGAGAGAGTTCCAAGACAACTAGGCCTACACAGAGAAACTGTGTCTTGAAAATGAAAGAAGCAAACAAGTAAGAACCCCAGAAAATGGAAGGACTCACTGATTCTGTTTTGGTACTTTGGCTTCCCACAGAGAACTTTTGGAGTGTTAGCAGAGTTTCCACTGTTAGTAATACTTCCCGGGAACACAACTAAAGCCTGTTCCTTTACAGATGGACGTTTAACCGGCACTGCCCACAGGAGCCGGGGACCCATTGGCACTGTTTGCTTCCAAACCTACATTTGTAGATATTTTTGCAATAACTTGTTAGCTCCTCATACACCCAGTGAGGAGATGAACCCCAGGATCTCCCATGTGGTAGGGGAGCACCCCACCTCTGAGGAATACTCCAGATCAAACCAGTACTTTAAAAAAAACAAAAAAAAAACTGGTACTGTATAGCCCTGGCTGTCCTGGAACTCACTCTGTAGACCAGGCTGGCCGCAAGCTCAGAAATCCACCTGCCTCTGCCTCCCAAGGGCTGGGATTAAAGGCGTGTGCCACTACGCCCAGCCTAAACTGGTATATTTTTAATAGTACAATATTGGTGCATATGAAACAAGGAAGTTAGCTGCTATGTTGATTCTTTTAATCAACATGTCTCCCTTCCCTATTGCACCTGATGAGGCTATGCCTACCAGGTGTCAGTGTTCCGAACTCCTGTGGTTACACAAAAGAATATTTGATATGCATGCGTGTGAGCAACAGATCTGATCGTTGGTTTCTTCTTTGTACAGAAAGTCATGTGCAAAGAAGATTTTTGTGGCCTTTTTGGTTTTTTCACAATCCTGATGATAGTACGTCCTCAGGATTGTTACAAATTAAGGTCACTTTAGAACACAGAAGTGAGTTTATCTTTTCTAGCATGAACACTGTGACAAATGACAGCTGCATGCCACTTATTTCAGTTTTACACAATTAGGAAAAATTGTATAATATTAAATTCTTAGAGGTACTTTGACCAAATAGATCCAGTATAATTTTTCCATTTACTGCATTGGCTTAGGCTTGTAAAATGAGCTTGAATCATTGTATTATTGTAGTTGTTTAGAGTTACTTCTTTGAAGAAAACCCACCTGGTGTGAGTGCTGGGAGCCAGGCTTAGGTCCCCCAGAAGAGTGGAAAGTGCACTGAACTACAAAGTCATCTCTTCAGCCCCCAATTTTGTACTATAATATTATGTTAAGTTTCTAGTTGTAGTAATTTTTACCCTAATTTATTCTCTCCCTCCCTCCTTCCCTCCTCCTCTCCCTCCCTCCCCTCCCTTTCCTCCCTCCTCTCCTCCCTCCCCCCATCTATCCCTCCATCTGGGAATGTAGTCTAGGCTGGATTTGAACGTCTGGGTCTTCACCTTCTGGGCACAGCCTTCTTGATAGATGAGACTATAAAACGCACCACTAATCCTGGCAGCTGGTCAACTCTCTAAATAACGAAGTCTTAAGTCATACCTTAGAAACTATGTAATTTTTTTTTCTTTTTTGGTTTTTGGAACAAGGTTTTTCTTGGAGCCCTGGCTGTCCTAGAACTTGCTCTGTAGAGCAGGGTGACCTGTTTCAGAGTGCTGGGCTTAAAGTCATGTGCTACCACTACCTGGCTAGAACTGTATAATCTTATTGATAACCTCAAAAGATGCACTTACATGTATTTTATAGTTTACCCCAGGAAAATGCTAGGGAGGGAAATGGTGTTCTCATAGTGCATTCACTCATCTTAACTTTGTGATTATAAAGGCAGATAGAAATGTTGGTGATGGTTTGAATCCCAACAAAAAGGATGTTCTTAAAGCAAAGTCAGAATGGAAGGTGGGCGGTTACAGGAGCAGAGTCAGATGGGAGCTCTGCCCCTGGTAGAATCTGAAAGTAGGTCATTCCTACACATCTAAATGTTTTTTGTCCTAACAAGTTTTTCTTCAATTACTTGATGAGTTAATTTTACCGATTTGTAACTACTCTATCTTCGTCGAATACTTACGACAGCAGACTATTTTATCATCTGTTTTTGTATTATAACGTATTTAAAAAGTTTTACAATAAAAGTCCATATACAAAGATAGCTATGAGCTGTTTACTTGGAAGGGAAAGTGAAGGGATTACAGAAAAATACAGCAGGCTCCTCTGTAGTTAGAGCAGCCATGGAAAGAAGCTTGGTGGCTACCCCATGGGGCTAACACAGCCAACATCTGTTTGGCTAAGCAATGGAAGAACATGACACAGATATATGCGGAGCCTGTGAATACTAATGTGCACTCTAGATATCCCTTTGGTTTCTTTTTACCACCACCTATATTCACTGGTAATTATAGAAACAAATTTTTGCTTATTAAGACAAGCTAGTCTGGATGTGATGGTTCACACTCATAGCCTCAGCTCTTAGAAGGCTGAGGCAAGAAGATTGCCAGGAGTTCAAGGTCAGCCGGTCTCTGCTGTGAGACTTTAGTAAAAACCAAAACAAACAAAACAAAAGCCAGAAACCTAGATCCCTGCTAACAGCGAGAGTGTTAGACCCTCACTACCCATTTCCATTTGCTTCTTTGATCTCAGCATCTTTATGTTACTTAAGATCTGTCACCCTCATATAGACACACATCGAGGCAAAACGTAAAATAAAAATAAATTATTTTTAAAAATTAGAATTGATGAAAAAATAATTTCTGAAGAAGGTGTTAGCCATAGGTCTTGGCCATACACCTTAAAGGGCATTTTTTCTGTATCTGACCCTAACCAGCCTTTAAACATTGGTCGATTTAGCCATCAGTAGGACCTCTGTCTTTTTCCTAGACAAATACTGATAAAGACCAAGATTCTATAATAACGTGAGATACATACCATAGTAGTTGCATCTAAGGAGGTGATTGGCGGCAGTACTGGGATTTTAAGAGTAGCTACTGAATTGTATAGGAAGCTTTTTGAAGTGGTCTCACTCAAAATGCTTAAGAGAGCCACAAGATTCCCGTTCTCTTGTGATTCCTTTATCAAGAAAATATGTGTGTGCTTGAACTCACTTGATGCTTCAGCATTAACCTTGTACTTAAGCACTCTAAATCTCAGGATGTGATTGAACAACTTCTTCAAGAAAATCTATTCTGTCTGAATTGCCAATAGCATATAATGCAGATACTTATTTTGTAACAAGATTATTATTGGTGAGAGCTTACATGTGATGAGTCGTAAATTCACTAATAGATGAGCACTATCTTTTCTTCTTTTTGCTTAATTCATAAACTTTGTGATTTCTGTGCTTAGTTGGGATATTAAAGTGACCATGGTCTGTTAGGTCCTCTTGCTTGAATATCACCATTTCAGTGAAATTGTAATCTATGTTAGATTTAATCTACAGCAGCGAATTGCATTAATAAGGATGCTAAGAAGTGATTTGGTCATTATAAACAGTTCATACTAAGGCTATTGAAACCATAGTGGAAACTTGGCTCTAATAAAACTCTAAAGAGGGGTCTCTCTCTCTCTCTCTCTCTCTCTCTCTCTCTCTCTCTCCCCCCCCACCTCCCTCCCTCCCTCCCTCCCTTCCTCTCCCCCACCCCATTCCTGGAAGTTTCTGAGTCATCCAGACATAAGATGCTTCTGTCCAGAGTGAGAAGATGAAGACACCGTTTGTTTATATTGATGTCTTCTTTCTTTTCTTGCCCTCTCAGCCTCCCTCCTATTTTCTTCCCCTACTGTCCTTCCTCCTTCCTCATTACAGGGGATTTCCCAGTGTTGCTCAGGTTTGCCTTTAACTAGCGAGACCCCATCTCAGCATTTGAGTTTATAAGCGTGTACACCCATGCTCAGCCTGTACTGCCTTCTTCCCTTGCCATGGTGGTTCTCACCTTTTCTGACCTTGTGACCCATACAGTGCCCATGCTATGGTGACCCCACCACCACCACGAGGATATTGCACTGCTACTTTATAACTGTAATTTTGCTACTGTTATGAGTTATAATGTAAATATCTGAGCTGCAGGATATCTGATACGCAGTCCCCACACACACACTAAAAGAGGGTCACAGGTTGCTAACAACGGCTTCACAGTAATACAGAACAGGGCCTAAGAACCTTGAGAAGAGTGAGAGTATCAATTTTTCCCAAGTTGATGACCTCACACACTTGCATGAATCTAGGCCATTTTATAGATGCACAAAATGAGATTGATTAATGGATGTGGTGCCCCTAGAATTCAGTTTGCTCCAAGCTGAGTTGCAGGGACACATGCATGCCTGTAGCCCCAGCTATGAGACTGGGGTGGGAGGGGAGTTTAAAACCAGCTTGAGCACAGCCCTGTCTCAAAAACAAAATTAAACCTGGTTCCTAAATGGTCGTCTTAGTTTGCGTTCTGTTGCTGCAACACCTAGGACTGAATGATTTATAAAGCTGAGAGTTCTGAAGTCCAAGAAATAGAAAATCTGAGCAGCTAACCACGTGAGTTGGCCTCCCTGGATGGCTACCTGCTACACCAAAAAAAGGGGGAGATGTATTTTTATAAGAATAAGATTATTTGCTCATTCCTGCCCTGTTCTATGAGAAAGGCATCAAAGACTTAGAGTCTTCTAGACCCCACCTCCTCCTCTCACACTGAGGACTTAAGTCTGAGAGTTTGGACAGGAGTATTTCAAGCCTTAGGAGTATTTTGTTCATGTTTCACCTTTTATTTCTAATTGATATTAGACTTTTTTTAAGATTTATTTTATGTAAGAACACTGTAGCTGTCTTCAGACACTCCAGAAGAGGATGTCAGATCTTGTTAGGATGGTTGTGAGCCACCATGTGGTTGCTGGGATTTGAACTCAGGACCTCTGGAAGAGCAGTCAGTGCTCTTAACTGCTAAGCCATCTCTCCAGCCCAATATTAGACTTTTTAAAAATAGGTAAAATGTATAAACCTGTCTAATTCTTTTGAGTAATTAGGCCTAATCCAATCTTTTTCTTCTGTCATAGATATGGAGTCTGGAGAACTGTTGCCATCCTCACCAGCCTCCTCCACTACACCAACATCATCTTCTGCTCCTTCCGTGGCTTCAGCAGTTTCAAAGAGCAGCCTTTCCACGGGAGCTGCTTCACTTAGTTCTACAGCCAGCCCATGTGGTTAGTATCCTTTAAGCTTGCCTTTAGAGACCTGTTCTTTCAGGATTTTGTATGTACATATAACACTGGGCTCTAAGTAGCATATTGTCCTTCTGACATGTTGGATAATTGCTGGGGTGAATGTGTGCTCTTTCTGCTTCATTTAGATTTTCCTCTGGCAGAGTCCTGATTACTCCTGTTCTCCACATCCGTAACTCTTCCCTGAGAGTTTAGTCTTAGTTTCATGATTAAGAGTCCCAGGGCCATGGAAAAGGGAAGCCCTTGGTGCTGGTGATAAAGTCTTTGCTTTTAACATTTGTAACACTGTACTTCCTATTTAAAGTGAAGCGGTGTGGGCTGAGGGCTATATATAAGTGGTGAAGCCTTTGGTTCAACTGTACTTGGCAAAGTCCAGGTATACACAGGTGTAGACAGGCTGGCTGTGTGTTGTCTTCCAACCCAAAGATGCTTTAGAAGATCCCGTTCTATATAATTCAGTCTAATCTGCTTTCTTGTCTTCTTACTTGATTTGCTGCATTGGCCCATGTGTTAATCTGATCATTCTTTTTATTTAAAGTCATGGTGTGAGTGACAACGAGTTTCACCCTGGATCTTAGAACAGTTTGATCTCATGTTTTTGATCTATAGAGAACAATAAAAACAGAACTTTCATCTTTAAAATAGAAAACCTCAAGAATTCTTTCATGGGTTCTTTGATAGCATCCTGCTGTTTCAAACGTTATCCTAAAGTTTATTTCTTTGTCATCTTAGTCACTGGTGGTGCTTATACAAATTCCTTTATGCACTAAAGGATATACATTGAGTTTGCTTTCAGACACTAAGCAAATAGCTATTTTCTGTTGAATCGATCCCTTCCCTAGCTCTGAAGTTACACTCACTCATAGCTGAGGCTGTTGCTATGATGAATCCCAACAGAGCAGGTGAGATCCTGGATCAGAGGCACAGTAAACGACAGGAGCAGGCTAGCATGGCTTCCCTCTGTCCACATCAGCTCTGTGGCTCGATGATGTGGAGCAGGGTTGTGAGACAGTCAAGAGCACCTTGCTTGAGAACACCGCTTTTATCGTGAGTCGGATAGGTGTCCTCTTTAAGGATATGCAGGGGGCTTTGTTCTGTTTTTTCTAAATCACCTAAACTTGTTCATTTTAAGTCCAGTCCTGAAAAGTAGCTCAGGTCAAGAGAGCCAAGGCCTTGCCTTCCTGGGACTTGGATCGATAACATTTTGAGGTGTTTAAAACCAGGGGAACCTTCACTTTGATTGCCATAATTGGGACAAAAAGTATCATTGCCATGAGAACAGTTAGGACTATTGACATATGTGGGTTTTATTGGTTTTATGAATAATATTACAATTGTATTATAAAATACAATTTTATAATATTATTTCTTCTCATGAAGGAACTTTTTTTTTCTTCTACATAAACCACTTGAGTTCAAGGCCAGCATGGTCTACAGAGTGAGTTCCAGAACAGGGAAGGCCACACACAGAGAAATCCTGTTTTGAAAAACCAAAACAAAGAACTAAACAAACAAAAAACCCCTCCAAAACTCCATCTTTTCCTAAAAAATAATTTAGACAGTGCTCACCGAAATAATTGGGTATGTTAAATAAAATCAATTAACTAATGTATTAAAAGAGAGGCTCTAAAAAAATAAAAAGCTCTTCACTGAAGGAAGACAGCTTTGCTTAAACAGTGTCTAATGATGTTAGCCTGGTGTTGCAGATACAGCCGAGCCTCTTTGCCCTTGGTCTAAGTGCTGGGTTTCCTGGTATGAGCCATCACATCTAGCAAGCCATGAATATGGAGCAAAGACTGCAGTGAGTAAGAGGCAAGCCAAGAGGAGTACCCACCCACTCACGCACTCACCCACCCACTCACTCACTCACTCACCCACTCACTCACTCACTCACTCACTCCAGTGCTTATAAAGACATTTGTTTGCCAGGAACAGAACAATCCTGAACAACCTTTGCTCTGCCCTGAGCAAGGCAGATCCATGCCATTAGAGCCTTTGTGTAGAACAGCAGCTGCTGCACACCATAACCAAGCCCACAGACACTCAGGTACCTACCTACATACTGACTCCAAGGAAAAGTTGAGAGAATGACATTTAATATAATTGCGCACACCAACCTTACAGAGTACATTTGTTTGAGAATTTTGACTGTTTGACCTAATACAGAGATAGAACATTAAGTAATTTAAATCATAGTCAATCTGTACTATAGTCTACTGCTTTTTCTTTTTGTACATTTTTCAGGTCAATCCCTTCAAACAAATGCTAAAATCAATAAGCCGAATCTGTAAAGCTGATAAACTAAGACTTTTGTGGTTAAGGATATACTAGGCATGCTTTTCTTTAAATGAATATTTACATCATTATCTCAGTCCCTACAAGTGTGAGCCAAGATGGTGCATATGAGGAAATTGTTAGGTTGATTAGTTCTCAGTGTTGTGTTACACACACACACATACACACACACACACACGTAGGTTAGGTAGGAATGTTTAACTATGACGGCAAAGCATGGGAAACACATCACACATAGATAGGCAGTGGGAGTAACCTCAGATCCTGAGGCTCCTGATTAAATCTGCCTCGGGAAGTGTGAGGCTGCTATTCTCACATATGTACCTCACAGCTTCATGAGGAATGTCCTCTCTAGACAGAACAGCTCTTCAGCCGAGGCCAGGGGAGTGAGGTAAGTCAGGGTTGCAGGCCAAGAGAGTGAATGCTTTTCCCAGAAGCCCCACCTAGAGATTTTCACTTCATCTCTCCAGAATTGTGTGAGTGATAGCCTTGGCTTCAAGGAAGGACAGGAAGTGTGGGTTTTAACAGACCATATTATGGGCCTTCTATTAGGAAGAAAGGAAGGAAAGCTGGCATGGGCATATGTGCTATGGCTTTATAGAGGACAAGAAGGAGGCCATGCTAGGAGCAGGCCATGACAGAATACTTAGAACCTAATATGCATGCACAAGAGTTTATGCAGAATAATGAAATGATTAAAGGCAAGGACTTTGCAGTCAAAGACTGGGAGATTAAACCTTGGCTTGTCCACTTTTTAGCTTTGTGAATTACTTTTCGTAAGGTTCACTTGTTTCATTTGTAAGGACAAGGAGTAGCAGCTGGTTTAAGTATTATGATAAATGAAGTAATGACTGACCTACAGTTGATGCCTGGTAAATTGTAACCATTATTTTTTCTTATCCTTTATCCAATTAGAATGGTTTGGTATAGCGACAGTAATCTCAGGTGACACTTCTGGCAGGGTGTGACAGTTTGTATGAAGAATGCAACCAGAGGTGAAGAGGGTCTTACATTTATATTAACATTTGTAGATAGATACATTTATTCACATGTAAAATGATGTGGGCCCAGGTTGAGGAGGACTGGAAGTGTGGCAGGAAACAAGGCTCCAGAGACAGTGGGTAACAGATTCATCTGAGATAGAAAGACCATGTGGAGGCATATAGAGAAAGAGAAGCCCTAACATGACCCGGCGTGTTTACTGAAAGGCGATGTAATGAGAGGTGTGAAGAGGAGATGTATTTGTAAGGATACAGGACTAGGTTATCTTTATGTTTATTATTCGCCAGTGGTCTATATATTTATATTCTGTGTTGTTATTGGTAGAAAATGTCAATATTTCCAGTTTTGAGCATTATAAATAATGCTGTTAAGGACATCACTATGTATAGAAACAGATACATTTAAGCATGTTCTAACGCCTGTAGGATCACTTTTCCTGACAGCTGTGTTTTACAGTCCTCATGTCCAGCACCTGGGATCGTCAGAGCTGGAGGTATTTTTTGGTCAGTGAATCAATGCTTAATTGAGGTGCTTTTTCAGTTTTTTGTAAGACTTTTAGCTTCTCGGTTTCTTTTTTTAATGCCTGCGTAGGGCTTTGGATCGTATTTCTAATGAGTCAATTTTTTTCCTTGAGTATTTGTGCATTATTTTAGATATGAAATGCCTTTAAATTACACGTGTGGAGACACCTCTTCACCGTCTGATATGTACGTGGTTTTGTTCCTTATACATTATCTTTTGATAATAAAACGTCCAGCTTGGATGAAGTCAATCTTAGTGGTCTCACTTCTGGTTGCTTCTGTGTCTTGCTGAGGAAGTCCTGCTTTGCATTCAAGGCTAAGCATATATATTTAAGATTTGACTCACTTCTTGGCTTAGCCTAATCTGGCTACTATAACAAAACACCACATAGTTGGTAATTTATATGCATTAAAAATTTGTGTTTACAGTACTTGAAGCTGGGAAGTCCAAGATCAAGGTATCACCTGACTCAGTGTCTGGTAAGTGTCTAAGTCTGTTCCGGGGTTACTATTACATGATACTGGCTCAATATTTTATCAAGTATTTTCCATGCAAAGAGACTTACATGACATTTCATTCTAATGATTAATATTCTAAACATTATGGTACTATCTGGTGAATGCCCCCTCACTTACAACAAACATGGAAGGGAAGTAGACAAGGAAATAGTCATTTGGAGAATGTACCAAACACGGTATGGCATTGTTATCACAGTCCACAAAATCTAACCTGTTCTGGAGAACTAGTTAATCACTTCTGATGGTGACCTAATAGTTTCTGTTAGTTCCTACATCTTAAGAGATGCGCCTCTTTTTAACATATTGAGTACTGAACTTTCAACA
The DNA here is from genome assembly GCF_978045245.1 of Mus caroli. Taxonomy (NCBI): domain Eukaryota; kingdom Metazoa; phylum Chordata; class Mammalia; order Rodentia; family Muridae; genus Mus; species Mus caroli. Next base: position 120,692,637 of record NW_028227257.1, read on the forward strand.
CATGGAATTTTAGGGAGCAAAGTGTATCTAACCGACAGCATTGAAAGCTTTTTACTTAGAGATTTTCACATTCTTCATGTGTCCTTCCTCAAAGTAGAAAAAAATCAAAAGCAAGTCAGTATAGCTTTTCCAGTGGAATAAGGTTCAGGCCCTCAAGAAAAGTAAGAAGGTTGTAGTTCTCGACCTTTCACCCTGACATAGCTGTCTCTTGTGAGGCTATACCAATGCCTGGCAACTACAGAAGTGGATGCTCCCAGTCAGCTATTGGAGGGATCACAGGGCCCCCAATGGAGGAGCTAGAGAAAGTACCCAAGGAGCTAAAGGGGTCTGCAACCTTATAGGAGGAACAACAATATGATCTAATCAGTACCACCCAGAGCTCGTGTCTCTAGCTGCATATGTAGCAGAGGATGGCCTAGTCGGCCATCAATGGGAGGAGAGGCCCTTGGTATTTCGAAGATCATATGCCCCATTACAGGGAACGCCAGGGCCAGGAAGTGGGAGTTGGTTGGGGAGCAGGGCTGGGGGAGGTTTTGAGGATAGCTTTTGAAATGTAAATGAAGAAAATATCTAATAAAAATGCCTTAATAAAAGAAAAAAAAAACAGTGCCACCCATCTTTAGCCCAACGGGACATATTTGAGTTGCTGGTAGGAGTGTGGGTGAAGCGTTACCATAGGAACATGGCTGATCAGTAGCTCCTGCATCATCAAAGTCCCACACTAGTATGATGGTAATTCTTGAAAGCTGCATCCTTTGTGCACAACTTGTTGGCAGCTCCGAGCGCTGAAGAGTCTATCCTCCCAAACATGGCTGCTTTCATTATCTTCCCGAGGAGTTTTATGAATCCTTAAGTCTCAGGAGAACCTTGAACCCTGTAAATTCCCTTTGTTTCTTGAGTCCTGTGAACATTAGAATTTGGGGGTCAATAGCTGCAGAACACTTTTTTTAAAAGCACTAGTTTATTAATGAGGAGTCAGCTCTCCCAACTTTGTTCCCGAGTCCCTACCTCACGACAGTTCGATGTCTCATTGTGGTTTTGACATATGAGTTTGGACGGAACACCAACCTTTTTATTTCTACTACTTAGAAAAGTATACTTGTTAGGTATCAGGCCAGTGAGACTGACTGAACACAGGCTTGGGGTTTTAGACTTCTCACCTGTTGAGCTTTGGTTATAATATGTGTCAAGTCTGATAAAGATAACACAAATCACTAAGAACAGTCAAAGTAGACTGAGATTTAATCAAAATAATCAATCAGGTACTTTGAAAACTATTGAGTAACCAGCTCCTGGTTCCCATGACTGACTTCAGAATATTGCTGCCCAATTGACTTGTTAAGGAATTTACCTCTGATTCAATTCAAGCCACTTTCACAACTGCTAGTCTCATGATTGTCCCACCTTATCTGCAGTCCAGTTGACTCTAACTGTTCCTCCAGCCCTTTCCTAAATAAATAATTGCCTGGGCCAGGAGTTTGAGACAAAAAGATTACAAACAGGAGGCTTGCTTGTGGTGCATAGTAAGTTCAAGGAGGACAGCCCAGACATCTTGACAACTGTCAGAATTAGAAAGGCCCAATAATGTATTTCATGGGTGGAGTACTCACTTAGAGTTCAATCCCAGTGCGGAAATGAGAAGAAAGGTGAGGCGGAAGAGGAGCGGAGGAAGTGAGAGGGAGGGAGAAGAGAAGCAAGCCTACATGTACTTAGACATTTCCCTTGTGCTCGTTGTGTAAGAAATGAAATGCAGTAAGTGCCGAACTCAAAGACACAGCTTTTTCAGTCTTCTAGGAGACAAATACTTGTGGTTTCCTGTACAAAGATTATTGAGGGCTTCTCAAGAACTTCATCTTTGTCTGCAGTGTCATCTCTGATCATGTCCATGAGTGTAAAGGCCTCCTACATCACATACTTAATAACCAGTATCTTCCCAGCCCGTCTTTTCCTGGCCACTACTTGGCCCTTACTTTATTTTCTGCTAAAGTTCCTGCATCCTGTTTTCTCAGAGAGACAGCGCTCTGTGTTCTGTTCCCTAGCCTTCCGTGTGGTCCAGGTCCCAGCACAGACTCCCAGCACAGATCTTCCTTCCTTGATCTTCTAGCAGCTGACCACTGACCAATCTTTGCTTGGGCTTCATAACATCACTCTTAGTTTTTTGCTATTTCTCCAGCTTCTTCAGTTTTTATTTGTTTTCTTTTGATTTGGGTTTAGTTTCTTTACTGAATTTTTTTAGGTCTTGGGTCTGAGGTCTTTTATCTCTAGGCTCTTTGTTTAAGTGTACCTGAATGAAAACTGTCGGAACATTTTCAGATCCTAACTGTACATTTTGTACAAATGCTTTATATACACACATTTCAACTGCAGCAAACTCAAACTAACAGTTTTCATTTTCTACCAAACCAGTTTCTCTTACATTCTTCCCCATTCATTTACACAGAAGAACCACAGTTTCTCCGGAAGTCCAGTGACTTTCCTCCACGCCCACATATTAACCCCAGTGGTTCTACCTTCACAATAAAGTTCCAGGTGGTATCTTCTTCCTGGCCCTCTGTCACTTCAGTACATGGCACCAAGACCTCCCTCCTGTGTCTGTGCAGTTCCTCCTGACTGTCGCCTCCTTGCTTAGTCACTGTGCAATTTAGTCCTCTCACTAGCCATGAAGGCAGTTAAACAAGACCTCTCACTTCTGTTGCTTTCTTAGGTATAGTTTACCTGCAGTAATAACCTCAAGTATTTGTTTACAGTTGGGTTTTAAACTATGTGGACAGCTAGGGAGTTGGGTGGATCTGGGACAAATTGCTGGCGGGAAGTTAATATAGCCAAAATACATTGTACAGAAGAACTTTAAAGAATTAATTTTTATAAAACTCTACAAGGACTTTAGAGTGTTCAGAGATGATTTGGACATTTAGGACTGTAAATTCTTGCTCTGTGTTAGTTTTCTCACTGTGTTAAAAAGCAGAATTCTGAGACCTTACAGTCTATTAACACTGGAACATGATAAGCAGACAAATTTAGTTTATCCTCTGCAGTTCATCTTTGGGCTTTGAAATGAATGAAACTGTGAGTCAGCCCAAAGAGAAAGCCTGTGTGTTCTCATGCAGCCCCAGGTTAGACCCTCCCTTCAGTGTTTGATCTTCCATCTCCACCCTGGCGGGCGGGGCCCTGCTTTCTGCTACTGTTTACTGTTTCTGGACTTTTATGTAAATGAAGTCATGTATGCTTTTGTGGCTTGTGTCTTTCATAATTCTTTTAAAACGTTTATATGATTATTTATATAGCAGCTCACTCTTTTATCTTACTAGTACTACTTTGTTTTATGACCATGCCAGAACTTGTGTAATCATTCACCTGTGACAGGCGTGGCAGTGTTTTAGCTTGAGGCAATCACGAGTGTTCCAGTTACAAGCCCTTGTGTTTGCACATGGTTTTATTTCTCTTGGGTAAAAACCTAGGTTGGGGAGTGCTAGAGAATATTCTAAGTATATGCCTACTTTGAAATTTGGCAAGTGTCTTTCTAAAGTGGCTGTAACATTTATCCTCTACAAGCACTGTGTAAGAGTTGACCCCCCATAGTCAGGGTGCTTAGTGTGCCATTCCAGCTGGTGTATTAATTATGACATCTATCTGGCTTTGGTTTTGGTTTTTAATTCTTTTGTTTTTTTGAAATTAGATAGAATTCCATTGTCTTCCCTTTCCTCCCTCCTACCCTTCTCATGTGTCGCCTTATATCTCATTCACACTCATGGGTTTAATTATTACATATACACTTGAGATATACAAAGAAGTATATGCTCAGCCCATATAAGTCACATGCGTGCTGTCATTCCAGCTGTGGGTCACTTGGTGCTGGCTTTAGTATGTACATCTCTGGAGAATGGTGAGATTGAGCGCATTCCATGTACGCACTTGTCACTCCTATCTTTTCTTAATACATCTGGATTCGTGCTAGCGCTGTCTTGCCTTCCAACCTGTGTAATGTTTGTTTCTTTACTTTGCGTCATGAGCTTTTGCTGTTTGGCACAAAATTGAATAGAACTGATAATAACAAACATCATTGACTTTTGAGGTTTTATTTAATTTAGTATTGATTTTGTCACATGGTTACGTCTATTGAAATGCTGACACAGCCTTTGATTTCTATCTTGCTAATAAGGTGAAGTAATTGACTAATTTTTTTATATGATAAACCTTTGTAGCCTTCAGGGATCAAATTCCAATTAATTATGCTGTATTGTTTTCTTAAAACATTGTTGAAGTTCTATTAGGCAAACTACCAGGATTACTGGTTCATTTTTTTTTTCCCCTGTCATTCTCTGTTGCAAATTATTTGGCTGAGTCCTCATCCTTACTGTGTTTTGGAAGAGGATATAGTTGTGTTTACTTTTCTAAATGTTTGCAATAATTGAGCAGTGAAGTCTTGTAAGCCTTGAGGTAGGGGTGTGTGTGTGTGTGTGTGTGTGTGTGTGTGTGTGTGTGTGTGTTGTAAACTTTTATCATCAGATGCTAAGTCACAGCTTTACTCTGTACAGCAGTCATGGCTCTTGGGTTCGTCCTGCTCCTGCTTTCTGGATGTCCTGGTTTCATCCCTAGGAGAACAGATGCAAACAACACGGGTTATCTATCTTTTCATTTAAGTGAGGTTTGATTGGTGTCTTTGAAGGGATTTATGTGTTGATGAATTCATGAGCCCTGTTTGTACTGTTTCATTGTTAACATCCAGAATGTGTGCCTTTTGTAGAGCTTAGCTGATTTCAGTGGTTTTTTTTTTTTTTTTTTTTTTTTAATGAATGAGCTGTGAATCTGATTGAATTTTCTTACGCCTTCTTTTTGTCTGTTTCAGTAATCTCTTATCTTTATTATTTGTCTTTATTGGTATGATTTCCTTTTCTTTTCTCCTGCCATTGTGTTTGTTTTGTTCTGTTTTTGTCATTGTTGTTTTGATTTTGACATAGGGTTTCTCTGTGTCGTCCTGGCTGTCCGGGAACTCGGTAGACCAGACCAGCCTCAAACTCAAGAGACCTGCCTGCTTCTGCCTCCCAAATGCTAAGATTTAAGGCATGCACCACTACTGCCTGCTTTCACCGTTTTTTTAAAGTAAAAGAATTAATCATTTATTTTGGACCTCTGTCCTGTTAAATATGTATTTAATGCTATACATTATCGTTTATAGTATGACCATTACTGCAAGCTGTGCATTTTAAAATATTGTTATTTTCTTATTCTTTGATTATTCCCCTTTAACTGTCAGGTTTTTATAGAAGTGAGCAATTTAACATGGGCATTTTAAAAATCGTTACCCGCTTATAGTGATCAGAAACTATTGATGCCACACCTGCTGCTGGTATTTTTAGAGAAGCTCCTGTCGCTCTCTGTGCATTTGAAAGTGTTTAGAGCCACGGAATGAGCATCTTGTCTGTGCACTCCTTGCTTTACGATTACCCGTGGATGTCAGCTGCTCTTCCTGCTTTGGACTCTGTGGTATGGCCTGTCAGACGCTACTCTCTTCCGGAGCCAACCTTAGCAGCATATATAACAAAGCAGGATCCCGTCAACAGAGCTGCTGGCTATGACTTTGATTTTCAAGAGTTGGTTTCTGTATGTTCTCTGCCAGCTCCTCTTCTGTTTGTGTAGCTTACTGACAGTTAGGCATTTGGATCCCTCAGACTCTAAATTTGGTTGGGTTTTGTTCTGTTTGTGGTTATTAATCACTAGTATTTTTCTTTTTACCCCATCTGATTTTTAAGTGTTTATTAACTATGAATTCTATCTTCGATGCCATATAGCTAGGCTGGCTGTTGTCTGGTTCCCCTGTTTTCTGTAGCACTAGGCTGGGAGACATATGCAGCAGTATTGGATGGGAAGCCTCCAGTGCACATTCTTGCTTTTACAGATGCTCTCCGTTGGCTTTGATCTCACTTCAGATGATTTTCAGAATCTTCAGATTGGTTGTGTGTGTGGTGTGTGTGGTGTGTGTGTGTGTGTGTGTGTGCGCGCGCGCGCGTGAACCTTACAAGTGAAAAGTTGGGAGTCTCCCTAGGTGACATTCCTTTCTACTTTGTCATTTGAGGCAGGATGCTTTCTCACTAGGACCTGGGCCTTGCAATGTTGATTGAGCTGGCTGGTCAGCCAGCCGCCTGGGGTCAATCTTCCTCTCCCTTCCCAGGCACCCAGCCCTACACCTAGCTTTTTACATAGGCACTAGGTCTTCATGTAAGCACTTTACTGATGGAGCTGGATCCCCAGCCCCAAGTTGGTTTTCATTTATTACAGGGTGGCCTTGAGACCTGCTGTGTAGTGGACTTAGAATCTTTCCTTGAACTCAGAATCTTTCCACTTCTAGTTCCAAGTGCTAGGATTAGAGGAGTGACTACCAGGCCTGGCCAGTCTTTTTCTTTTTCCTTTTTTATAAATTAGAAACAATTGCCATTTTGTGTAGGATTACTGTGGCTGTTTCAACCCTCTTCCAAAGTTGTTACCTCAAAAGAAAAGACCTTCTCAATTTGTATTTTAACCTGAGGTCCCACACTCCAGACATGGCATGTCCATGCGATGGAGACATCAGAGGGTGTAGATCCAAAAGCCTGGAAAGAAGCTGCACATTAGTGTGCAAACACAGCTCCTTCTCCCGAGACATCTTTCCCAAGAGCTTTTGAGACCTGGGAGTCATCAGATTAGCCTTTCACATAGCCAGGTCGAATGAGATGTTTTGAATATTTCAACCTGTGTAATCCATGAGGCCACACACCGCCCTTTACCAACCTTCCCTCTTTCTTCTTCCTTGTCTGGTGCTCTGTTCCTTCTGATCTATTATATTTCAGCCTCCTGACCGTTGACTTCTTCAAGTATAAAGCTTTCTTTTCTAGATCAGTATCTGAAGTATGCCCTCCATTTTGTCTGAAAATTCTTCCTATGTCTGTCTGATTCTCATTCTTGCTCTTGGGTGTGGAGGTTAACTTTGTGTCCACTTGGCTGGGGATGCAGGAGGTCTTGAAGTAAACAGTATTTTTGAATGTGTCCATAAATTAGTCTTAGCATTTGAATCTATGGGTTGAGAAGAGCACAGTGCCCTCCCTAGTGTTGGTGAGCATTATTCAGTTCCGAAAGAGCGACAGAGAGAGAGAGAGAGAGCGCGCGCTTACCGCCAACTCTCCAGCTCTAGCATTTCTATCAGTAGCTTTCCTGGTGGGCCACCATCATTATATTTGCTGATTCTTCATAATCAGTGATTCCTTCAGGTCCCACATCTCTGAAGAATGTTGACTAGCACTGACCTTAATTATAGATGACTCCACTGATCATAATGGCTAGGTCATTGCTCTCCTATTATCTACCCCTGAACCTATCCATTTCCTCCACAGCACTCTTCACAATGTCTAATTATACATTTGATTTTGTTTTATTCATCCTTTTCCTATGTCTAAAGAGCAAGGACTATATCTGTTTTCTTCTACAGAGTGTGTTCGGTTAAAACCTGACAAAAAAACCAATGCATAAGGGAACTATCATTGAAGGAAGGAGAAGGAGAGTGAAAATTTGCAGGAATAGGATTTGAAAATTAGATGATTAGTAATTTTCTGGCTCTTTCCACCATCTCTTACAGTCCAGGATAAGGATGCATAGGATGTCCTGGCAGATACCCTTGAGTGTGAAGAACGCCTAGAAGACACTAAATACCAGGTTCATGGTAGGACTGCTTCACATCCACCCTCAGGCTTCTGTGCGGATAAAACTGTGTGCCATTGCTAGGGCTGGAGCCATGGCTCAGCTGTTCAAGGCTAGGCTCACAGGCAAAACTGTAAAACTTGTTACGTGGCTAAGTGGAATCATGAAGGATCACAGAGCTGTCAGTGTTGTGGATCTGACAGGCAGGTTAACCATGGAGTGATGGATGCAGATTTGATGTGCAGCACGAAAGGTCTAAGAAAGGAGCAGAGCAGTGTTCTCTTACTTTGGTTTCATTGTACTGACCATCTCAGCTTGAATTATGGGCCAGGAGAAGCAGATATCCGGAAAAGCCTCGGGTTTCTAAAGATGCAACATAAGCATGGAAATCAAACATTTCAGTGGGGGAGGAGCTACACATTTGCTGTGCTGTGCTGTGCTGTGGTACTGTTTTGGTAATTTCAAATGACTTTGTAAATTTGAGATGAAAAGTAAGCAGCAAAAGTGCAAGGGATTATAGAGAAATGAATTGACCAACCACATACGGTTTTTTTGGGGGGGTGGGGGTGGGGGGTGGTTTCCTTGTTTTCTTTCTTTTAAAGCAGATTCATTCCTCGCTTTCTGGTCACTTGCAGAAGCTGTAAAAGGCTTCCCTCATTACTAAAGACTCAAGGCACTCAAGACATCCCTGTTTCATTTGTCCCTAATCAGAAACACATGCTCAGTGTGCCCTGTGGAGGAGGATGTGGCATTTTACAAAGGCAAAAGGGAGGTAAACATTGCAGCTCCGGGAGCACAGTGTACAGTGCTCTTCAAGGCTCCTACAGGCGTGCCACAGGGGCACTGTGGCTCTGTCATCCTCAGAGGTCCTAGCTGCAGCAGCAGAATGCCATCCTGTCAGCTGTCAGCCTGCCTGTCACCTCTCAAAAACATCCATGTGAACTCCTTAGTTGTGAGGAGCTGCAGACGGAGGTGCAGTGCATTGTGGGGCAGCTCATAGTGGGGCTGCACCTTGTGGAGCAGTAAGGTGCTCAGATCATCATGGGCTGTTAGCTAGTCCTTTGGGCCTTGTCCTTTTAATATGGAAGCTGCTGATTCCTGCACCTTCTTCCCTCCAGCATTCTAAGACAATGAATCCTCTAAGCCACGTTTTGGCTTTTCAGGTCTCCATCAGTTTGGGTTCTTCTTTCTCTCCGGGCCTTATGCTTTAAAGAAATAGAAAATCTAAAGGGATATTTTTGATGCAACTCTCCCAGATGTAGCAGAAAGAGGGCCTTTCTTCTCAGATATTTTGAAGAACTGGGAAGGAGATATCAATCAATCAATCAATCAATCAATCAATCAGTAATTCAGAATCAGATCATCTGCAGCAAATTCCTGAGATACATCTAGTACCTGTAAGAGCCTGGGCACCATCCAGGGAGTCCTACTTGTTAAGTTCACGAGCAGCACTGACGAACTGAATGGCTTCATGAAGCTGAATCAAAGGTCAGTAACTAACCCCCAGGTCTGGTACAAATTGATCAGTGACCTCACTGAAGTGATAAGCAGTCTGTTGCCTAGTTCAGTGAAGAGGAGAAAGAGGAGAGAGGTCAGTGCTGTTTTAGGGTCAAAAGCATCCAAAAAAGTCATCCTGCTAGCATTATTTGAATTTTAAAATTAAATTTTTAAATTTATATTTAGCATAATTCATACAGAGTATATATTTAGACTTACTAGAAGTATTTATAACATCAACTTTCAGATAATAAAAGGAATACTCTTAATATTTTATTTAGAATCCCTGTATCTTGCTTCCCGTGACCCTTTATTCTTTCTTACTGCTTAGGCAAGGCTGTATTTGCCAGGCTTAATCTCAGGGGCAACTCAGCAGCTGACACAAGGCAGAGTCTATAGATTATGCATATATTTTACTTGACAGTCCAAGGAGTGCATAACAGAAGTGACACGCTTAGGTGCTGCCTATTGGAGGACATGTCAGCGTCAGTGCACTGATGCCATATTAGACAGTACTTCAGAGTGTCGGGTGCTATGGCCTATCCCAAAATAAAACCAGTGTCCTAGAGAGTACGCATCTGGGGTATCTCAGTTAGGGTTTCCATTGCTGTGAACAGACACCATGACCAAAGCAACTTTTATAAAGGGCAATATTTAACTGGGCAGGCTTACAAGGTTCTGAGGTTTAGTCCATTATCATCAAGATGGAGTGTAACTTTTTTAGTTTAACATTGTTTAATACATATGAATAAAGTGCTCTTTTGTAAATATAAAAAAAAAAAAAACCCATTTGACATACTGAAGAGGCAATGTTTAAAAACCAACCTGAGACCGAGTTCAGACATAACTGAAAGACAGCCAGGTTTCAAGTTTACCAGCACTAGAGGGTCAGTAAGGGATGCGAGCAGTCTTCCTAGATGTATAGTAGACACAAGCAGGGTTCCGCTGCCTCCATCACACTGACGGTTAACGTGGGAATACTTTTCTCGGCAGTTGCTGTACGAATTTTGAGGACTCCTGTGAGTCTTGATTTAAGGCTTTCCATTGTCCAGCTGTCTTTTCTCTAATTTTAAACATTATTATTCATTTCCTTATTGTGTGCTACCACATGTCCTTATACGTGCTGGGCGTCAGGTCTCGCCTTCTACTCATTTCCACTGGCTCCCAGGGCACAGCAGGTGAGGCATGCTGGGATTGCAGATGCACACCTGTTCTGTTGGCTTCATGGGCTTTAGTTATTTGACTCAGCTCGTCAGGCTTGCCCAGCAAGTACGGTTACTCTCTGAACTGTCTGCTTAGTCTCTGTCTACCTTTTCTTATGTGAGGAATATTTCATGGGAGGTTGAACTCAAGGACCTAAGCATGTCTGGAATGTTATTTTACCTTTTACTAGTAGAACTTTGTAGTTTTTGTTGGAGACTTTAGTAGTAAGTTACTGAAGAAAAATAGAATGTCCAAATCAGTTAAGTGATTATTGGTAACTAACCCAGTATTAGAGTTAGAGTGCATCTTCTTGTTACAAAGAAAAAAGATGTGTGGAGCCCAAATTGCAGTGCTTCAGTGTGTTCTCTTACTTGGAGATGGGCTCTAACAGTTGTCTGTGAGTTAACAGGAAGTCAGTGAGTAGCCCCCTCTCTGCAGTGGCTGTGCCCTCCTACACAGCACGTCCAGTGAGGACAAAGGACAATGCCTGAGGCTAGCAGAGACAATGGAGCAGATCCTTTCCTAGTGCTCCAGAGGTAGCCCAGGGCACATGACCCTGCCATCATGCTTGCTGACTTAAGCCTCTAGCAGGAGTGTCTGTTCTAAACTACCTGGCTGCAGTAAGCTATGAGGGCAGCCCTAGCAGTATGCTCTGTGTGGTTTTGAAAGCTGGTTATAATAGTTTCTATTCATTGTGGGGAAACATTTTCTTGCTTATTGAAAAAAACGTTCTTTGAAATTATTCTCAGTTATTTTTTCCTTTTAATAATAAAGCAGTGTTTGAATGTTTTAAATGTATATCAAATATGTGGGGTTTTAAATTAGCATTTTAACTCCTTTCAGTAGATTTAATAAAAATGTTTGTAACAAAGAAGAAATTATTCTAACCTCTTAGATTGAAGTGGCACAAATTAATAGCTTTTGTTTCCAAAGCAACCCATGATTTTACTGACTTGTTTTTATGGTAAGGAAAAAAAAAAAAAAAAACACTGAAGAGAAATAGTTAACTTCACAGTGGAGAATCCTGGCAGGCAGCAGCTTAGTGACAAAATTAACATCAGCAGTGCTGCAAAGAAACATGGGCCTTGAGTATCCTGCTCTGAGAGAGGGCCATTGAGTGTCATCCTCAGAGAGGTAGAACTTCTTCTGATTGTTACAAAGCATTAGACGAACCCCAGTCTCTGGTTTATATTCATCATTGAAGCACAAGACAAAAGTTGTAGCTGACTGAAGAAAGCTAAAAGCACAAAGTTCAATGTAATAAAGGATCCTTGACTCTTGGGACAAGGAATGGTGGTAATGGGAAACAGGATTAGGATTAATGCCAATAATTTTTTGCCTAGTTAAGGTTAATTTCTTGGCTTTGAAGATTGATCTATAGTTGTATGTAAGATAGGAGGGGCTATGGAAAAGGAACATAGGGACGTGCTGTTACTTTTTCAGTTTTTGTGATTATAAAATAATCTCAGAATAAGTACTTGAAAATAAAAATAAGCTAGGTTGGTCATGCATGTTGTAATCCCTGAGTTGAGACTCTGAAGCAGAAAGGCTCCAGGACATTGGCAGTCTAAGCCACATACTGAGTCCAAGGCTAGTGTGTGCTACATTATGAATTCCTGTCTCAAGAAAGAAAATAAATGAATGACTAGAATCTGCTTGTATTCCATACATCTTTCTAAATATTAAAACATAAGGCTTCAGTGGCTCCAAATAAGAGAATACAAGAATGAAATGAAGATTATTTGTGGAAAAATGTTCTGTCCACACGAACTAAAGAATTCTTTTTGTTGTTTGTTAATTAAAGTTCAAATTTATATCTCCCTTACTTTGAGTTTCAAATACTTAAACATTGAAATGGGTAAGAATTCAGTGTATTAACTGATAATTGAATTATTCCATTGATAGTATTTCAGTTATGTTTGTTTTGACTCATATGCTCCCTTCTTACTGATCTAGAAACCCATGGGATGTAGCTGAATGAACACCAGTTTCTAGGATGAGCAGTGCTGTGCAGATTACAAACCAGAGACTGATTCCTCAGTGATGTAAATCACGTTGGCAGTGTAAAGATGTAGACCTGGAGCAGCAGCTCTGTGCAGCATTGAAAGATCGAGAGCAGCTCTGGCATGCAGAAAAACAGTCTGTATAGAGAGCTCTCATTGGGTTTTGATGTTTCCGTTTTTAAAGATTAGATGTTTCCCATACTGGTTTCTTATATCAGCTATGTTTACTGTTGACTTTTGGACTTTTACACAGTGATAGGAGACTTTGCACACAGGCACTTTAGGCTCAGGGAATTAGTTCAGTCTGTGTATCGTTATTTGCTTCCAGTGAGGTGGAAAGACCTTATTGTTCACTGAGAGTAACAAAAGTGCTTGGTAACAAAGACTTTTATAATATAATTCCTCATGACTGACACATTGGCGCTTGTGTGTCACCTGATAGAGTTGAAAAGTTGTGCTAAAAACTATTCAGCTTATCATTTAGGAATCTTAACATTGCCACTGTACATACATTTTCATTATCTAAGTTATCCATGGTTACCTATCATCAGTTAAAGCAAAAACTAAAAGTGAAATAACATTTGCACACACAGCATGCAGTCTGAGCATCTTCAGTCAAAGGAATAATACTGCCTTAATTGTCTAAGTGTGCGGACATTTTCTTTAAGAAAACTTGGTTTTAATCAGGATACATTGATTTGGGAGCATATATCAACATTAGGTATATCGATGTAGAAAAAAATTACTGTTCTAAAACTAGAACTTCCTAATATTCAGATAAGCTCGTTCTGTATTCAGGGAGTTCCTAGATCCTCTGTGACATGTTTTGTGTCATGCCCTGCTCTCTTGGTAATACAGGATGAGCTTCACTTGAAATGTCATTTACATTTTTAATTGTGTTGTCGACTGTGACAGGAGCCAGCATGCTGTCCCTATCTGTTATCAATTTAACGTTCCCATTGTGGAACTGGGAGATGGTGTAGTATCGTGAGAACCTTAGCTGTGATCTCCAGCACACATTTAACAAAAACAGGCCTGGTAAGGCATGCTGTAATCTGTGCTGGGGAGGTCAGGGCAGGCACATCTGGTGTTCATTTGCCACCAGGCAAATCGTAGAGTTTTAGGTTCAGTGAGAGAACCTTTCTCAAAACATATGTTTGAAAGTGATGGAGAAAAAGTTAATGTTGAACATGCATGTGGACACGCATACAACAGACACACACACACTACAACACTCTCAGCATGAGAGAAGTAATTCCCTTGTGAGTCAGAGCTTCAGATTTTAAGATGGATTACAGCTACGGGCTTCCACATGGCCCTGGCAGCATCCGGTAATCCTTACAATAGTTTTTTTGCTGTGTAAAAAGATAAAAGTTGCAGTACAGATATTGGATTTGCTTCTGTGAATAAATAAACCTCAGTGAAGATGTTATATTTTTAATGATTTAAAGAATGGCTCTTGCTTGATTAGTTTAGCCCTTTAAAAGACAGCTGTTTTTCTGTTGCTTATAGTAGGTACTGAGATCATTGACTGTTTTGTACATAGTAAAAATTAAGAAATGAATTTTTCCTGCATAATTTTATATCCTAGTCATGGTATAATATAAATAGATATTGAATAATAATATTCAAAAACATATTTGGGGAGATAGTAAAGAGCAGATAGGATTATATAGAACAAGTCACAGAGAAGAGTCATACCATCTCGGAGGTTCCGAAGAGCAAGCGAGAGTGTGAGGAAAGAACCACAGTGGGTCGCAGTCTGTCAAGCCCTCTGGTGGCCTGGCTGTCCAGTAATGGGGAGGCCCTGGAATACCGAGATTCCATCCCTGCTTGTGGAGCCTGTCCTGGCATACGGTCCCCTCCCACTGAGATTATAAACCATGGTGCTATGGAAGTAGGAAGGGGGAACGAACAGGATAAAGTCTTTAAGAGGACTTGCATTTGTAGGAAGGAAAAGAAGACCCAATAAAGATATCACACATTCAGATCTTCTTTTTATTGTACTTTTTAATAGTTAAAAATCTTTTAATGTGATCAGATATGGTCCTGATTTTTAATTGTTGCTACAGGAGTGATAAGCATTCAGCTATTTTATGTTTCTGCCCATGAGATTAAGATTTAGCTCTTTTGCTCCTTCAAAATAATGAAATTAATGCTTAATTACAAGCCAGGCGTGGTGGTACACGCCTTTAATCCCAGCACTCGGGAGGCAGAGGCAGGCGGATTTCTGAGTTCGAGGCCAGCCTGGTCTACAAAGTGAGTTCCAGGACAGCCAGGGCTATACAGAGAAACCCTGTCTCGAAAAACCAAAAAAAAAAAAAAAAGAAATTAATGCTTAATTACATTTTATGCATGTTTTAAAGCTAATTCATTAGTTCTCATAAAATTGTTTCTGTTGGTTTTAACTATCACTAATTTTAGTGTTTTCAGTTTTTCATAATATTTTGTGTAGATTTGGGAGCTTAAATTTGTCCCACAGTTTTTTGCTTTTTGGTTTTTTTTGTTTTTTTTTTTTTTTTTTTTCAGTTAAGCCATGGCTACATACATACAGCTGGCAGGTACAATTGAACACTACCTACTTTCTAGGTAGAAAAGAGATGGGCTTTGGGAAACATCTCTGTCAACAAAACCAACATGCGTGTAAACATAGGGACTTGGGTTGAAGCTCCAGAACTCATGTAGAAAAGGAAAAATCAGAAACTTAGTGTGGTTGTCCAGCCCTAAGGAAGTGGAGCCCCGGGGGTTCCCGGGCCTTGTCCCACCAGCCTATCTAGTCAGTGTGCTGCAGACCAATGAGACAGAGAGTCTGTCTCAAAGGAAACAGTGGACAGTGCTTGAGAATGACACCAAGTTTGTTCTGTAGGACCCACATGCTATCTCAGGCACACACATATGCACACATATGGTATATTTACTCATATGTAAATAGTACATGACTGTATACTCTATACAACTGGAATTTTGAGTTTAACTCATTTGTCAGAAGCATAGGTAGAGGAGGAAGCGTATATGTGGGTGGGTGTACCCCCCCCCCACACACACACATATTTGTAAAGAAACCATTTGATTGGCACAGCTGAGTGAAGAAGTTGATTTAGTTGATTTAGTGGCTTAGTTGGTTAGAACCAGAGATGGTGATCGTTGACTTAACTGGATTTGTCCCTGTTTTGTCTGAACTCAACTTCGAAGCCAATATCTAGAATCCTTAATAATTCAAAAGTAAATTCCGATTTTATAAATCTCACGAAATTTCTATTCTGATTAACCAGTAAGACCAGGTTGACTGATTAGAATGTACACACAAGATCGTGTCTTCAGTCAGGTGTAGCGCTCATTCCTTAAATCCCAGCTCTCAAAAGCAGAGGCAAGTAGATCTCTGTAAGTTGGAGGCCAACCTGGCCTATATATTATGCTCCAGGCTAACCAGGGCTACATAGGGAAAGCCTGTGCCAACAGAACAAACTAATAAACTAACCAAGTGAAAAAAATAAAGCAAGCCCCCAAGCTCACTTCCCCCAAGCCACTGTGTTCCTTCCTTCTTCCCTTGTCTTATAGACTTTTGTGCTCCTTCCTTGTAAATGCCCTCCAGAGACTTTGCCTGGGTCACGAGCTACTGCTTCCGTCTGGAGCAGTTCCCTGAATCCAAACTTATTCCTGTAGAAGATATACTTTTTCTCTTTGAATATTCTTATTTTAAACTATTAGCATTATTTCGTTTAAAAACATAACAGTCTGTGGAGTCCTTAGGCTTTTCCCTTGTGCTCTTAAGAACCAGAAAATCAGAGTTAACATTTGATAGACAGCTAAATGATAAGCAAAGGTATTCCCATTTAAATTTAACTTAAATTTACTTCATGGATTAGTTAATCAATTAATAAAAATGTCATCCAGGGTCACAGGTGGACCACAGATAATACAGGAGCGTTGCTCTTCTTGGACACTAAAGCCCAGTAATATTCACAGAGTATCTGGGCTTTTTTCCTATGAAGTCCTGGGAGATCCTAATCTGCGGCAAGCCCTTGACTGCCATTATGCTGCATCTACAAGAGGCAGAGTTTCATTAATTAGCAGGAGCTAGGTTTGAACTTGTGCAGCCAAGGCTGGCCTAGAACTTTGAATCCTCCAGCCTTGACCTTTTGAATACAGAGTTACAGACGATTATCACCATCTTCATATGCAAAGTAAATTAATTTATTTCAGGCCAGGTCTCATGCTGGTCTAGAACTCACTACACAGACCATGTTGTCCTCCAGTCACAGAGATCAGTCGGCCTCTGCCTCCTGAGTCCTGGGATTAAAGGTGTGCCCTGCCATTCAAAGTGAATTCTTTAAAGAACCTAGAATACAAGGTTTCATACTCTGTTTTCATGGTAAGAGGAGAAAGTGTCCTGATTATTTCCTGTGAGTAAAGGAAAGATTGTTTTTCTTGTTCTGCAGCTGACTACAAATGGATTTGTGACTTTATTTAGAAAGGCCTTAGTAAGTGTATTAATTGTGCTGTCTTTGGCACTATTTGACTACACTGGTCCAAGCTGCCTCGGGAATCAGGATGCTCTTCTCAACGCAAAGTCAGACAGAGAACAGAACTCTGACTTTGAAGGTGAAAGTGACATCTCTGTGCCTGTCCGATCGTTTGGATGATTGCTTGGTACGGAGTTGGGTCCATTTTGTAGGTTTTCATTGTTAGATTTGGTTTTATTTTTCTCAAGAACAAAAGAGTGTAATGTCACAGCGATGTACCTGTATTGACAAAACTGACCACTTCCTCAGTTCAGATACAAAAATTATTTTCTAGGCATCTGTTCTAACATCTGAAATTCAAACTACTGAGTGTCTTCTAGTCATAACCTTAAAATGGTTTTGTGTTTCTGGAAACATTCTGTAGGGTTTGAAGAGTATAACTTAAAGAAGAAAATATAATATAAAAATTGAATAGCTATTTTTGTAAGCTTCGAGAATGCTGCAATTAGGTAACGCTCGTCTGTTGTCTCTGAACGACTTTAAGTGTGTTTTTTTCCCCTCCCAGGACATTTATTCAGAGCAGCTGGGGATCAGCCGTTTAACCTGTCCACAGTGCCGAGTGCCTTCCCAATGGTCAGCCACCCAGGCTTTGGTCTACATTCAGCCAGCTCAGGGCATTCAGAATTTGGTGGTTTGGGGACACTTGGTACACCCACAGCCTTAGCCGCACATCCCCAGCTAACATCTTTTCCAGGTAAAAAACCTTTATGGTGTAGGAAAGGAGAAAAGCTTGGGAAAGCCCGGGCAGTGTTTGTTTCTTAAACTGAGCAGCAGAGTGGCATGTGCTAGACTCTGGGGCAAGAATTGGCTCCACTTTATCACATGCAGCAAACTGGAGCTCGATATGTGTGTTAAAGCATGCATCATTCACTCAATTAGATACTCACTTGTCCTAGAACGAATAATTAAGGCAAGTGTTTCTGGTTCGTTTACCAAAGTATTAGATGTAGAAAATGTACTGTGCGTGTACAGTTTTAATTCTTCTCAGCTTTGAGTGTGTGTGTTCAATGTACATGTGTACATTTTCATGTGTCTCTGTGTGTTTTGTATGTTCTCATGGATACCCATGTGGGAATTTACTTGTGGAAGGCCAGAGTTTGAAGTCAAGTGACTTCCTGTCACTCTAATGCTGATTTTTGACATAGGGTTCCCCTGAATCTGGAGCTCTCTGGTTCACGAGATTGAGCAGCCAGCGAGCTCCAGATTTCTCTCTGTTCCCAGGTGTGTGCTTGACTTTTTCTGCTTTCTCCATGGGATTGGTCTTGGTCCTCACACACTAGTGGCACATGCTTAACTGCCTAAACTATCCATTATGTAAACAGTCCCATTATCTAATTTTTAAGTCAAGTATTTAACTTGGCTTAGCAGTGTCCTCTGTGGTAGAATGCTTGGGTAGCATATATGAGTCCCTGGGTTAGACACCCAGCACTGGGAAAGAGTACCTTACAGTCTAAACCTAGACTTAGGTTTTTATGTTTCTTTACTTTTTAGGAAGGTGAGGCTCAATCTTAAATTTTTTGTACTTTTTCCCATTTGAAAACTGTTTCCGAAGCATATTTGGAATACATTTCCACTACAGTTAGGCAGTTGGCTCTTGTGCATGGCCAGGGCCAGTGTGAGATGGGATTCTGTAGACCGGACACACAGTAGCTGAGCTCACACAACTTTCCCTGAAAGTCCGGATGATCTAACTGTATTCTGCAGGGATTAATGTCACCTTTTAGAAAGGAAGTGTGTTTCACTAGGACAGTGTTTAAATTGCTAGAACTTGGATTTAAATCTGGCCTTGGACAAATCTCTGACCTCTCAGCCTTGGGTATTCAAACCTGTAAACTTGAAACCTTGCCCGCTTTCCAGGGCCACCTAAAGACTGGGGGAGACAGCGTGTGTAGAGATGTCTACAGTGTTTGGCACGCGTTAGTCCAGATCGCTAACTCACTATTTTTTCCTCTTTAATGGCTGACAAGGTATCTACTGCTTCTTTAAAAAGAACCCAAGTATCTTTTGAAACTAGAGAGAGAATATAGAAGTGGTTACTTGTGGATTTCAAGTATTATTATCTCTGGATGCATGTTATTTCTTTAATTTTATTGCCTTGAAGAGAGGGGATGGTAGAGAAGTTTTATGAGTGGACAGAGTCTTGACCAAATCTTAATAACATTTCCTTAATATATTAATAGGAACTAAACTTTTTCTCACTATATAGACCCTAGAGCTCTTCTATTTAGACCAGGCTGGCTTCAAACTTACAGAGCTCTCCCTGCCTTTTCTTCTGCCTCCTGAGCACCACCATACCTAGCTTGTTCTGTTTCTAACATGGTTATTCAGTATCAACAGCCACCTCCTGAAACCAAAGAGCTTGAAATAAAATCTAAATAGTTCACAGTAATTTAGGAGTTACTGATACCTTCAGTACTTTTATTGTCTTGTGATAGTTTATTATAGTGCTGCTTTTGAACATTTATAACTTATATTAAAATACTGTATTAAACCCAATTATTGGAAAGATGATCAAATGAGTATTAAGAAATAACTTGTATGCGATGGTACTTCCAAAATATAAAAACCAACCTAGGGCCAGCAAGACAGCTCAGTGGGAAAGCTTGCTGCCAAGCCTTGACCTGAGTTCAATTCATGGGACCCATGTGGTACAAAGAGATAACCTATTCCCTCTAGTTGCCCTCTGGCCTGTACATGCACATACGTGTGAATGAATGTGTGCATACACATATACAACAAATATGTGAAAAGTATTTTAAGAACATCTGACATAAAGAAGCAACATGCTTCTTGAACCTACATATTTACCAATAATTTCTGGAGAAACACACCAGCACTCTATTTTATGGATTGCTGAAGGGTAGATAATTATAAAACAGAAGCATTATAATCTAAGTAGTAAGGTACGTGTATGTGTATGAACTTCTTTGAAAAATGGGCGGAGATTATGGTTGATTTTAGAGAACCTACTTTTAAATTACACTTTGATACAATAACTTAAATAAATTATAATTCATAACGGTAAACACTTCAGGAAAAAAGTCTCCCCATAAATACGAGGAAGTCACAAGAAGATAGATACTATTAGCAATTTTAAGTAAGGTATAGTTTTTTTATGAAGATACATATATCTAAGGTATTTTTCATTTCAAAGAACAAATATAAACTTATATAGGATATTACTATAATCTAATTTTTATCATATATTGAAATAATATTTTATGAAATTAATTTAAAAATATTTGAAATTCCTTGTGTTTACATTTTAATGCTATAATCTGTGAAGTGTTGGGTTGTATCAGGCTTTTATATATGAGTGATTTTAAAAATCTGCCATATCAGAGGCAGGTATGCAGGTAGGTGAGTGTATGCAGGTAGGTGAATGTATGCAGGTAGGTGAGTGTATGCAGGTAGGTGAGTGTATGCAGGTAGGTGAGTGTATGCAGGTAGGTGAGTGTATGCAGGTAGGTGAGTGTCAACCCTGAAAAGCAGAAGATCACAAGTTTGATGCCAGCCTGGGCTAAATAGTGAAGCCGTGGTGCCAACAAGCCAAGCGGCAGAGAAGTGCACTGCAGATCAGACTGAGATTTGGTGCATAGCCTGAAATGTCCGCACTCCTCCCTGGAAATGGTTGCTGTGGCTGCTGCAGCATTTCTTGGGATTTTCAGTTTGCTGGGAAGTTCACCTTGCACCTACTTATGTTATGCCTGTTTAATATCTTCCATTTGGTATGGAAGTTATTTTGTGACTAAAATGTGTTTCTGATTTTCCTCAATTTGAAATCTGTGTAAATTTTTCACTGAAAAGTTG
This sequence comes from Mus caroli, assembly GCF_978045245.1. Lineage (NCBI taxonomy): Eukaryota > Metazoa > Chordata > Mammalia > Rodentia > Muridae > Mus > Mus caroli. The sequence continues at coordinate 120,713,341 of NW_028227257.1, forward strand.
TAATTTCATTTGAAATAATATCAGACATTTATCTTCAAAACTGGTCCTTGTCTTTATCTAACCAATTGTATATGTTTGTCTCTGAGCGGGCCTCTCCCGACATACAGTTTCCCTATTATTTTTCTCTAATGTCTGCTGTGTACCTACTTACTACTGACATTCTGAGGTACATTGTAATTTTTTTTCTGAGCTTGATTATTCCAATAACATTTGAATCTTGTGCTCTAACTACTTAGTTTTTGACCTATTCTTACGTCCAGCCTTAAAACATGGGTTAGAGGTGTAAACAATGCGTTATGGCCAGAGTCTGTTTTTAGCAACTAAGGAGAAACTAAGTTGCAAACCTATGCGTGCAGATAGGAATGAGCTGTGTAGATACTCCCCTCCCCCAACACACACACACACACCCTCCCTTTTCCCATCTAAATGCATCTACACAGTGGTTGAGTGACAGGAGTTTTCACACAGCTTTCAGGGTACCGTACGCTAAATGACCGCAGTTGCATCAATGGCTTTTGCAGTGTTTTGCTTACATTGTTCATGACACCTCTGGGAATGCCAGTGACCTTGAACGCTTCACCCTTACATAATGAAGGCATGTTCCTAGAACTTTTTAAAGATGCTATAGTACAATCTCCTGACACGATGTGGGTGTTTTTGTCTAATGTTCTTGTGTCTGTTCCAGTCAAAGAAATAATGCCATATTGTTTAGGAGACTTGTATGAAAGAGAACTAACTTTGAAATTTAGCGGATTAGCCAGTTGAAGATTGTTTCCAGGATGTGGTATGAGGCAATTCAGGATCATTCTTTGGATGATTACCAAATTCCTCCTCCCTCCCACCCTTTTTTTTGAGACAGGGTTTCACTATGTAATCCTGGCTATCCCGGAACTCGGCCTCCAGACCAGGCTGGTATCTTGGAGATCCACCTGCCTGTGAGACTAAAGTCCTGTGCCACCACTGCCTGGTTCAGATCTCATTTTAATCTACACTCTTCCTTGAAAAATGCATTTTATAAAAAATTGGCTTTTCTCCCCCATAAGAGTTTTAATGAAGAACTACTGTTTGAATATCTGAATTTCGTTCCATGGTTTTTTTTTCATTTTGGTTATTTTGTACTATAAAAAATTCACTATCATCTGTAATTCATGAAGAATGTAAAGGAAAACAAGCTGTCTTTATAAATTTTAAAGCTAGAAGCTTTGTAAGACTAGATTTTTAACTAAAAACTAAGTGTTTTGGAAATTTTCTTTGAGAACTTATTTCTACATGTTTGTTTTTGTTCGGCTATAGAATTACTTCATCCGTAAATACATTTGAGATATGCTAGACTTATCTGATAGTATTAATTTCCCCCCTGCTCCCTGATTTGTGAAAGCCAGATTGATACTGTATATAACTGGAGGAACATCTTAAGAGGCTGCAGGTGTGAACTTCAAATCTAAATTCTTAGATAAATACAGATTTAACTCTTTTCTTTTCCTTATTAATTTAATAAATAGATGTATGAATTTAAATGGTTATTTTTATATTCTAAGTTTTAGCTTTTTTTTTTTTTTAACATTGTGAAAAACATCCTTTTTGGCTTGAATCTAGAAAATAGTTAAGGGAAGGTTCTTCAATCATGGCCTAATAATAAGGGAGATGGTTATACAAATTCAAATTACAGGTTTACAGTGAAAAGATTCTCAGAGCTATGTGACTTGAGCAGTTCTAGCTTGGCAGAAACTTGAAACATTGTTTCTGCAATAAGATGCAACAAATAGCCTCTGCCTGACTTGCGCAGCTCACTCAGTCCTTCCTGTTGCCCTGCTTGGTTTTAAGGTGCAGAGTGGTGGCGAGCCACAGATGGCCACTCTCGTGCTGGAACACCCTTCTTTCCACCATTACTGGGAATTCCACCACTGTTTGCTCCTCCAGCCCAGAATCACGATTCGTCATTCCATTCGAGGACTTCTGGGAAGAGCAGTCGAAATGGTCCTGAGAAAGGTACTGGCATCCGCAGGAGTGAAGGACCAGAAACCTGTCCCCACACCTCTTTGCAGCAGTTTGGTTTTAAGAACATTTTTCCAGCCTTGTGCTAGTTGCTTCTATATCATCTTTCTTGATCCTTATAACAATCCTTTCATATCTCAAGTCTCCTGATTTTGCAACCACCGTTAAATACTCGAGTTAGGAAATACTGATGTGAATTACCCAGGATCTGAACCCAGCCCTACAGCTCTTTCCTTGGTATGTCATTATCTCTTAGGCAGAACTCGAGTTTAGTTTATCCAAACCATTCCCCTATTACTGTGTTTTCCTTTTAAATGATCAGGATCTCTGTGGACTCTAAGTATTGTTACAAGAGTGTTTAGAAGTTGCAGTGTTGTAGCTAGCCCATTGCTTATTCATATGGACAATGCTTACATGGGATTTGTTTTCTAAACATGTTTGTTTAACGTCTATGGTAGTCACTCAGGTTAATGCTAGTGACTTAGTCAGTTGAATTTAATGCGTTCATAGTGTTGCATATTGGCCACCCTCCAACATACTCTAAAAATTTATCTCCAACAGTTCTTCACCCTTTAAAATAAACCCCTCCCAGGCCCATTGTGAGCATTAGTTTGTATCTTGTTTCTACAGTATGCATGATGAATCCTTCATGTAGAGGAATGATATGTCACTTTTAGTGAGTATCTTTTTTCTTTTTCTTTTTTTTAATGATTTATTTATTTTATTTATATGAGTACATTGTAGCTGTCTTCAGGCACACCAGAAGAGGGCATCAGATCTTCTTATAGATGGTTGTGAGACACCATGTGGTTGCTGGGAATTGAACTCAGGACCTCTGGAAGAGCAGTCAGTGCTCTTCACTGCTGAGTCATCTCTCCAGCCCCGTGACTGTCTGTTTTCACTCACAGTTGCACATACACAACAATACATACCCTACTCCTTGTTCTGGCCAAATACTGTCCCAATATATAAACCTGTTTATTTTCAAGGTATAAATGGGTCCGTTAATGGAAACAGTGCAGCATCAGTACTTGGTGTCAATGCATCTGTACTAGCCACTCCTGCTTCAAGTTCCATGGGACAGAATCAAAGCACAAGCTCAGGTGGAGGAACCCTAAAGTGTCATCAGGAGCAAAACAAAAGCCAGCCTGTGGACGCCAGAGCCGACAGAATCAAAGATAAGGTAAGCTGTTTCCTCAAGAAAAGTACAAAGTGCAGCATTCTAGAAGGGAAGTATTTTAGAAGCCAAGCTTCCAGAAGTGTCTATTTTTATAGTGTAGTGCTGACATTTGACTAGATGTCTTGGCCAGTTAAATCCCGAGGACCTATACAAATAATATAATCGGTAGTAGCAGTTATGGGCCAAGCTCTTCAGCGGTGAGGATTGCACCTAGGGACACACACACACACACACACACACACACACACACACGCACGCACTCGCACGCACACACACACACACACACACACACACACACACACACACACACGGAGCTTGCATCATGCCACTGAGTGAGGCTCCAGCTCCCGTGGAGCTGATGGAGACATGCTAGATGACAGCTCTATTCTAAGTGCTGTACATAGTGATTTCAGTTTTCCCTGTGTATTCGGTGGGTGCTAGTACACATTGGAAAATAACACACTGGGAAAAGAGTAATTATTCTGTAAGTAGTTATTCTGCTGAGTCAGAATTTTAAGGCAAACATGTTAACTCCAGAGTCTATAGTTTAGGGGCAACAAAGCTAAGAAAGTGCTGTTATGGGAAATTTCATATAATCTCAGCAGACCAGTTACTCCTATAGACTGAACAATTTCCACAGTGAGGAGGTTCTGTCTCTGTATGCAGGCTTTCAGTTTACTGTCTCTGAGCACTAACTTCCTTGTTTCATGCTTTGCTGTTTGCTGTAACATTAGGCCTTCTTAAGAGAGGGTCCTGATCTTGGATCAGCCTGATCTACATAGCAAATTCCAGGCTGCTGGAGAGAGAGAGACCCTGTCAGAAACAGAGCAATAGCAAAAACCCAAGAGACTAGGAACAGTGTCCTATACGAGGAGATTTTTGTTCCTCGTTTAGTTTTTCTTTCTCTTTCTCTCTGTGTCGGTCTCTCTTTAAATTCTGTGTATATGGTGTTTTTTGCCTTCATGTTTGTCTACACATGTGCAGTACACATGGAGGCCAGAAAAGAGGGTCGGGGTCCCAGCCTAAGTTACAGTTGTGAGTTGCCTTGTGGGTCCTGAGGATTGAACCTGAGTGTTCTGGAAGAGCAGCCTCTGTCTTAACTACTGAGTCATCTGTCCAGCGTTAAATGTACTGTTTCTTTTAGGCCATCCTGTCAGTGGGTTAATTCCTTGCCAACTGAGGGCCTCCTGACTGGTGGTATCCAGATACATGTAGTGCTGTACATACAGAGAATCCAAATTGTGTACACCGTCTAGTGTACTTCATCGACATTGCTGCAGTTTATAAGCCAGTTTTGCTGAGAAATTAATGGGTACCTTTCTAGATAATTTTTCTGGCACCCCAGCTCAAAGGACATCAGTCTAATTCCCCGGGCTCTATATTGGACAGTGTGTCCTGTGTGCCAGGGCCTTGGCCCATAGGATCCGGTGGGCAAGAGCTACTTTCCCTCAACAGATCTGAAGCTTAGCCTTCGGTGAATGGGGATCATGGGGAAGATGCCCTCCTTAATCCTGCAGAAAAATGGCTCTCGGCTATCTCTGTATTATTTAGAGGGGTGCCCTTTATTGTTTTCATAGGACATCTTTTACAAGTAAAATTGCAAGGTAATTCTTAGAGCTCTGCTTGCTTTGTTTTGAGACAGGGTGTTTCTTTGTGGACCACACTGGCCTGGAACTTAAGCATCTCCTGCCTCACCTCCTACATGCTGAGGCGGCTGGTGTGTATTTGTCCAGCCAACTACTTGAAAATTCTTTGTTACCCTCTTTGGTTAAGATTGCTAATATGTATCACTCTTTTTTTGCTATAGAATTGGTTTCAGATGTGCCATTAGTATCTAATTTGCTCCTGTGATAAAGTCATCCAAGTTCAATCATTCCGAGCTTTTGACTTCCTTATTCACATAAAGCAAGGGAAACCCTGACATGGCAGCTTCCATGAAGTGCAGGTTTTGTTTATTCAGCTTCAGCTACATTTTACTTTGTTCTCTTTCCCTTGATCTCTGTTTTCTCAGCAGAGAAGAGATATTTCCCAGAATATAGCACGCCCCAGAAAAGCTTGGCAGATGTCATCTGGTGTCTCTAAGAAGCTTACTGAGTGTCTGTCTCCACAGTCCTTTACAGGGCTCCAAACCAACACGATCTTCTGCTTCAAACAGCACCGAGCAAAGCTGAAGGAAGAGCGGCCTCTCTCTGGGGCACTCTCCCACCTGCTCTCTCAGGCTGTTCTTAGGTCTCCCTCAGGATCATGTCCAAGGACAGTCCTATCAGTTTAAGCAACAAGGGCCTGTTTCTGAGCTCTCTCTGGCCTCTCTGCATGTCATACACTGAGGGACACACTGCATATTCTCGCCTTCCATGCTGTGTGGCACAGATCTCTTGCATGATGTCACTGGAGATCTGTCTGAACTGTATGATTAAATGCCAGTTGTCTCTACTTTTAATTTTTTTTAAAGATTTATTTATTTTTATTTTTATGACTACACAATAGCTGTCTTCACACCAGAAGGGGGCATCAGATCCCATTGTAGATGGTCGTGAGCCCCCATGCGGTTGCTGGGAATTGAACTCAGGACCTCTAAAAGAGCAGTCAGTGCTCTTAACCACTGAGCCCTGTCTCCAGCCCTTGTCTGTACTTTTAAAGTCTGTGTCATCTGACCTGAAGCTTCTGACAGGTTCAAGGCATTGCACAAAACACTTGTAGGGTGTGAGTGTGAAAGAGCCCTAATTTTCTTTTCTAAGTGAGGAATCTGCACTGATATTGTTACAGAGATTAGCACTCCTCACTCAAACCTCTTATCATATTGATAATGAGGAGCTCATATTGAAACTTAACTACAGACACCCCTCCTTTGCCAACTGTTCAGACAGATCTGAGGCCCCATATTGGCACATATAAACAACTCAATAAAAGTTTCAGTGTACAGAGATTGACTACTAAGTCTTAATTAATCTTAGAATTTAATCATAACAAAATTTATGATTTCATATAACCTTAAGTACTTTTGAGTAATACATGTGCCAACATGTATTATGGTAGCATTGCTTAATTAAAGTGAACATAAACGCCTTCATCTTGACTCTGTATTTTCAAGATTAGAAGCTTTATAAAGTTGCCTCACTCGCTTTTCTCATGTATAGTCTGAAATTTGTTGAGATATTTTGTGTGTCCATCCTTGAGGGCAGAGCACTGATCTCAGACCTGCTCAGCAGAGCCACTAAGAAGTACGTGGTTTTCCTGGATGGTGAGAACACATGTGTTTATAGACATGGCCGGTTTGAAAGTTACATAAGGTTGAATGTATTCTACTCTTGCAACTATATAAATTTCTGTTCTGTGGAGCAAATGCCATCTTTTAAAGATGTTAAAGAATATACAATGACAGAGCTGCTATGGACAAAGTATGCAGTGACCCCTCCCCCCAAAAAATATTAAGCATTAATTACAGAATTATAGTATGATCCAGCCATTCCATTTGTGGCTGCATTCCTCAAATATTTAAATGAAGAGTCTTAAATATATGAGCCCCTAGGTTAATTATCTGTGGTAGCTAAAAAAAGTTTGATTCTTTCTAAGAGAGATTCCTGTGCATGTGGGCTTGGGCTCAGGTCACCACACGTGTGGCCGTCAGAGCACACTTTGGAGAACTGTTCCCCTTTCTACTATGTGGGCTGTCACTTTAGTCCTTGACCATCTGACTGGTCCAGGAGATTGTGTTTAATGGGTTTAGTGTTTCTGTGTCACAAGATGAAAAGAGTTCTGAACGTATATTCTGATAATTATGTACCAGTCTGAATGTACTTAATAGTACTGAGCTGTGGACTTAAATGCTCAAATGTTTACATGGAAAGAGCAGGTTTTCGGTGGCCTCCCTGTGTCGTTACTCCTTCAGCAGTATCCGCTGCTCTCAAGATAAAATGCACTCACCCTTCGCTCTTACCCAGAGGTCTCCTGGCCCACCCTTCCTTATCTCCTGGCGCTCTTTTCTAGTTCACTGTGCTGTAACTGATCTAGCTGACTTTCTCTTTTGACTGTGTGCAGAACCTTTCAGTTAGTGGCTTTCTCCATGCTGTTCCTCCTGTCCTGCAGTGTTCCAGCCTTACATCTCCATAGGCTGCTGTCCTCTCTGGGGCCTCCACCCACAGGGTACCTGATGACAGCAACCAAATCCTTGCCTTCCCCTCTAGCATGTGAAGTGGTAAATGCTCCTGTTTTATAAATGGTCTTTACACTCACAAGTTTACAAGTCATATGTGGATTCATGTCTCCTGTCCTCACTAGCCAATTCAGTTTTCTCATATCCTGAATCCCCAAAGTGTCCAGCACCTATACTTAGCAGATAATAGTCTTGAACATGTCTTTGTTAGATACTGAAAAAAGTTTACAGTGATAAATGAACATTCATGAGAGTTCTAGAGACTCTGAGATCAGATGGAGTAAAATTATTCGTCTCTCCTTTTATCCTCTTTATGAACTCAGGATGATTTTAAAGCAGTATTTGTGAAAGTAAACGACATTACCTAATTAATTTGCAAATAAAGCACTCCTAGGAGCTGTGGAAATGAAATTGTTCAGATCCAAACCTACTTCTGCCCTTTCTCGAGTGCCACTCTAATTCTGATACTTGTCTCCGAGCTTCCGGGGGTTTGTCATCCTTCCTGACATTATCAGTCCATACTCTGCAGTGACCAGCTTATCAGAATCACATTGGCTGTTCAGGAATGGTGACCTCCCTCCCTGTTCGTGAATGAACTCTTATCTACCTTTCAGCTTCAGGACTTCCACCAGAAGTACACATGAAGGATGTGTAGTCCCCATTCCCTTGTTATCTTTAAACATAAGATTGTGTACACGTCGTGTGAGTGTTGAAATGAAATTCTCTGCTGGATATGTGTTGGTGCCATACTCACTTGCTTTCTAGGCAGAAGTGGTCACTTCAGCTCAGATACATAACTTGCTGGCTATACTCAGATACCTATAACAGATACTGGCTGCAGAGGAGTTGCTCCTTTGCCAAATGGTAGATTTAACATTAACAGTGTTCTTTCCCATTGGCCTCTACCTATCTTGTCCTTCTCACCTTGCTATTCCCACACCACTCAGATTCAGTTTATTTGCCCCAGAGAGGATGAGGCAGATGCCACAGGGAATGACGAGGCACTTAGTCCCCTGGTGGAGGTCGTGTCTGTGGAAGCCAAGGCTGCAGCTTCCATTCGGTTTTCCATTCGGTCTTTTGTCCCCCAGTGCCAGTGGTCACAACATCTGTGTTTATGTGAGGACTGAAACTTGCAATTTATTTATTTTTTTCAATATTTCATTCTTTGTCTGGCAGTAAATGCTACTGAGTGATAGGGACTGGCTACGAGTTGTATGTCATGGTGCCGCGGTATCCTTTCAGCATCCCTTCCTCGCTGTCTTCCTATCAGTTAGCTTGTAAGAGTGTGACATAACTTTTTATAGTTCATCTCATGCTCTGTTTGTTATAATTCACCTCACAGTTATGTTTTATGCAGTACTCATTCCTTTTTATTTGATATTTAATATCCATACATTCCTAGAATGGGTTTGGCTGCAGTCTGTCTTCTCTGTTCCTTCTTGCTCCAGTTTCTCCCACATTCCCCTCCCAACCCCATGTGCTTGCTGCTGTGTACTTGTGTGTACTCCTCCCCATACGTGCTCTGTCCCCTCCTCTTCCCCTCACTCCCTCCTCCTCATTACCATGAGTCCATGTCGTGTTACCAACGGGGTACATGAGCATGTACCCCGTTGGAGGGTGAGTAACCCTTCACTGCCCACATCCTAAGAACTGTGGTTTTGCTTCTCCCCGTGGCCATCAGTTGCCACTAGCTTCTCAGTAGCCCTGAAACTACCAGAGCGCCTTCCCTGTCATTTCTGGAGCCTTTGCTGGCTTGCACTTCAGCAGGTCTTGTACATGTCAGTGAACAAGGAAGACACTGTTTCCACCCCTCCCTGCAGGGTCTACAGGCAGCCACCCCTTCTGGCTATTTCTTAAACATAAGACTTCTTTTTCATATGAACTATATTATCCTTTTCTGTCAGCTTTCAATACTTTTTTTTCCAATAAAGCCTTGAATATTTTAGAAATTTATTTTTCTCCCTATGTGAATTCTCCCCCTAAGACAAGTTTCCCTATGACGCCCTCACTGTTCTGGACTCACTATGTAGACTCGGATAGTCTAAGACTGGTGGAGACTTCTCTCTCGGCCTCTTGAGCACTGGGTTGATACGAAACATTTTTATACAGGACTCCTCTCCTCACCACCACACCATACATCTTTTGCTGTCTGCCTTGTCTTCTGGCTGTCACTCAGAACTGGATGTCATTGTTGGCTTTTATACTAAGAATCTCTTCCCCTTCTCCCCCGACATTAGACTGACATTAGACATCATGTACACAAAGATTCACTGGGTCACACAGTTATAGTAGGTGCCTGGAAAGGTGGTTTGGCCTGTCTTAGGTCAAGGTCTGTCTGCTTACTCCACATCAAATCTGTGTCATTATTTTGTAAACTGCAGTTTTGAATGTTGCACTATTTGAAGCATGGCTGTGACATAGGTAACTGTACAATATTTGTATACATATATATTTTAACTGTTCTACATGTGACAGTGTCTACTATTAAAGCCATATTTTATGTTTTATATATAAGAATACAATTTGTACATTAAGTAACATAATAGAATTATATTTTTAAATAGAAGAGTGTAGGGGATTTTTCTCGGGTTACAAAACTCCCCACCTCATAACATTTTTTTTTAAATGAGTTTTTTTCTAAGCAGATTAATAGGGCAAATAGGTTCAGTGACTAGCCATGTCAAGACTTACACTGATGGTGTTCTGTCAGATAAGTTGGCTAATAATAACCCTTATGCCATATGCTCTCTCTTTTGTTAATGATGTTTTAATATGGAAGCTATCATTTGAAAACTAAAAGAGCATGCCTTCTACTGAGGCCTGAATTTATTTTTAAAGAATAATCTTGACAAATAATGACTCTTTCTCTAGAAACCAAGGAAGAAGGCTATGGAAAGTTCTAGCAACAGTGATAGTGACTCAGGCACATCGTCAGACACCTCGAGTGAAGGCATTAGCAGCAGTGACTCAGACGATCTGGAAGAGGAAGAGGAAGACGATCAAAGCGTGGAGGAGAGTGAAGATGACGATTCTGACTCAGAGACTGAAGCACAACACAAAAGTAACAACCAGGTATGTTTCGCTCGCATGCAGAGCTCAGGACCAGTGCAGTCACCTCCTCTCCACTCGGTGCCATTCTTCACCTTCAGTCCTTTCATACAGAACACTACCTTTAAGGGTCTTTGGTTATGTTGTAGGGAACTTTGTGTCATGTCTCTGTCATCAGCGATTAGCAGAACTTTCTCAAGTATTTACATTTTTTTTCCAGGTGCTATTACATGGTATTTCAGACCCAAAAACAGATGGACAGAAAGCAACTGACAAAGCCCAGGAAAGAAGAACACACCAGCCATTACCTCCTGTGTCTGAGTCCCAGACGCACCCACCATTCCAGTCCCAGCAGAAGCAGCCTCAGGTTCTCTCACAGCAGCTTCCGTTTATTTTCCAAAGCTCTCAGGCAAAGGAGGAGTCTGTGACCAAACACACCAGTGTAATACAGTCGACGGGACTGGTGTCCAATGTGAAACCTTTGTCTTTGGTAAATCAAGCCAAAAAGGAAACTTACAGGAAACTCGTAGTTCCTTCTCCTGATGTACTTAAAGCAGGGAATAAAAATACCTCTGAAGAATCTAGTTCTTTGACCAGTGAATTGCGATCCAAACGGGTAAGCTCAATATCACGTACACAAGAATTTTACTGCTAGAAGACAAGTGGGGCTCGGGTGTACCGATGAGTGGAGCACATGCTCGAACGCGGAGCATGGCAGTGGGATTGAGGAGAGGAGAAAAAGGCTTTCTGCTGTGGGTGTAACTCAGTGGTAGAGGGCTTATCCTCACGTACATACCTGTTTCCTGTGCTTCTGAAACACTAGTGTGTCATCCCACCTCTACCCCCATGCACTCCTGCATTGTCAGTAAGAGGATACTATAGTTGAGGAAGGCATGTTTTATAGCTATTTTGTTTAAAATTAATGCCTCTTTATTTTACACTATATTCTGTGTAGAAAGGATTAACTCTTACATAATTTTCTTTTACTCTTAGAATTTATAGATTGTTAAATATATATTTAAAATATAAATACATTTAATAAATATGATATATTATTATATACAATTCATTAAATATATTATTAAATATGAATAAATATAAGTATATTTTAAAAATATAACTATAAAAAACCCTTTTTACCATTAGAATGGTATGTATTCCTGTATTTGTGTTGATTGTAGGTTTTAATCTTCTTTGTCTGTGGTTGGTGTGTTTGGTATGCCGGTGATTCTGGCTACATATGAGTATATAGAGGCCAGAGAGGGATGTCAGATATGCCGCTCTATCAAGCGCCACTTTATCCATCTGAGATAGGACCTAGAACTAGCTTGGCAGCGGCTAGCCCAAAGATACCAGCTCCTTTGCCCTGCCCTACCAGAACTGACCTTTGGAATTTATAGTAGCCAACCTTTTAAGTGGCTTCTAGTGATTTGAACTCAGGTCCTCATGTTTGCAGAGCAAGCCACCTTAGCCACTGAGCGATCTCTGTAGCCCCAGCTATTGATTTTTAAGTGCCAGCCTGCATTTACTCATTAGTTAATATCATATATTAGTGTTAAATGCTATTAGCTTCATTTACAAGTGATAAACTTGAGATTTATAGAATTAATCTTATATAACTCAATTTAATAATTCAGTTCTTTATAGCAACTCTCACAGGATCACATTTGTGATGTAGTTAGAATCCAGATGATGGCTATATAGTACTAGAATCCTTATTTCTTTCTCCTTTCTTTGTTTACATTTTTGTTGATTGTGTGTCCATGTGCACATATGTGCATGAGCCCTAAAACGTGTGGGTGGGAACCAGTTCTCTCCTTCTACTATGTAGGTCCTGGGAATCAAAGTCAGGTTCTTGGGCTTAGTGGCAGCCCGTTTATCTGCTCAGCCACCTCACCAGCCCTACCGCCCTCATCTTTAACAATATAACAAGTGTATTTTCTTTTCTTTTCAAGAAAGAAAGAGAAGAAGAGAAAAGAAAATCTTTCCTGTGTTCTTTACTCTCAATTCTTCTGATGATGTTATGAACTAGATCAAAGAAACAGATGATCTGAATAAATTATGACGGTCTGAAAGCCAGGTTTTGCATTAGATCATCTGAGAAAGTTTAAGAAAAATATTCTGTGAAAGAAATTAAGCCAGACTCTGATGTGGTAGAACTACAGTGTGTGGCTTGTTAAAGCTTCCTTGATAACTGAGATGTGTAGCCAGATGCAGTAGGCACCAGTCTAACAATGAGCAGTGATCCGGATATAACTTGTACTCCTCAAACCCAGCAAGGATTAATCAACACCACGTGGTTTCCTTCCTAGCAGCAAGCTAAGTAAGCTAAGAGTGACACTGTCTGGCTTTAGAGTTTCCTTAATGAATTATTCCACTTTCAGATAAATGAATTCACAGAGCTATCTTATGAGTTACTTTTGCTCCAAATAAGTACTTGCTTTTGGTCTCCTAAATGTTGCTTATAAATAATTCTATAAAATAATTCCCTGCTGGGGCGATGCTCTGTGGGAACAAACAGACACTTGCTGGGCAGGCGAGACAGCTGAGTTTGCATTCTTGGCACCTACATAAGATGCTAGACCACGTCCATGTGTGCCCAGAGCCCTGCCACTGTGGGAAGTGGAGACGGGAGAATTGTTTGAGCTTGCCAGCTGCTAGCCTAGCTCCACATTCAACAAGAGATCCTGTCTCAAAGGAATCAAGCATAAAACAATAGAGCAACTCTCTCCGTGTCTATCTCTGGCCTGTGCAATGCAGCAGTGCACAAATGTGTACATGCACATGCATGCCACATACAAAAAGTAACTGAGTAGTTCTATGGTTACTGAAGAGCCATTTATTAAATAGGTTACAGAGCTGCAGAGATGGCTCAGCAGTTAAGAACACTGACTGCTCTTCCAGAGGTCCTGAGTTCAATTCTCAGCAACCACATGGTGGCTCACAACCATCTGTAATGGAACCCGATGCCCTCTTCTGGTATGTCTGAAGACAGCTACAGTGGACTCATATACATTAAATAAATAATAAATAATTTAAATAGGTTACATAGTCTCTTAATGAACTAAAGCTAGGATCATTATACATACAGTCCTATGTCTGTACTAAACCATGTAAAGAAACTCTGTAAGACTCAGGTTAAAGTCACTTGCTATTGCTGTAACAAATGAAAGTTCAGAGTTAAAGGGGTTTAAAACAAGCATTCTAATTAAAAAATTATGTTTTTACTGTATAAAGACCATTCCAGAAGTATACCTAAGTTACTGAGATGATGATAATTCATTGCGAATAGTTCAGCGAGCAGATACTTTGTTTCCTTTATGTATGAATTTCTTGTGTGTATTTGTGCGTGCTGTGCACATGTGTGTGTGTGTCCAAGTCTGGTGCTTGCACAGGCATCTAATCCCCTGGAACTGGAGTTACATATGGTTGTAAGCTACGTGTGGATGCTGTGAACAAAATGTGCATTTTCTGCAAGAACAGCAAGGGTTCTTAACCACAGAACGTTTCTCAATAGTCTCTCCAGCCATGTGATTAGATCTGTATTAGATTCAGCTCTAAATAGTGTTATCCACACACCTCATTTACTGTTAACAGAGCATTTTGTCCATATTTTTCTTGATATAATTTTCTTTATAGAACATTTTAAAATATACTGAATTTTGCTTACTTTTTATGACAGTCTCTCTTGTTCCATGCTACCTGCTATTAATTCTTTGGCCTTATCCTTAATCTATGAACTTCTGATTTATTTTCTATCATTGATTCCTTCAGTGCTTACATTGTGAACATGTAATTTAAATGGATAAGTATAAATTCAATGTATATAGCCATGGAGTAGAACTTGACAGACCTCTGTAAGTCAGGTCTGATCGGGAGGGTACTTTGCATTTGCTGAAATGAGGGCAAGGGACAGTGAGGGGAAGGCATCAGGTGGGTGGGGGATGACACCCAGCCTGCCTCTCCCCTTTGCTATCGGGTAGTCGATGCTCTAAAACAGTGATTGCACACACTATTTTTAGACCCTTTCCTAACATCATGTATACTCTTGAGATTAACTGACAGTAGCCTTGGGACAAATGCAATAATCTTTGTGTATTCCTGTAACCTGTTAACCCGTGGGGTAAACCTATGGTGTGAGAGTCTTTAGAATTATAGCAAGGAGCAATTGCTGAAAATCAAAATAGGAATGCGCAGTGTAGGATTATCTTTCATTTAACCATGTGGCCCAATATTAGAAGAAATCATGTTAGTAAAAGGGATATTATATGCCAGCTATATTCTAAGAGATACAACACATTGGAGTTTTCTGTCAGAAAATTGTATCACAGATTTATAAAGGTATTTTATCTGAGAATCATAGTATATACACCAAAGGGACATATTGAATGATTAACTAGTTAACATTTTCCTGGGGGTTGTTTTTTGTATGAATGTAGTAGCATTTGTTTACAAAGAATTATTTGAGTAATGTAATTTTTTCTCTGTGTGCCTGCTTTCACTGTATTGAGCTAGAATGGGCAGTGTGTGTACTTGATACCCAAGGGCATTAGAAGGGGCGGGGGGTGTCAGATCCCCTCGAACTGGAGTTGTGGTTGGTTGAAAGCCATCATATAGATTCTAGGAAATGACCTGTTGCTTTCTGAAAGAGCAATAAATGCTCTTAACCACTGGGTTATCTTTCCAGCCTCTTATTTTAGAAAGTAACAAAACCAGCCAGGCCGTGGTGGCACACACCTTTAATCCCAGTACTCAGGAGACAGAGGCAGGTGGTTGTCCATACTGAGGCCAGCCTGGTTGACAGAGCTACAGGACAGCAGGGCTACACTGAGAAACCCTGTCTTGAAAAACAAAACAAATTAGCAAAATATGTTTTAATAATTCTAAATCATTATATATTATCTCAATTATAACAGTAAAATCTACTTTTTTATTATCAAGTAGTTCCTTTTTAAAGATTTAATTGTTTTCTTATTATACGTGAATGGATATTTTTTCTGCATGTATGTCTGTGTTCTACATGTGTGCCTGGTACCCAGGAAGACTAGAAGGGTTTATGGGAACCCCTGTACTTGAATTATGGACAACTGTGAGCCACCAGATGTCTATTTGCTGGAAATTAAAGCAGGTTCTCTGGAAGAGCAGCCCGTGGTCTTAACCACTGTGCCCCTGAATTTAGCCCCTGAAGTACTATTTCAGATTTTTAATATCTGGTTTCTAATTTTTACCTATAGAAGTAAATTTTGTGAATTTATTGTCTATACATTTTCCCAAGAAAATTGTATTCTACTTGTTTTCCTCCCGTGCTGGATATTGAACTCAGCACCTTGTGTATGCTGGGAATATTCAGTTAGTAACCTAGTACCCAGTTCCCAGTTGCCCCCCCCCCAGTACCTTAAATTTTTGCTTTGAAAATAAGTTGAATATAATGACTCATGTCTCTAATGTCAGCTGAGGCTGAAGCAAGAAAATTATAGTGAGTTGGAGAAACCTTGGGTAATAATGTGCCCAGAGTGACCTGCACTCTAGAATAAGATTCTAGCTCAAAAAGTAAGAAATAAACAGACCATTTTTTTCTTCCTCAAAAATTCATTTTGTAATCTAGTGTTATTCGTTTCAGGTGTGTTTCAAGAACAGGGCTCTAGATAATGTTTCTAGAAGACCGTTAAGAGAGAATTTCTGCTTCGGAAATTTATCAAACAGTGAAAACTTAACTCTTTAAAGCATTATACACATGTAAACTATACATAGAACCAAGTTTTTGGGACACATGCTGTAATCCCAGAATTTAGGAGTTCAAGGCCAGCCTAGCCTAGCTACATGAATGATAATTTGTCTCAACAAAGAAAAAAAAGAAACCAAACAACTGATCGATCATGGAATATCAGCTGGGTGGAGCACTGGGGATGGAATGAGGGATGTTTCTGTCTGAGAGGAATGTGGAAAACTGCCTGAAGAATGGACAGGGCTTCATGCTCCTGAAACAGTTCTGTAGACAAAGGATTTTAGCAAAATGTGGGAGGAGGAAGGTGCCACGTGACTCAGGTCTAAGCAGCTGCCCGACCAGCTAGAAAGCTGCCTAGTGACTAGCCATGAAATGATTTGCATCTAACTGAGGTTGACAGGGCTCCCTGAAGCTACTCAAAGAAAACTAATGCAATACAAAGTTTGTATTCATATGTGGTATTTACTAGGAGTTGGACAGGAAGACTTAACAGCAATATCCTAAATTTGAGCAATATTTCATGAAAGAATCCAAAGACAGCATAATGGACTAGCTGGTAAAGTGTTTTTGTTTTTTTTTTTTGTTTTTTGTTTTTTAATTTATTTTTTTTATTAGGTATTTTCCTCGTTTACATTTTCAATGCTATCCCAAAAGTCCCCCATACCCACCCCCCCAATCCCCTACCCACCCACTCCCCCTTTTTGGCCCTGGGGTTCCCCTGTACTGGGGCATATAAAGTTTGCAAGTCCAATGGGCCTCTCTTTCCAGTGATGGCCGACTAGGCCATCTTTTGATACATATGCAGCTAGAGACAAGAGCTCCGGGGTACTGGTTAGTACATATTGTTGTTCCACCTATAGGGTTGCAGATCCCTTTAGCTCCTTGGATACTTTCTCTAGCTCCTCCATTGGGAGCCCTGTGATCCATCCAATAGCTGACTGTGAGCATCCACTTCTGGGAGAGGGAGACAGTTTTAGGGCCTCAGACTAGGCTATTGTGAATATGAGAACAGCAGTCAGGAGAGGGGACAGTCAAGAGGCATGTGTGTTCTGAGTGGTTAAAACAGATGAGAGTATGGACACAGGATGTCTAAGCAAGGTCTGATAGCCCCTTGTGGCTGCTGACATTCCTTTCCCTGCGCCTGGACGTCACAGTGTAAGTTTCTCTGCACAGCTGTGTTCTGATACTGACAAACAGAAGCAGTCTCTGTCTCCCGGCCTTCTCATTTTGTTTTTAACTTGTGTTTCACCAGGAACAATATAAGCAGACATTCCCATCACAAGGAAAGAAACAGGAGATGGGGAAGAGCCTGAAGAAGGTTATTGCAGCTTTGTCAAATACTAAAGCAACCTCTAGCTCACCAGCACATCCAAAACTACCACTAGATAACAACCACCCTAATCCATTTTTGACAAATGCACTTTTAGGGAATCACCAACCAAATGGAGTCATTCAAAGCGTCATTCAAGAAGCTCCGTTAGCGCTAACTACCAAAACGAAAATGCAGAGTAAGATTAACGAAAATGTCTCAAGTAGCACCCCGTTCTCCTCACCTGTCAATCTGAGCACGAGTGGGAGGAGAACCCCTGGCAGTCAGACTCCAGCGCTGCCCTCTGCCTCGCCCATCCTGCACAGCAGTGGGAAGGAAAAGCGGGTCAGCAATGACGCAACCCCGCTCAAAGCGCACCATCACTCTCATCCGGCTGCGGCGGCGGCGGCAGCGGCCTTGGTGGAACAGTTTAGAGGAACAGATTCAGACATTCCCAGTAGTAAGGACTCTGAGGATTCAAATGAGGACGAGGAGGAAGATGATGAGGAAGAAGATGAAGAGGATGATGAAGATGATGAGTCTGATGACAGTCAATCAGGTTATTTTCTGCTTTAACTTTTAAAGTTTGTTTTTAAGTGTATGCAGCAGAAAGTTTTCTAAAACGTCTTAATTTTCACACTTAGACTCACCGCCACTCACTGATTTCTTACAGCCGATAAGACGTAAAATTGGTTCTGAGACTGTAAGTTAAATCTTAGCTTGGGGTTCCCCTGGCATTAGTGACTAATTGTAAAGTGCTGGTGCATGAATCAAACAGTTTGATCAGGTTGCTGAGTTTCCATTTCATCATGACCACTTACACAGTGCAACTGTTATGTTTTCAAAACTAATTTTAAGCCAGGTGGTGGTGACTCGTCCTCTCAATCCCAGCACTGTGGAAACACACAGGCAGATTGAAACCAATAATAACAATAATAACAACAACAGCAGCTAATAATTATGACCCATGTTAGCTGCATACGCCTTTAATCCCAGCACTTGGGAGGCAGAGGCAGTGGCAGGTGGATCTCTGTGAGTTCGAGACCAGCCTGCTCTACAGAGTGAGTTCCAGGACAGCCAGGACTGGGCAGAGAAACCCTGTCTGAGGTAGGGTGGGGTGAGTGGGTGGATTATGCGTTAATTTAGAATTTCACTCAATGTGTTTTGAGCATACCTTGCCCCTCTCTCGCTCCTCACCACGCCCCATCCCCTCCCGCAACGCCTTCTCCATTACCCTACCAAGGCCAGCTAGTGCTGCCCAGGTATTCTTGGGTGCGCTTCATTTCCTTCTGCTACCTATTAAAACACTACTACCTATCTTTAAAATGGAAAATTTTGCACCATGGTCATTTAAAGAACCAAAACCTTAAGTCCCTTTCTTTTTTTTTTTTTTTTTTTTTTTTTTTTTTTTTTTTGGTTTTTCGAGACAGGGTTTCCCTGTGTAGCCCTGGCTGTCCTGGAACTCACTTTGTAGACCAGGCTGGCCTCGAACTCAGAAATCCGCCTGCCTCTGCCTCCCGAGTGCTGGGATTAAAGGCGTGCGCCACCACGCCCGGCTCTTAAGTCCCTTTCGATTGCAGGATTTATTAAACGACATAGGGTCATCATCTTATGCCTTGACTTCATCTACTCTCTCTAGCGGTTTGGTTTGGTTTTTATAAATAGAGATTGCTTTTAAATTCATAAAATGAAAGATAAGTTAAAATATAAATACAGAAATGATACAGAAATGATGTATGTATTAATGTTTGTATATGGATTTGTTGCTGTTCTGACAGGAATTTTTTAGTAACTAACGAGGATAGGAAAATAGTCCTTCTACAGTTGAACATTCTACTATTGTACAATCCCGAAAGGCATTGACTGTCTGTATCAGGGCTTTTTAAAAACCAGCTTTCATTGAGCCCCCGTGCGGGCAATATACCAGACCAAACAGTGCCACCGAGATGCTGGCTGGGCACCTTTGTAGTACAGCCCTCTGTTTATCCCGTGTTTAATCCACTCTTGTATGTCATATGTCTAGAGGAGTATGTGCTGACTAACATATGTATTAACTTCACAGACTTCACAACCAGGACAGGCCTGCCTCCCTCAGCTTGTCTCTTGTCTTACCACAGTCATTTCTGGGAGCATAGTTTGTGAATCTCTCAAAGCTTGATGAAGTCTTTACCTGAATTGAAAAGCTACAGCTAAGAAAGCAAAGCACAAAACCAAAACTACTCCCTAGGGGGAAAATCTTTTTTTTTTAATGCAGAATCACAGGTGGAAAGTTGACGGTAGTTCCAGGACAGGGAGCTGAGCAAGGAGCTGCCACACCCCTGGAGCCTGCCAGGGTCCCCCCCCCCCCCCCCCCCGTTACCCACGGTTTCTCCATGGAGAGTAAAGTAATTCTGAAAGCCTGAAGCAGAACTGCAGCATCAGTAGTACCAACCGTGTGGGGACTTTTTTATGATTTAAATGTTAAAACTGATGGTTTGAAGAGAGATTTGAGGAACTGTAGTCTACATACACTTTACTCAAATAGCTTGTAAGTTGGTAATTTTCATATTTGCACTTCCTCTTGGGAAATGGCTTCCTTGAATCTTTGGTCACAAGCGGCGGCTCTGAAATCCTGCCCTAGGTGCGAACTGCCTGTGATTGGTTCTGACCTAGCTGTAACATGCAAGTGCTTCTTTACTTCCCAGAATCAGACAGTAACTCACAGTCAGATTCAGAAGGCTCAGAAGACGACGAGGAGAAAGACCAGGAGGAATCAGATAGTGACACTGAAGGCGAGAAACCTGCTGTGAACCTGACCCAGACAAGCTCCTCTGCCAAAAGCCCTCCCTCCAGTCTCACAGCGCACTCAGCACCTCACCTCCACATAGGAAGCCCCCCAGGCTCTGCTCCTGCTGCCCTGTGCTCTGAGTCCCAGCCTCCTGCTTTTCTTGGCACTTCTTCTTCCACACTCACTTCAAGTCCACACTCTGGTATCTACAGTTTATTTTTATCGATGTAACGTAACAGTCAGACTGCAGCGAGGATTGCTATTTGCACAGGTTTCTGGAGACAGTCTCGTTGTAATCATATACTGTGTCTAGATTTTAACCCCTGGGCCATCTCTCCAGCCCCCAAATTATTTATTTATTTCTAAGGGCTTTAGTGTTTTGCTCCTGGAACTGGAGTCACAGACAGTTGTTAAGCTGTCATGTGGGTGCTGAGAATTGAACCCAGGTCCTTTGGAAGAGCAGCCAGTACTCTTAACCAACATCTAGATTTTAAATTGGCTAAGAAATGTGTATTTTAGAAGATTTAATCCATTGCCCAATATTTTAGATTTTTCCCCATGATTTCTATTTTAAGATTATAATTAATAATCCCTCTTGATTTTTGAGTCCTTACGTTTTTAATGTTCATCCTTTAGTTTAGAATTTGATTTTTTTTTGTGCTTTATATAAAATTACTTGGACAACTAAATGCCCACACGCTCACTGTATAGTCTAAATCATTTTTTGGAGTGAATGGCATTCTTAGTCAATAGCATATGATCTTTTTACCTGTTTGATTTATTTAAAAACTTGTAGGCATTTTCATTAAAAGGTTCCATTTAACAATCCAATATTGATACTCTGTAGTTTCATTAAATAACTAAGAAAGCATGAGTTTATTTTGCTACTGTTTTGCTCTGATTGACATCTTCTAATCTTTGCTTTTATTTTCAATAATCAAGCATGATGCCCTACTCATTTAATATATGTTGGTATTTGTGAAACCTATATTTTGCCTTTAAAATGTACATATAACCACAATCCTCTCCTGTGCGGTTTTAATTAATTAATTAATTAATTAAGGCCTGGTACTGTTTTGGTCTATGGATATATATGCACATAGATATTAAATTGTCTTTAAATATTTGAGCCAAACCTTTAACATTTGTAGCAACTATCTGAAAAGCCATAGGCTTCCAAATAAGACAGTGAATGGGATTTTGAAACCTGGCAGCTGTCCCCTTCCTCCCTGTGGACTTTCCGACTAATTATCAGTAGGGGAAAAGCTGCTGTGTTAGCGCTGCTGTAGAGAAAGCCTTGTGTCTGTCATAGGCCAGAAGGGGGAAACGTATCTTATGTAGTATGATCAGCTAAAAAACAACTAGAGAGAATGCATTTTTCATAACTGTACGAATAATCTATCATTAGAACTTGTATGGAGTTTCTGAATGATCATGCAGCTGTCCTTTGTACACTGAGCACTCATGTTCTGGCTGACTTCTCTTAAAGGTACATCCAAACGAAGAAGAGTGGCAGACGAACAGGAGCTGCGCATCCCTCTGGACTACGGGTAGGCAGCAGAAGGCTTTCCCGCCAGTCCTGTGTGTTTCCAGACTCAACTTTCCCTTCTCACCTCTCTACATAGTCATTCATTGATTAGAGGCAAAGTGTTTGACTTCCAAGAAAACTGAAAGTGTACCCAGGATGAAGGTGATGAAGTTGATGCAGGGTTCAGAGAGGCTCCTGTGACTGAACCAGCAGCCAGTCCAGGATCAAAGAGCAGGAGCCATTGTATCAGTCGGCTGCCAAGACAAAGGACAGTGAAAGATGTTGGAAGGGCAGAAGTAGTCAAGGGGAGATTAGTTTAACGGGTTCTAGTTACAAGTAGCCGTTTAGCCAGCATGTATACATAGAGAGGCATGTGTATGCTCTCCATACTTGGAGCTTTCTGCTCCTACACAATTTATGTGCCTTTTCGCACTCCTCATATGTCTCATTCCAGCATGACTTCTATAATACTTGACAGTTGAATGTTTCCAAGACCACTCTTTAATTTTGTTGGTGAATTAGCTTAAAAAATGTAATTCATTTCAATAATAGATGTATTTGGTTTATATGATTGCGTGTCTATTTTTGTTTTCATTTTTTTAAATGTTTTCTGAATAGCATGTGTACTTTTTTCAACTTTTTAAAGTAAATACCTTTAAATTAAGTATCTTATAATGCTCTTTTCTTTTCTTTTTTTTTTACTTTGTAGCTGGCAGAGGGAGGCAAGGGTGAGAAACTTTGGTGGGCGTCTTCCAGGAGAAGTTGCGTATTATGCCCCATGTGGGAAGAAGCTGAGGCAGTGCCCTGACATGATAAAGGTAAGCACTGTTCTCCACCTTCCGTCTTGCTTCTGATTAGGCATACTAATGCAGGGGAAAATGCACTTCTTTGTCAGATGGAGCTCCTCGGTACAAAGTGGTCTCTTGTATGGGTCTCATGTGCTTAACCTAAATTGCTCTCCCAAACATAGCCTCATCATGAAATGTTCAAAACATTAATGTCTTGAAAGCTAGCTGCACATCAAAGCTGGCTTGTAATTACTAAGACCTGAGGCGGAGAAATGTGATTTTTTTTTTTTTCCAGTATCTCAGCAGCAATTGCTGGAGTAATGAATATGACAAAGGGCAATGTTAGCTTCAGTGTAAAACTAGGAAAGGTTTTCGATGGACCGCAGAATCTGCCTTTTAAAGAAGTCTTTGAACCAGAAGTAGTACCTTAATCTAAATGAAGTAAATCTCTCTGCTCTAGAGAGTGACCTTTCTTAACACACTCGTACAGTTAGACATACAGCATCCTGATGGTCATTCACCAAGACCTTGGGGTACTGTGTGAGCAACAGAGAGCTTTATGCTGTGGGTGTTTTTCATATTAAGTAAAGTTTTCTGCTTATTAATTGCACCAACAATTTTGTACTTTATCTAAGTATAAGAAATCTGTAGTGTTGGCGTGAAGCTTTACACCAATAAGGTAAAACAGTCTTAGAAAACCCAGTTTGAATTGGCGATTCATGAGACACCGTAAAGAGAGTTTTGAAAGCCATATGGCGTGTGGACAGGATTGGGTCCGTTTGATCGCACCATGTGGTGTGAGCCATTGTTAACATTTCTTTTTAAATTTGGTAAGTCGAGATCGTTAGTATTTGGTGAGTAGAAATTCTAATGTTTTATAGGAATTTACCTTTAAATTCATTATGCACATTTGTAAATTAAATGTACAACCTTATACTCGCTCTCCAAAAACAACTTCCAAGAAAGCCTCCCTCCTCTCTGTGATCTCTGCTTGCAGACTGTCACTTTGCACCTATGTTTATTAACTTTCTCTTACTTTTTACGAGCCCCATTGAGAGTCTCTAATTTAGGGAGTGTGAAACGTAGATTCTTGTTAGCCATTTTCATTCAATTTCTTTATTTATCATATACAGACAATAGTATTTCTGCCTCATGAGATTGTGGCAAAGCTAACCTGAGATAATACACAAGAAAATGTTTCAGGTAGGTTCCGGTGCTCAGAGAGGTAGAGAGGACACTTCTTCTCTTGATTGAGACTCTTCCTCTTTGGACCTATTTTAAGGCACAGAAATATTTTCGTTTTTTGTTTTCCTTTGTTTTGCTTCATTTTGTTTCGGATTTTTGAGACATGGTTTCTCTATGCAGTCCTGGCTGTCCTGAAACTCACTGTTTTATTTATTTTTCAGGAACTACTATTTTCTCTGTTTAAAGGGAGTTGTTTCTGTCTTGTCCTAGACTTCAGTGCAGGGCATTAGATTGCTCAGAAGATGAAGCAAATCCCACCAAGGTCACATAGCCACAGTGTGGCAGGTGTAAGTAAGGGAGTGTGTCAGCCTAGGGACCAGTGACCGAGGGAGCACGAAAGCTGGAGCTGAAGACTTGGAAATGTGCTCCTTGCGTATACAGAACCCTTTCCCATTGTCCCCAGAGTCACATGCCCTGTGCAGCTTTATTGTCACCTTAGTGCTAGTTTACAAGACAAAAAAATCTTGATTTTTTTTTTTTAAATTTCTGCATATAAGTGTATTTTAGGGTTCCTTATTTTGAATTATTAAAGTTTAATTTTTAAATTTCATCTCAGTTTTTCACCAGATTTTTTTTTAAACTTAATGAACCACAGTGTCTTTTAATACATTCCTTACATAGTAATTTAATTGGTTAGCACAAACATTTTGGAAGGCAAGAACATTTAGAAATTCTTATTTTTGATCTTTGGTTCATGTTTCAGATCTTTACCTGTTTTATTTATAACAAAAATCATCTTTATGTTTTTTATTTCAATAGATCTTTGTTCTGAGAGGAAAGCTAATTGTTATTCAATACATGAAGGATTTTTGTTATTGTATCAATAATAATTAGACTTGATCTATAAAGCCTCATTACACAGAGCAGAATGTTCTTTGATATTCATTCACTTTTTATTAAACACAATCAGTGTTCTTCCAAATGCATAGTGTCTTGTTGAAATCAATTCCAGTTAAGAACTTAGATGAGTTACTGAAGCTGAAACACGTTCAGCTAACAAATTTTCTGAGAGTGTACAGGGAAGATAACACAAATTCTGAGATCACTTTTTAGTTCAGAAAAAATTTAGTAAGTGAAATTTATCTTTAAGGTCCTTTGAGAGAGCTGTGATTAAAGGTATCCGATAGAATGTTTTACTTAATTAGAAATGTGCATGCTTTCAAAAGTCTTAGAGGTGCAAAGCCTTATATGTTTCTTTATATTGTTATTATTTATATGTTTACACATTGGATTAATTGGAGACATATAATTATGTAAGAGTTTTCTATGAAAATTAACAGATGTTATCATTTTGTTAAGATGTCAAGAGTTTTTTTCTTTTAGTGATGAAAACTGAGATGTAATCCCAAAACTGTTTTATACCATTTCTCAGACTAGACCGAGGCTGCCCTCTGGCCTTGCCTTTCAGAACTCATTCCTGTTGACCACAGTTGTGCCCCAGGGGCTAACTACGGAGTAACTTGTAGGCACGATGCTCCTATAGTTATAAATAGTCACAAAGGACTTGATCTTTAACCTCCTGGTGAGTTCCTTCTTGGCTGTGGTGGTCACGTTTTGGACTTTGGGTCAGTTGCAGGCACTGTGCCACACACAGCAATAGGGATGATCTGAGATGTGATCATCAATTCCCTCTGTGATAAAGGGTCAGCACTGGCCTAGCATCCAGCAAGACCAACACCACATTCCCACGTTTCCTGAACGTGTCGGGTACAGCAGCAGCCAGCAAGCACAACGCAGGAAGGAAATCTGATCAGCTAACATTCCGGAGGATAGTGTTTGGCACAAGTGCACTCTTGTTACACAATAGTAGTTGTATGTGTATATATTTGTAACTTTATAGAAATTGTATAGAAGTTTGATAGCTAACCTTAGAGTAAAAACTGCATACACACACATACACACACACACACACCAAAAGGAGCCTAGTATGCTATTGTGTCCCTACAATCCCTACAGTCAATGAGAAAGGAAGAGAGATTGCAGATTTGAGGCAGTCCTGGTCTGTATATTGGATCTGTGTCTTAAAGCATAACAATAACAGTAAAAACCCAAACAGTGGGAAAATATAAATATAGCAAAATTGATCATGGTTTTAACTGGTCATGGTAATTTCTGCTAGAAGGTAATGTTTGAAGTGATAAAATATAATTTTGGGAAAGTTCACCATTTTTATTTAGTATTCAGGAGCTTAAGTTAGTAATCATATATGTATTTGACAATAGCAAACATTTGTTGAAAATAGTGGTTGTGTATATTACAGGATAAGCAGTGAGAGCCATTTTAAGTGTGTTGAAATTTAAGTGAAGAACCGTAGTATAATAGTTTTTTTTTTTTTTTTTTTTTGGTTTTTCGAGACAGGGTTTCTTTGTGTAACTCTGGCTGTCCTGGAACTCACTTTGTAGACCAAGCTGGCCTCGAACTCAGAAATCTACCTGCCTCTGCCTCCCGAGTGCTGGGAATAGTTATCTTTTAATCAACTAAATCAGATGCCCTTAAATCAAGAGAAGTAGGCTAAAAAAGGAAGGAGACCAGACAAACTTTTATTCATTAAGTGTGGTTAGCCTTGTGCTAGCCAGATTTCAAATGCTATTAGCAGTTCCCGTAAAGTCCCACCTTTTAGGGGAGCTGACTTCCTCTAAGAAGCAGTGATGCTCTGAAGGCCAGGCCCTACCAGCTGGCTGCCTCTGCTCAGTCTCTGGCGATTTGGCCTCCGGGCCAAGCTTAGAAAGGATGCCAGTAGATTTGTCCTTACAGAGTTCTGTTCCGTTGCATCATAAAAACGTGTCGGTCCTTATGTTTGTCATCAGTTTTATTTTATTTCACTGGTTTTGGTTACCAAAGTAATAGAAATGTTTGTGCTGGCTCAGTTTTGGTAAGTTTGGAAGCCGTTCCTTTTATCCACATTTACCTCTAGGAATATAGGAAGGCCTTACAGTGAGGCGTGATAGCTGTTAACAAGGGTTGCTTTGAAATGTCTGGTGATGCGCTATGATAAGGATTTGTGTAAACTGTGGTAGCTAAGAATAACTTTTAAAAAGGTTCCATATTATCCCCTGAGTAAGTTTAGAGGCACTGGGACATTGAATGTCTACTCTAATTCAGAGAAAGAAAGAAAGAAAGAAAGAAAGAAAGAAAGAAAGAAAGAAAGAAAGAAAGAAAGAAAGAAAGAAAGAAAGAAAGAAAGAAAGAAAGAAAAGAAAGAAAAGAAAAGAAAAGAGAAGAGAGAAGAGAGAAGAGAGAAGAGAAAAAAAGAGAAAAGAGAAAAGAGAAAAGAGAAAAGAGAAAAGAGAAAAGAGAAAAAAGAAAAAAGAAAAGAAAAACAGAAAGAGCTCCTGGAGGGCGTGGGGGAGGAGAGATGGACAGAGAAGTAAGTAGTGATGATTCAGAGACTTTCTGAGATTGGTTTTGAAGGATTCTATTTAATGGCGTAATGCCATAAGTAAAGTAAAATGTATTTCTTTCAGAGAATGGTCATTTTAAAAATCACTTTATAAATATTTACGACCAATGTCCCCAAATTTTCCCCAAAGACATTTTTTTCTACAAAAGAAATTGTGAACATGCCTGTTGCTGTAGAAATAAAGTTAAAAGTATAAACTTGAAGAAAAAGCTAATTTTGATGGAGAAACCAAATAGTCCACTAGAATACAAGTTACAAAGAAGCATATTATTACCTGGTGAATATCATACCAATCTGTCGGCTGCAGCTACAGTGAAAGGGCTTTCCTGGTGAAAAGTAAAAGAAGCCATTGTAATTATATGGGCAACGCTTTACCTTAGGCACAGTTATATAGTGACGATAATTATTTTAAATTAAGTGAAGAACTAAAGACTGGGAGTCAACAACCAGAGTTCTAATCCAGCTCTGCTGTTAACTGCCACCCCTGTACAACCTAGTCTGGGCACATATGGACTCTGGGAACATGACCAATCAGCACGGACAGGGCGGGAGTGTGGGGATTTATGTCAGCGATTTACCAGGTAGGACTGTAGGGACTAAGCCCACGTGCGGGGATAAGGAGGGCCATTCTGACGTTAAAGTCACTTCTCTTCACATCCTTTCTTTCCTGAACTAAACCCAGAAATCATTCAGGCCTCTGAAGTTGTGGCCGCAGCGGTCATGGATGTAATCACTGAGACAGCAGAATCAACGCTGTGCCTTTCTCCACTCGGTTTAATGGGCGGCACCTCTCTTCTCCCAGAGAAGGCTATTTTTGGTCTTGTATAGCTCTTAAATGCTACTCAAAATAGAGTGTAGCACTAATGGACTGTGTAACTAGGAGAGACAAAAGGCTTCCCAGTGCCCTTCATGTGAACTACGTTGAGCTAAATGTTGCTTGGGAGGTAGAAAGCAATGGGAAACCCCAACAGAATCTTAACTTTGCTTCACGTTAATTTTAGCATTTTGTTTATTTTTTAAAGACTTATTTATTATTATAAATAAGTACACTGTAGCTGTCTTTAGACGCATCAGAAGAGGGTGTCAGATATCATTACAGATGGTTGTGAGCGACCATGTGGTTGCTGGGATTTGAACTCAGGACCTTCATAAGAGCAGTCAGTGCTCTTACCTGCTGAGCCATCTCACCAGCCCTAATTTTAGCATTTTAATTAAATCATAAGTTGTGAAAAATCTTTTGAAAAGTATTTGCTACATGAGCTTTTGCTCATATCCTATGACTTTTCTTAGAAGTGTAGTCCATGCCACTCAGCATCTCATGTCACAGCAAAGCACTAATGCCGATTTGATTCCCTCACCTGAAATGGAAATCCATATCCCAGGTCTTTCACATCCCTCCTCTGCCGAACTAGACAGAAGGCTCAGCCCTTGAGAGCACTTGCTGCTCTCGTACAGGACCTGGGCTCAGTTCCCAGCATCTCCATGGCAGCTCATAGCCACAGATGACTCAGCCTCCGCAAGCATCAGGCATGCATGCAGTACACTTATATATGCACTGGCAAACATCCAGAAACATAAAATAAGTTAAAAAAAAAAAAAAGCCTTTTTCTTTTAGGTATGACATTCTGAATGTCTCATGTAAGCCGTTAGAAAGTAAGAGATTCCGAAAGTGCGCTTTCAGAGGGAAGCTTTGGTTTTGGTTTTAAGTTGTTTTTAAGCTGTTGTTAAATTTACTAAAAGTTGTTTAAGGATAAGTCTGGTGAATAATCTAATTGGTAAGTGACTAAGAAGTCTAAAAATGTGCCTTAATCTAGATTTCAACCATAGACCACAGTTCTTTTCCTTCTATGAGACAAGGATGTAAGATGATAAAGACCCCATTCATGCCACGTGTGCCGTGGTGGTACAGACCTCTAACCCGAGGAGAGACAAATGGCTGAGTTTGAAGCCAGCGTGATCTACAAAATAATTTCCAAGCCAAGCAAGCAAGATCCGTTGTGGGCAAAAAAAAATCCCTCATTCCATTAAAAAACACCAGCATCTCAAGTGTCCCCTTGGAAACTCAGCTGCTGGAGGGAGGGACGGGACAGCTCCACACTAGAGTCTTCATGATACAGGAGTTAACGTCACCTAAGTGATGTGGCCCTGAGTCACCCACACTTGAAGAGCCTGAGCCTCGGGAATATTTTTAATGTGCTGCTGTTGTAATGCTGTTTTCATGGGGGGGATGGAGAGATGGTTTCACAGTGCAGTAGGATCACTACCTACTCTTCCAGGGTCCCAGGGTCTGATTCCTAGCACCCAAATGGTGGCTACAACCATTTTCTTCCTCCAGCTCCAGGGCATCCAGTACCCTCTCATGGACTCTGCAGGTACCGTAAGTGGTGCTCATACATCAGACAAAATACCCGTATGTACACACAATGTTTTTTTTCATGCTGTTTTTTGGACTGGAAAGATGACTTAGTGGGGAAGGGAACTCAGGAACCCAGGTCACGGTGGACAAAGCAAGCCGGTGTGATACACACAAACCCAGTGTGACACACAAACACGTCAGTGAGTAATAAATACATTGTTAAAACTTAGAAATGCTGTGCCATTACTTTCAGGGAGAGGATTCTGGGTGATTGACAATGTACCACACAACACAGACTTCCAGAGTCTGACTCTAAAAAGAATCAACTTTTGTCGTTTGACAGAACAGTGTCCCTTATTGTGTATTTCCTTTATATGTTATCCATTTTGTTCAGTCTTCTTAAATGAAATGGAATATAAATTAATAATGCTCAGAAAAGGGATTGTAAAATAATAAATATAATCTTTGACCATCTCCACGATATCATCTCTTTTTATAAGTATCTTAAATCTTAATCACAAAAGATTATTTCTAGGAAACACTTTTTTCTTAAACCTTAAAAATTAGTGGGAGACCAAAAAGAGCATTGTCTGCTAATGCTGGGTAACCAAAGCCAACCTCTCATGTAAGCTAACTTTTTAACTATAACTTCTGACTCACAAGAGTCATGGACCAAGTATTAAGGGTTAAATTTGAGTTTCCTATAGAAACGGTTACCTAGAGCCAAGCTCTAAGTTATGTTCTTATCCACAGCTATTTGGCTGTTCAATTAATTAAAGTTGAGATATAAGCCTGAGATCTCCTAACCATTCTTCTCTTGTTTTCTGAAACCCACAAGTTGGGTGATGATATATCTAACCCGTACGTGCAATCTTTTAAAAAGTATTTGCTTCTGAGCTCTGAGGGCACAAATGTAAGCCATGAGTCCCAGCACAAGCACACTCTCTTGCTTTTGAACTCCGAGGGCACAAATGTAAGCCGTGAGTCCCAGACACGAGCATACTCTCTCTCTTTTTTTTGACTCAAGCAGATTTTCCCAAACAACTTTAAAAGTAATTTCACAAAAATTATATTTGAATAAGAAGAGGTAATCATATAATATCCTTAAATATTGCCTTAAAACAGATTTTCCTATTAATAAGATACTTTAAAGACACAGTGTTTATGATTCCTTAATATGCTTTCTTTGTGATGCCATCACAAATGTCACTTGTATTTATTTATTTATTTTGTGATCTGTGTGATATATGCTGCTGTGGTGCCTAAGTTGTAACTATGAAGTGACAACCTAACCTAATAATAAGTTTCCCTTGATGGTGAGCACAGCCTGCTCTAACCTAACTGTGCTGATGGCTTTCTTCTGATGTCATATATGGTCTGAAATGCAGTCAGTAGATTTGTTGGTTCTGTTGACTTTATTTTAATCTTTTAGGGGAACATTTTTAACATTCAAATCACTGAAGAAAGAGAAAGTGTTCGATATTGCTTTTAGCAAGCAGATGTGGAATATACACACTAGTTTTTTTGTCCCAAGTTTGGCTTGATATAGTCCTAAATGTTGTGATCAGTTATTCATCAACTTATGTAATTTATACTTACATATCAAAAGGTATAAGAATGTCTTTGTAAATCAGATATAAAGTCAAAAGCATGTCATGTCACAGTGTGATAGTTTGGGGTTGTTTTAGATTGAGTCACAGTTTTTTTTTCCCTTGCTTTCTCTGTACCTCTAACCTCACTGGTTTGAGATCTGTGAGCTGTAATAGAAGAACAGTAAACAGCCAGATGCATCAGAGATTTGTGACGATCAAGGTGCACAATGCCTTCAGTGTGCCTGGAACAAACCAGGACTTGTACTGTGAATTTCTATTTTCTACTCTTTTGCCAACTCTATTTGTAATTAACAAGTTCAGGCTTTACACTTAAATAGTTGGGGTTTTATTCTTGATGCTTTCAAACATCAGTATATTTTACAATTTTTAGTTCTTACAATCTCAAGTTTGTCTGTTTAAATCTATTGCCTTGAAGCTTATAAATTGATATACCTTTTAAAGTCTACTTAATTTTCCTATATTATTCATTGAACTTGTCATAATTAATTTGTTGTCGAGGCCAAATTACTTGTTGACTCCCTACAGGCTGGGTTTCATGGGTATTTTCAAGAGATGCTTCCCATCCAATCTCGATATGGTGATTAAATCTAGAATCTTGATCAAATCAAGGTTTGCCTGGGGGTAGGAGCAAGATCACAAGTGACATGCGCCTCCCCTCAGGAGCCTGGTGTTGGCATCTTGTCTCTTTACCGAAAGGCAACCATCCAAGGGCAACTGTTACTTCATTAACAATTACAATAGACTAATATTGTAACTTTCTCTTTCATGTATTAGCTATAATACTTATATAGGAGAAAGTAACCTTTGAGAAAAACCCATAGGGAAGTCATCACACAAATGATACTTTCAATTATCTACCAACTGTGGCAGTTCTATTTAGAAGTGATGGTTATGTTATATCTCTGTATGCTTATAAACATAGATACAAATCAATCTATACTTAATTGAGGTGTACATGATTTAAATAAGTTATACTGTAGAATATGAAAAATTGCTAATCTAAAGTTAGTTTTTAAAAGTTAAATTTCATATCAGCCTTATAAATTAAAAAAAATTGATTTTAACTAGAACTTTCTATTATGTTGATATTCATTTTTGTTTCATTTTTAATACTCACTTCTGTAATTTATTCCACAAAAGGGAATGCAGTGGTGTCTTTTGAAAGAAGAGGATGTCATTCCTCGTATCAGGGCAATGGACGGCCGAAGAGGAAGACCACCCAATCCAGATAGACCCAGAGCAAGAGAGGAATCCAGGATGAAACGCCGGAAGGGTCGCCCTCCCAATGTTGGCAGTGCAGAATTCCTAGATAACACAGATGCAAAATTACTAAGGAAACTGCAGGCTCAAGGTAGGAAGCACTCGTTGTCTGTCACTAATGGTCATATGAAAATCCAATACTCATCCTTCCAGTAGTTTTGACGTGGGAGTGGTTGACAGCTGCTCTCAGAGGAAACAGAGAGCCCTGCTAATAAGTGGAGGTTTTTGAATACATACCGTTACCTAAGAGTCTTATGTTCTGATTCATCCTCTCTGGTGTGCTACAGTCCCAAAGTGTGTGTTATGATCTTAAGACTTGGACAGAGGGCTGGAGAGATGGCTGGTTAAGAGCACTGACTGTTCTTCCAGAGGCCCTTAGTTCAAATCCCAGTAACTACATGGTGGCTCACCACCAGCCATAATGAGATCTGATGCCTTCTTCTGGTGTGTCTGAAGGCACCTACAGTAAATTCATATATATATATATATATATATATATATATATATATATATATAAAAAATAAATACATAATTTTTAAAAATAATTAAAAAAAAAAGACTTGGACAGAAAGGAATCAATTCGCACTTGCTTGTCACATGCCCTAAGTTTGTGTAGCCTTCCTTCCACAATAATCTACTTAACAGCTCCCAACTTCTCGAAGTGTACATGAGAATATATCAAAAATATGGATTTGTGAGGTAAATTTTGAGTCAGAGAACTCTGGGTTACTGGTAAGTTACTGGTAAGATACCCCAAATGGTCTGGGCATGTGTTTTTAGAATGCTCACATGGTCAGTGTATTTTACAACGTCTGATAAGGGTACCAGGGAGTGTATTTATTAAGCTTAAAATTTCCCAAAGCGATCAAAATGTACTTACTATTCAGTATTACACTTCCAGTATCATAGAGCTGTTCCTGGGACCCAGGGAAGACTCAGACAAGCTGGGTCTGCTGCTGTGGGGTCTGAGGAGAAAGGCGAAGCCCTTTCAGGCTGCCTGAAGCCTCTCCTCTCATGTAAATGTCTTGAACACATAAATAGATACATATAAAAAAAGATTGCTTAAATTTTTAATAATTAAAATTACTTAAATGGCCAGGCAGTGGTGGCGCACGCCTTTAATCTCAGCACTTGGAAGGCGGAGACAGGTGGATTTCTGAGTTCGAGGCCAGCCTGGTCTACTGAGTGAGTTCTAGGACAGCCAGGACTACACAGAGAAACCCTGTTTCGAAAAACCAAAAAAAAAAAAAAAAATTACTTAAATGGCTATCAGAATTTTATGTCATTACAGGAATTGTTTATTTCTATAGCAATACCTAGAAAAATATACAAAATATATTTCTGTTCATTGTAAATACATCATAACTTATGGGAAAGGCTCACAAAACAATTTACTTTCAAAGGGAGCTCTCATTCTCACTCATGAGTGGATCCTCTTTCTAGAAATGCGTGCACATTCTCAACATTCAAGCCTCTGTGTTTGGAAAAGGCCTCTTCCGACTCCTAGTCACCTAGTCGCACTGACATTAACTACTGCCTAGCATCTGTAGTAAACCTTCATTCTTTCTCTGCTTTAACTCAGTCAATGTATAAATGTTATTTTGTTTAAATTAAGGCATCATCTTCCTAATAAAAGAAAGGCAGTAATATATTAAAGGACAAGCATGAGTTTTTAAATTACAGTTTTAAAAATTGCATTTTCAATTATTATTTTCTCTCTGTGTATGTGCACACATGTGTGTATATATATGTATGGTCACATGTCTGAAGGTCAAAGGACAACTTGCATGAGTCAATTTTCTCCTCCTTCCACCTGGACCTTATGGATCAGACACATATTGTCAGTCGTGGTAGGATGTACCTTCACCCACTCAGCCAATTGATGGCCCTGAGGTTTAACAATTTTATCACTAAAGCCATGACACTTCTGAAGCTTGTATAATGGTAGCCTTATTGTATTCAAAAAATGAGTGCTTGAAGTTAATTGGTAGACAAAATGTTAACTTTTCTTATGTTTTCATTTCTAATACATGTATTCTCATATACATTCAAAAATAGAACATTTAAATTTGAAAAATCAGGTGTATTGTAACAAAGAAACTAATTGTATTTTATTCTCTTAAATTTCAAATTGATTTTATTCCATGATTTATTTCCCTCTTGTTGTAATGGGCTTCATTTTTACCTTTGTGGTGTGTGTGTGTGTGTGTATTCTTTCTCTACATGAAAACAAACATGCAACACTTTCTTTTTTGTATACATGTATGTATTAAGGGTAGTTAGTGGCTAGGGGGCGGGGGGGGGGGGCACATTGTGAAGGTCACAGGACAAATGGCAGGAGTCTGTTCTTTCCTTTCTTTCCATGTGGGTTCACAAGATCAAATTCAGGCTGTCAGGCTTGGTGGAAACAGTCCTCATCCACTGAGCATCTCTCTTTCCACGAGCATTCAACTATAAACAGTCACTCCATTTGGGCTAGCAGTAAAGCTCAGGGGGCAACGTTACTTCCTGTACAGGCCTCGTGGTCTGCATTCTGTCCTGGGATCCCCATGTCAAAAGTAGGAGTGAAGTGGGTCCCCCCAAGTTCTCCTCTGACTTCTACATGCCTGCCATGGGCTGCCCACAGGCATACATCATATACTTGTGTACAGTAATAAAAAAGTAAACAACATTGTTTAGATTTCTAAATATATGAATTGTTTTGTGCTCCTTTTTTTTTTATAGAAATGTAAGCAACAATCATTTAACGCTATTTCAAACAGTTGAAGGAAGTTGAGAGAATTCTAGAAGTTTCTGCTATATATTATCATCATACTTGAATTAAACTATTCAGAAAATTTTGATTAAAGTCACAGAATAGTTGAGAATATGATAAATGCAAGTTTTTAATGTATTTCCAAGTGTTGTAGAACTGTGAGAACGTTTAAGTTACTAGAGAAAAAAACTTTAAATCTGACAGTGTGGATGTGACAGTGGCTTTCGGGGCATGCACGGCTTGTTAACTGACCAACACTAACACCTCAGGTTGTGTGCAGCTGGAAGTGGTACCTTGCACTGGACATCACAGTAGTGCATATATCTTTTGAGTAAAATTATTTGGTTTATTAAAATATTTTCAGAATTTATTAAACCCATGCTTCAACTTCTGTGGCTTCTTTTAGGAAACTATTTTTTAAATAACTTATTGATTTTTATTTTATGAGCATTGGTGTTTTGCCAGCATGTATGCTTGTGTGAGGGTGTCAGACTCCTCAGAACTGAAGTTGAAGACAGTTGTGAGCTGCCATATGGGTCCTGGGAATCGAACCCAGGTCTTCTGAAAGAGTAGCCAGTGCTCTTGACCACTGAGCTGTCTCCCCAGCTCCAGGAAACTGTTTTCTAATTACATGTACTTTTCATCTTAAGACCAAGTTGAGTCTTTAGTCTACAATTTAGAAAAAACAAAGCCATTCACTTCTGGAAATATTAAAATACTGAAATGTATTTGTCTTGCATTATTATGATACTCTTGTGGCATTTCATTATCTGAGGTTGCTGTCTATGTGTCAGTCTAGAGGTGTTTATTTCTATGGTACTCACAATATAGACGATGATCTCTTGCATAACTCAGCGAGTTTCCATGCCTATGCTTTCCAAATCCTGGAAAGATTGGGAGCTGGAAGTGGATTTTAGCATCAGCTTTGTTTTATCTTCCAGTAACACCAATAGTGTGCTCCATAAGGTTAAACCCCACAGAATCCACTCCCCCTGGATGGCAGGCCTTTCCGGGAGGGGAGTGAGCAGGCGCTTGGCTACCAAACTGTTCTCCTACCTGGTGTCTCTATACCTGCCCAGCATTCTGAAGGACTGCGTCATCATTCATGGAGACGGACGCAGCAACAGTTTCACAGTTACTCTTTGAGAATTAGAAGATAGCTAAAGTTGTCAGTAATACCCTTTGAATTTTTTTTTATTGGATATTTTCTTTATTTACATTTCAAATGTTATCCCCTGTGATGGTTTGTATATCTTTGGACCAGGGAGCGGCACCATCTGAAGGTGTGGCCTTGTTGGAATAGGTGTGACCTGGTTGGAATGGGTGTGTCACTGTGGGTGTGGGTATAAGATCCTCACCCTAGTTGCCTGGAAGTCAGTCTTCCACTAGCAGCCTTTGGATGAAGACATAGAACTCTCAGCTCCTCCTGTGCCATGCCTGCCTGGATACTGCCATGCTCCCACCTTGATGATAATGTACTGAACCTCTGAACCTGTAAGCCAGCCCCAATTAAATGTTGTTTTTTTATAAGACTTGCCTTGGTCATAGTGTCTGTTCACAGCAGTAAAACCCTAACTAATACAGAAGTTGGTACCGGGAGTGGGGTATTTCTGTGATAGGCCTGACCATGCTTTTATTTGAAAGAATGTGGATTTTGGGACTTTGGATTTGGAAAGCAGTGGAATGCTTTAAATGGGGCTTAATGGGTCATCCTAGTAGGAATATGGAAGACTTTGTTGCTGGGAGTAATTTGAACTGTGTTGACCTGGCCCAAGAGATTTCAAAGGAGAAGAATTTCAGAATGTGGCATAAAGACTGGTTTTGTGGTATTTTGGTGAAGAATGTGGCTACTTTTTGCCCTTGTCTGAAAAGTTTGCCTGAGGCTAAGGTGAAGAGACTTGGATTAATTGCATTGACAAAAGAAGTTTCAAAAAAGCCCAGCAGAGACTTTGTTCTCTGGTTAAGTCTTATGAAGAAAAGTTTGAACAAGCATAGCAAGCTTAGAAAGGAAAAATATAAAATATATGGTTTGAGTATTAAAGGAGTACCAGGAAGTGAAATGGAGCAAAAATCTTGTGTTCTAGGAGATAAAGATTAAGGGAGTGGGACCTTGGGGCAAGATCCTACCCAGCTAAATTAGATCCAGGCATGGTGGTACACACCTTTAATCCCATGAGACAGGCATGCTGATCTCTACATTCAAGGTCAATCTACAGAGCAAGAACCAGGATAACCAAGCTTAGGCAGTGAAGGATTTAGAAAACATAAAGCTAGTGATAATGTAATAATACAAGGGGATCATGTTCTAGTTCCTGTAAGCAGCAGAACTCGGCAGCTTCAGCCATGTGCCTCTGGCTGTAGAGTTAAGAATGGAAGGAACTACTGGGAAAATTGATGCTGGTTAGCTGGAGCTAAGGAATTAGCAGTGATTAAGAAGAGACCAGCATCGTTGAGGTGAAATCTTCTGGAAATTGTTTTCTGGGAGCACAAAGAAGCTGTGTTCCAGAGATACCCAAGGTTGTACCTCATGCTGCGACTGGACTTGGTAATGTGTAAGAGTCACTCAGGTGGTACTGCTTGTGAAGGAATGAAGGGATCATGGAGAGAAGCTGAGGCTTAGCACTGTGAGAGGCCAAGGAAGCCCATTGGAGAAGGTGAAGCCTCAGCTGTAGTTGATGGCCCAGGATTGAAGGGGTCATGCAAAGGATTTGAGGCTTGGCACCCTGAAGAGAGCCTATGAGAGGCTATTGGTGAAGCCTAGTTGGAGTGGAACACCCCAGTGTATTGGAGATGTCAGTACCATGGGATGATCACCAAGAACAGCAGCCATAATGGAGTGGATCAACCTGAGCATAGAGTGCTATAGAGGACAGAGATGGAGAAGTGATGCCAGTCCTTAGGAGGAGTCCAAAAGATCAAGTGGAATCCCAGACACTGAAAGAAGAAGCTGTAACATTGAAATTGCCTTGGAGACTCAAAGATGTTAAAGATGCCAGAGCCATGGGATACATGCTGAGGAAAGCTGCTAACAGGGAGTGGAACCAGCCCAGGAGGAAGCAGTTTGTTGCAGTCAAAAAACATGAAAAAGGAATGGAGATCTGAAGACCACTTTGACATCAGCCATGGAGATGCAGAGTTTGGAGTTTGCCCAGCTGGTTTCCTGCCTTGCTTTGGGGATTACAGTTAATTAAGTTGAATGAATCTCAGAAGAGACCTTGAATTTTGGGCTTTTAACATTGTTGCAACTGCTATAGACTATGAGGACTTTGAAAGTTACACTAAATGCATTTTGTATTATGCTATGTTTAAGTATGGCCCCCATAGACTCATGTTTTTGAACACGTCTATGGGGACCAGGGAGTGGAATGTGATGGTTTGTATATCTTTGGACCAGGGAGCGGCACCATCTGAAGGTGTGGCCTTGTTGGAATAAGTGTGACCTGGTTGGAATGGGTGTGTCACTGTGGGTGTGGGTATAAGATCCTCACCCTAGTTGCCTGGAAGTCAGTCTTCCACTAGCAGCCTTTGGATGAAGACATAGAACTCTCAGCTCCTCCTGTGCCATGCCTGCCTGGATACTGCCATGCTCCCACCTTGATGATAATGTACTGAACCTCTGAACCTGTAAGCCAGCCCCAATTAAATGTTGTTTTTTTATAAGACTTGCCTTGGTCATAGTGTCTGTTCACAGCAGTAAAACCCTAACTAATACATCCCTCTTTCCCGATTTCCCTCCCTCCTGGAAACCCCCTAATCTATCCTCTCTCCCTCTGCTTCTATGAGGGTGTTCTTCCACCCACCCATCCATTCCCACCTCCCCGCCCTCAATTCCCCTACACTGGGGCATCAGTCGAGCCTTCATGGGACCAAGGACCTCTCCTCCCATTGATGCATGACAAGGCCATCCTCTGCTACATATGCAGCTGGAGCCATGTGTACTCCTTTGTTGACGGCTTAGTCCCTGGGAGCTCCAGGGGATCTGGTTGGTTGATATTATTGTTCTTTCTACAGGGTTGCAAACCCCTTCAGCTCCTTCAGTCCTTTCTCTAACTCCTCTACAATAGTGTCTGGGTTTGGTAACTGTATATGGGATGAATCCCCAGGTGGCACAGTTTCTGGGTGGCCTTTCCTTCAGTCTCTGCTCAACACTTTGTCTCCATATTTGCTTCTGTGAGTGTTTTGTTCTCCTTCTAAGAAGGACTGAAGCATCCACACTTTGGTCTTCCTTCTTGAGCTTCATGTGGTCTGCAAATTGTATCTTGGTTATTTGGAGCTTTTGGGCTAATATCCACTTATCAGTGAGTGCATACCATGTGTGTTCTTTTGCGATTGGGTTACCTCACTCAGGATGATATTTTCTAATTCCATCCATTTGCCTAGGAAATTCATGAATTCATCATTTTTAATAGCTGAGTAGTACTCCATTGTGTAAATGTACCACATTTTCTTTATCCATTCCTCTGTTGAGGGACATCTGCGTTCTTTCCAGCTCCTGGCTATTATAAATAAAGCTGCTATGAGCATAGTGGAGCATGTGTCCTTATTACATGTTGGAGCATCTTCTGTGTATATACCCAGGAGTGGTATAGCTGGGTCCTCAAGTAGGACTATGCACAATTTTCTGAGGAACCACCAACTTATTTCCAGAGTGGTTTGAAATTTTTTTTTTCTTCCAGAAATAGCCAGACAAGCAGCACAAA
This sequence comes from Mus caroli, assembly GCF_978045245.1. Lineage (NCBI taxonomy): Eukaryota > Metazoa > Chordata > Mammalia > Rodentia > Muridae > Mus > Mus caroli. The sequence continues at coordinate 120,753,163 of NW_028227257.1, forward strand.
TCAAACTTTTGAGGAAACTTCAAAAGCAGGAACAGGCACGGGTTGCCAAAGAAGCTAAAAAACAACAAGGTAGGAAGGGTACTCAGGTGCATGAATCTGAAAGGTGGGAGCGGGGACTCCTGAGAGGCGGGTCCTTCCTCCTGTGTTTCCGGGATGACGAGGTGTACTTTGGTTCCTCTCAACAGCAATAATGGCTGCTGAAGAGAAGCGGAAACAGAAAGAACAGATGAAGATTATGAAGCAGCAGGTATGGTCATGCACTGGGGCAGGCTTCTAAACAGGTCTTCCATGGGCATCTGTGTGTACGTGTGCAAGACTACGTGGATATGTGCATAGGTCTCACTGGCATCTCCTATGTAGTTACTGTTAGGTGTGAATGTCTGTCTGTTTAGAAAGTTGACACCTTCTGTTTTCTGGGGTTTTTTTATTATTTAACATTTTTTTAAAGATTTATTTATAGCCAGGTGTGGTGGCACACGCCTTTAATCCCAGCACTCGGGAGGCAGAGGCCCAGCACTCAGGAGGCAGAGGCAGGCCGATTTCTGAGTTCGAGGCCAGCCTGGCCTACAAAGTGAGTTCCAGGACAGCCAGGGCTACACAGAGAAACCCTGTCTCGAAAAACCAAAAAAAAAAAAAAAAAAAAATTGACTTATATGTGAATGAATGTTTGCCTGCATTTATATATTTGTGCTGTGTGTGTGCCTGGTACTCACGAAGACCAGAGAGGACATTGGATGCTTTAGAGCTGGCATCACAGATGGGGATGAGCCTCCAGTGGATCCTGGTACCCGAACTTCTACAAAAGCAACCAGTGTTTTTAACCGCTAAGCCATCTCTCCATCTTTTTTTTTTTTAATACGGGTTTTGGAATTGAAATTTATGTTCTCATGCTTGTAAGGTAAATATTACTAACTGAGCCATCTTAACCCTCTTGGTTTTATTTTTACATTTTAATTATATTTTAGAATTTTATGTACCAGTGCATTTAATTTTCATTATGCCCATCCCTCCTTCCTCCCCTCCAATTCCTCCCATGTGTATGACATATATATATATATGTGTGTATATATATATGTATATATATACACACATACATACATATATGACATGTGTACACACATATATATGTGTGTGTGTGTGTGTGTGTGTATGTATGAATAGCATGTATATGCTATCCACCCTTCTGAGTCTGACTAGTATTGTTCATATGTACATGGGTGTAGCACTGACTTTTGGGGTATGGGCCATATAGCAACGAGCTTGTCTGTGAAAAAAAATTGACTCTCCCTCCTTCTAAGGCCTTGTTAGCTTTTTCCATACCCATGCTTGGATGTCAACTGCTTTGGTGTTGTAGGCAACCCTACTATGGAATTCCTTTGATTTCCAAAAGAAACTATTTTGATGCAGTCTCCTGGTGCTCTGGCCCCCTTTCTTTTTTCTGCCACTTCTTCCCAGATGTCTCTGAGCCTTCAGTGGAGTCATTGTCTTACAGATGCAGTAGGCACTACACAGTCCCTTTTTCTGCAGTTTGACCAGTCATGCTTCCCTGTAACCACCTCCATCTAATACAGAAACTTGTTTTAGAGGGTAAGAGCTACAGTTGTTGAAGGATGAGTATTTAGAAGGCAGTTGCATACTGTATCAATTTAACAGAATGTTAACTGAGCAACCCAGCCTGGAAAGAGGAGTCCCCTGTAGCAGCAGTGGCACCAGCATCTTGAGAGTGACTAACAGCTGTCTGGTTAAACTTAAGACCCATGCCATGTGCACCCCACACCTATAACCATGCCCACATGGTTATACATTTAATTAATCAAAATAAGTAAATAGTGGACATACTGCAGTAAAAAACTACATCTATGTGTTCTGAAAGACAGCTTGCCCTCATTTCTTCTGAATGTTCTCAGAAAGTATTACCCAGAATCCTCTCTTGTATCTATGTGGTCCCCTCTTTTCTACTTTTCAAAATTAATTTTGGTAAAATGAAGTAATTTTGGAAATTGGCAGAATATTAAGTGGCAAGGCATGTGAGCTATCTCCCATCCACCAGCTGGTGCATCACTAAAGCAGAGGAGACGGGGAGAAAGTGTATTCTTACAGATTGTGAAAGAGCAAGTAGTTGTTGGTAGGCTAAAGTGGAAGCCCTTGTGTTACTATGGACGAAGCTCTAACCAAAGTGCATGGCTTGGAGTCGCTGACTTCATCTCTGATGTTGCCTCCAGAATTAACTAAAGAAGTGTGAACCCGAGTGCGTTCCCGTAGAGTTGGAATTCAGACCTTAGAGTTTCTAATCAGAGAGCCCAGAGTTAAATGTGGGCTCTGCTGCTTAAGGATTTGTGACCTGCCTGGACTCTTTGAGCCCCTCATGTCTCCATTGCCTTTATTGTAAGGGAGGTAAGGGTGGCTGGGGAGTGGAACAGGAAGTGTTATAAACCTTTATTTAGTAGTATGTGTGCTTATGGTTCATTTTTAAGAATATTGCCATTTGTTATGCTTTTTGTAGCTTCTTTGATTTTATGTTGACCAAAGATATATCAAATTATCCCACTACTTGAAATTCAGCTTTGAGATCTTAAAGTCCAGTGCCTGGGATGTAAATCTTCCCATTCTACACTGCTAATTAAAACAGCATTGGGCTTCAAAGCGCTCAGCGACAAGAATTCAATCAAATTAGTCACACACATATAGACATTTATAACACTAACCTACTCAAAATTTTTTGCTAAATAATGACCATTTTATTTTCTCTTACTGTAATTTATTTTTGAGTCTGGGTGTCTCCATACTGCGGAGGCAGCCCTGTAACTTGTAACTCCCCTGCATCTGTCACCAGAGTAGCTGGGATTGCAGATGTGTGCTATGTGACCCTGAAATGATTGTTGCAAGGTAGCAAGCATTGATCTAGAATAAAGTCGAATCTTGTTCTTCTCATTCTGTGGATATTTTTGACATAAATATTGACCAAAAAAAAAATCACCAGAATATTTTTTTTTCTTACTGTCTTTTTTACTATGTAATTTTTATTGGAAAAAAAAACTTTGCAATTTAATGCATGCATTCTAGCTATAATAAACCCGTCCCTCACTTTGTAATCTTATTCCTATCCCATACCTCAATCCTGTGCCCTCCCAGTCATTTTCCTACATTCATGTCTTTTGTTTTTACTGCACTTTCGTTTTTGTTTTGAGTTCCCTGAGTTTAACCAGGATGTTCTGTGTGACTATGGGTTGGAAGTAGCTAGTGGAACCTGCTGCATTCCTCAGTGGTTACACAGCCGATGACAATGACTGCCTCTTTCCCAGAATCCATCAATAGCCTGATTGCTGACTAATGCCATCTTGTGTAGGCACAAGACAGGCAGCCATGGCTACTGTCAGGTCATTTTTGCACTGATTGTGCTATGTCCAGAGGACCACATTTTCAAACCTCCAACCCACCCCGTCCCTGCTAGTGATGGAGACTGAACCCAGGGCGTTGCTGCATAAGCACCTGACTACTATGCAAGCTATGTGTCTCGCAAGACAACTGAAGCCCTTAAAGCAATTTTTTTTGCAAGATTGTGGAAGCATCCCGATGAAATAGGGTGAGCATAGTCGCTGGGATGTGAGTTGAATGTGACTCTTCGTAAACTAAAGGATTTGCTGTGTTGAACTCAGTATCCTCACATTTCCAACAAGAATATAGTTTTAACTCTAAAACTCATTGATAAACCATCTCAATACTTGGGTATATACTATTCTAAGACATATATAAAACTTATAAATGATGTTAGTCTGTATGCTGCCATATTGTTTACGTGTAAATATGTATTATAATACATATTTGGCAACAAAGGTAAAGCGTGAAAGTGAATATACTCAAGCCCCATCGCTTTAGTCTCAGAGTCTCTGCTATATTTGCACATGAGAGAGTGGGTCTCTGCTTTTCTGACTTAAGAGCACACCCCTTTAAAGCCTATGGTTGACAAGAGCAGGAAGTGTTCACTAAGATGTTTGCCATGCCAGGAGGTGGTGCACGTGCATTCATGCCCATTGCTGGAGGCAGAGGCAAACAGTTCAAGCCAGCCTGGTCTACACAGTGAGTTCTTGGATAGACAGGGTCACACAGAGAAACCCTATGTCAAAAAGTAAACAAACAAAAAAATGTCAGCTTCAAATACAAGTAAATAATTCAAATAAAGATTTTGCAGTCTATTACCAAAAAAGGATAAACCCATCTATAAATGATTTAACATGATTTTATAATAAATTAATACAAATTTGCACTTTAAGAAATTACTTACATGAGATAACCAGCATGAACAATACCTGAATTGGGCTATATTTTTATAATTTGACAGTCATTTATATTTTGGTAATAATTAATATTTTTGACTTTAAAAATTACCCCCAAAGCTGGGTGTTGGGGGCCCACACCTTTAATCCCAGCACTCAAGGGGCAGAGGCAGCATTAGCAGCAAAGTCATAGAGTGTGATGAGTCTTCTGAACTAGATCATTGCCTCCTCAGAAATCATGATCGCATTATACACCTCTGTATGGGCTCAATAATATGAAGAGAGAGAGAAGAAAATTCCCAGTAAAGCACCGCTTCGGACAGGACATCTGGAAACTGAAAGAGAAACAATGTTTTATATACCATATATGTGTTCGATATGGAAATTCTAGAACAAATCTAACTTGAAGTAGGAAATGTCAGGGGGTTTGTTGTTAACTATTTATTTCCATTCATGGTAATTTGAAACTTCCAGAAAGATCATTTTTTAATAAAAATTTCTAACTGTCATTTTAGCATATGAGGGTAATTTTTTTTCTTTTGGTTTTTTTGAGACAGAGTTTTCTGTGTAGACCAGGCTGGCCCCAAACTCACAGAAATCCTACTGCCTCTGCCCTTGAGTGCTGGGGTTAAAGGTGTGCGTCGCCAATACCCAACTATGGGGGTAATTTTTAAAGTCAAAAATAGTAATTCTCACGAAAATTTAAAGGACTGTCAAATTATAAAATATAACTACTATTTTAAGTATTGTAATGCTGATTATCCATGTAAGCAATTTCTTGGTGTGCAAATTTGAATTAATTCATTATAAAATCATGTTATATCAGTTATAGATGAGTTTATTCTTATGGTTGAAAGCATTGTTCATATCATTTTGTCAGCATGTTAAGTAAATTTCAGAATGGAGATTATTTTTAACAATGGCCTTATATACATAGTTATCATTTTAAAGCATTCTTTAAATTAATAGCAAGCTGAGAAAGGCATGTATATGAATTATTTCATAGAAATACTGTTATTTGTACAAGTTCAGTAAGTGGTAGTAACTTATCAGTAGCTTTATGTATTTTTCTTTATTTTCTATATATTTCTGTTTTATTTGTAATTTCTATTATTTGTAAGTGCTATCTGAATATATAATAAATGTAGTTAGCTTTGTTTTATCTTCTCTTTATTCATCTAACATTTACAGCTTACAATTACGAGAATCTCTCCGCTCATATGAATTTACGACATGAAATATTAGTTGTCTTCACCGATAACTGAATCTTGGATTCAGTAGCGTTTGCTAATTTGTTATTCATGTTTTAAGTTATCTGATTCCAGTTAAAACTTATTACTTTAATATTTATTCATCCTGAATTTTCATCATTTTTTTACAGGAAAAAATTAAGAGAATACAGCAAATCAGAATGGAGAAAGAACTGAGAGCTCAGCAGATTCTCGAGGTAGAATTCTTAACTTAATATAATTCAGATGATACTCAGAGGCCCGGAGGGCGTGAAATGTGTGGGCTTCCCCATCAGTTCAAATGAATGCGACCACTACAAAGTCTCTGCAGAAAGGGGTGGGTGGGCTGGGCTCTGAAGCTCCTCAGTACGTCCATCCATCACCTGCTGGAAAGCCACAAATACAGCGCACAGCAGAGAGGAGGAGCGGGGAGACCTGCGTGGTTGCAGTTCATGGTGGTCAGTCAGGAAACCCTTTAGGGCATAGATACTTTCTTTTGATTTAGAAACAAATGTTTATAAACGTATAGTTTTAAGTGCAGGAAGCATATCACTATCAGGGCTCCTAGGGTTCCCCTCTTCCCTGCAAGCTGAGTAGAAAGCAGTTGGAGGAAATCCAGAAAAAGAGGGCTTAACATGAACAGGTCTCCAAGCAGGTCTAGCAAATGTCTGCATAGCAGTTTTCAACAGGCCCCCCACCCCCAAGTGTCACTGGGTCCCAATCTGAGGTAATAATCAGTGCTAGAAACCATTGCCCCATCAAGGAAAAGGCAGATTATGTTTCCTGGCCTGTATTCAAACCCACATAGGTCTTGAAATTATTGCCTTCAAATATTGTGAAAATAGCCCTTCATATTTTCATATTTGAAATCTTTCACCTTCAGCTGTCCCTGAATGCTGCTTTATGGCCCACTGTGTGGCCTGCTGCCTGCAGACCTAAGCTTCCACTGTGATAGTCCTGTCTCCTAGGAATGCACACACGCTCCTTCACTCGGTTCATTTCACAACTCTCAAATTTAAAACGTTTGTTTCTTAAAACAAATGAACAACAACAGCAGATAGTTAGAAATTCTTAGATGGCGTGTGATTTTAGTGGGTAATAGCGTGATGCCTGCTGGCTGTCAGAGTACAAGTGCTGAATCAAAACCCAGTGTACAAAGCTCCTTACTACATTTCAGTTCATGTTTATAGCCAAATCATGGTTTTCTTTATTTAAAACATCAAGTATGAATGGAAATTTCAAAAAGTAGATGTGTATTTTAAAGCGAGCTACTAATTTATTTTGAGGTTCTATTGTCCATTAGTACCATTTCTTTCTAAATTTTTTCAAAAAGTAATTTTTTAAACATTCCCACAAATGCAGCAAATGACAGTCAGTTTTCTTAAGTGCCAAGTTAATATGTTATTTTAGATGTTTGTCAGTTTGTAGAAGAAAACTTGTTGTCTCGTGATTTCTAAGGGTGCTTTTATATATATATATATTGCCATTAATCTGGAGACTGTGCTGTGAGGTGGGGGTATTTGTCATTGTCTGCACATGTGTTAGTTACATAACCGTTTTGTACCTGGTGAGGCATGTCTTAGCGGTGCTGTTGCATGACTTGAGACCTGTTTTGCATGCACAGGCTAAAAAGAAAAAGAAGGAAGAAGCGGCAAATGCCAAATTATTGGAGGCCGAGAAACGAACCAAGGTTAGTGTAGCTGAGAATCAAGAGTTTTTATTTTTAGAAATAAAAACTTCATTTGCATAACACCAATCATGAGAAAATCGTTTTCTCAAAACTACTATTGAAAACTGTGTGTAAATGTGTGCTCTTATTTGTATGTATATTTTTGTATGTTTTTATTTCTTAATGTAGGCTTTATGTGAAGTTTTGATATTTGTAAGTGGAAGACATCAATCAGAAGTGCAAAGTACTGCATGGCTCCTGGTTTAAGTTTCGCTTGATAAGCGTGATCTCCTAAACTAGTGGCTTGTCATTTGTGTTCATGCCCCAAGTCCCACTGTCCCTCATAACTCTCTCTGTTCATGTGCAGTGTTCTATTTGTTAAAAATAAAGGCAGAATTTAGGCATTGTGGTACTTGCCTGTAATGCTGACTGACAGTCAGGAGGCTGGCTGAGGAGGCTCTGACTCCCAGTGCAGTGCCCTAGCAAGACCCTGTCTATAAATATACAAGCAAATAAAGAAACAGGGAAAACCAGACAGAGACAAAGCTGTTGACTGTCGCTGCCTAATAGTAGTCAGTCCGTTATATTACTGTACTGTAGTTTGGGGGAGTCAGTCCGTTATATCACTGTACTGTAGTTTGGCGGTGATTTGATTATGATTCCCTGTCCTGTTCCCTCCCTGCTCAGCTCCTAACCGGTACTGAGTGTTTATCGGGGCAGCTGAGCTTGCTGATGCTGTAGGCCCCAGTGCAGTATTATCAGGGAGAGCCAAGGCAGGGTTCTGCTGTTAGCTCATTTGTTTTTGTTTGGAGACACCATAGGTTTGTGCTTGGGATGAAGCAGAACTTACCCAGCTAAGCAAAGCTGTCCTCCTACGCTCTACCCTAACTCTAGCTAGGATAACTCCATGATTATTTGAACATAAACTCCTTTACTTTGTTCTCTAGAGTAAAGAATATTCTTGATTCTTTTGTACTCCTTTCTATTTATTTACCCTTGATATTAAATTCACCTAGATTTTATTTTACTATACAAAAGTCAATAGGTAACAATCTTATAGAATTGTTTTGCATTGTGCCCCCCACACACACTCCCCATCCCCTTGGGGTTGTACTGTGAACTGGTCGATACACACATGCACATGCATCCATACTTAAGAGTAGGGGAGGGCTTTAGTAAGCTAATTTTAAGGCTTGAATCATATTTTATTAAGTAACTTAAACGTATGGTTTTTATATGTTATGTTTGACAATCTGTTCATTCAGTCCAACGATGTTGCTGTGGAAGTTTATTGTCCAGTAATCCATTGACCTTTCAGTTGAGGTAGCTCCTGCAAATGTCCTTGCTACAGATCACTCCATACACTTAGTGGTAAGAAGCAAATGGGTAGAGCCATCGCAAGTTAAGAAAGAGTGAATGGTCAGCTTTTTCTGTAGCTAAAGCTATGAGAGGGCTAAAAATGTACCAGAAAGTGAAATTTTTATTATTTAGTGTGTTCCCAATCTCTCCTAAAAACCATATATCAAAAGTTTCTTATTTTTAAGGAGAAAGAACTGAGAAGACAGCAGGCTGTCCTTCTGAAACATCAGGTCTGTATGCACACAGCCACACTGCTGTGGACAGCGCTTCATTACTTTGCTTAACTATTTGGCGGGGGGAACTCTTCAAAAATATATTCTTTAATAATAATTCTGCTTAAGTTTTCCCTTTGTCTTACAGTTTATTGCCTTGCTTTGGTATTGGTGTCTTTGGGGGGTTAAATTGGTTTTATGACTCTGTGATTTCTGTTCCATAATGTTGTGCCAACTCTTTCTCCCAGGAGTTGGAGAGGCATAGACTAGATATGGTATGGGTATGTTTATTTCTGTACATCTAACACCGCATTGTGATTTGGTTGTGATATGGTTGTCATAGCAATGCATAAAGTGTAGCACTGGCTGCTGTCATTACATACTGCTGCATGGCTTTACAGCACAGTGCATTGCATACATCTGCTTGTCTGTCTATAAAGAAGTGTGATATGTCTCTAAGATTTGTCATTGAATTGCATAAAACTCCTGTTTAAAACTGTACGTTACTGATGTCACATGGAAAGTTGACTCAATATACATTTAGAGACACTCATGACTCATATTCTCCCATCCTTGTAGATGCAAAACTGCCATTAAGTGCAATGGGAATTTTGAATTTGCTTGATGAGAGAATATGAAATAATGAAATATATCTTGGTTTTATAGTCAAATTTTAGAAATACCCCTTTGGGGGGACCAAATATATTGGAACTAAAATGCTGATTAAACATTAATAATATGAAATTTTTACATTAAAATTAGTTACCAAATTAAGATAATTCTTACTGTACTTCCATAATGGGCTTTTTAGATGACTATCAGCCCACGGTACAGCTTTTTATTCCTTAAGCAGTGCATCAAGCGTCAGACATCAGTAAATAGGAATATCACATTTCATTGGTATACATATATATATATATATACATATGAGCCATGACTATTTTAATTCATATAAACACTTTTTTAAAAAAAAATCTTCCTAATTTATTGGTGGATTATTGGATTTTAAAATGATTTTGTACTTGAAATTAACTTAATTCTAAAACTACGATGCAAAAGTGATTATAGATTAATTTCTACCCGATCTTAAATTTTAAGAACCATCTAACCTTGAGTACAATTGGCCATAGCCTTTTGTGGTTTCTCTGATAGCAGATGTAAGGTAACTGACCTGTTCCAGCCAACCATTATGCTCTTTGTCCTGGCAGCTTCTCAGGAGCATCCCAGCTGACCATCAGTAAACCTCGTGTGCTCTGTGACACTGTCTCCATGCCCATTGCCTCACCTTGCTGTTGATCGATTGCTCTTGTATTTGCTTTCTAAACCTGAACTAAACCACGCACAGAATGGCCATTCCTGTCTTATATTCAGTATTTACCGTGACTTGTCTATAAATGCTAAACATGCTATATTGAGTTTTTGTTTCTGTTGTTGTTGTTGTTGTTGTTGTTGTTGTGTTCTATTTGAAAAGCAAGCCTTTAACTGTGGTTGAGTTGTTTTCCTACTTTTATCTGGCCCGACAGGAACGGGAGCGAAGGCGGCAGCATGTGATGCTTATGAAAGCTATGGAAGCTCGTAAAAAAGCAGAAGTAAGTGTGTGTTTTGAAGAATATTGCCTTAGAAATTAAACTTTGTTTTCCTCAAATGATAGTTGTATGTTGGGGGAGCACAGATTTGTCAACGCTCTCTGACTTCAGAAGCAAACCCAAGGTTAAAGTTGGCAACCAAGTGCTAGAATGTATGTTAATTTTCCCGAATAAGATTTTAATAATTCTCTTTAGAGTATTAGATGGTATTGGTTTAGATAACAGTACCTATTTATTACTGTAATCATTATGTCACAAAACTAATGTCACAGCATGTATAGACAGGTCCCAAAATCTTCATTCAAATGCTAATCATACCAACCATAAATTCTTGCCATCAGAACTCTTAAGCTCATTCTATGTATAAAATTTAGGCATGCCGCATGTGCTACGGATGGAACCTAGGTCTTCTGGAAGACCATGCCTTTTGTATCAACGTAATAATGTCTTCTTTTTTGGGGGGTAGTGGGGGTTCAAGACAGAGTTTCTCTGTATAGCCCTGGCTGTCCTGGAACTCACTCTGTAAACTAGGCTGGCCTCGAACTGAGAAATCGGCCTGCCTCTGCCGTCCAAGTGCTGGGATTAAAGGCGTGCGCCACCACTGCCCAGCTGTAATAATGTCTTCATAAGAAAGAATTAGCATATCTTCCTTTAGTTTTTACTTTGTGGGATAATTTAATGAATATTGACTTTAGTTCTTTGGAGGTCTGGTAGAATTCTGCACTTGATCTGTTTTGCTGTGGGCTTTTACTTCTTGGAAGAGTTTTAATTTCTGTTTCTCTTTTACTAGGGATTGTGGGTATGTTTAGATTATTTTATCTTGATTTAACTTTGGTGGGATATATATATATATATATGTGTGTGTGTGTGTGTGTGTGTGTGTGTGTGTGTGTATCACCAACTTCATCCACTCAGTACAGGTTTTCCAGTTTGGTGAGATATAGATTTTAAAGTATGTTCTTAGGATTTTCTGGATTTTCTCAGTGTCTACCGTTAGGTTACCCTTTTCATCTCTAATTTTATTCATTTGAATCTATCTTTTTATTAATTTAGAAAATTTGTCAACATTGCTGGCTTTTCTCAAGGAACAAACTCTTCATTTCATTGATTCTTTGTATTATTTCTGTTATTTTTATTCTATTTCATTGATTTCATCCCTACATTTGAATATTTCTTACCATTTAATCCTTTTGGGTATTTTTTCTTATTTTTTTTCTAGAGCATTCAGGTATCATTAAGTTACTAATATGAGATCTCTCCGTTTTTACCTCATAGAACTTCATTGTATCCCACTGTTTAAAAATGTTTTTATTTTCATTAAATTCTAAAAAGTTTGAAATTTTTTTCTTGATTCCTGTCTTGACTCATTTTTCATTCAGTAGTGAGTTGTTTAGTTTCTGTGAGTTTCTATACTTCATGCTGTTTCTGTTGTTGATAGCTAGCATTTACTCGTTGTTCAGATAGGATGCAGGGCCTTGCCTAAACAGGTAGTGTTTATAGTTCTTTGTGTTGAGTATACTAGTCTTACTAAAAGAATCCCAACTTACTAAACTATTGGTTCTCTGGTTTAGAAATCTACTTTCTATGTTTCTCTTCATGTAAATAAATGGTTTTTTAAGCCTGATTTATATAAATTATTTTGTATACTATTTTTGAAGGATCATTAGTATATTATACAATTCATAAATATCTTTATAACTTGGCATAAGTAATACAGGATGAAACGCATTTGTCTTGATTACCTATCTCTATAAACAAGCTTAGTTTAAGAACCATGAGAAAGTAAGACAAGCTTTTGAAATATTTTAATTTTAAGTCTTGCCAGGTGGTAATGATACTCCTTTAATCTCAGCACTTGGGAGGCAGAAGCAGGTGCTTCTATATGAGTCACACCCAAACCACAGAATATATATGTCAAACACAGCTCCACAGAACGTACACGGCATACATAGCTCCACAGAATATACGCGGCATACACAGCTCCACAGAATATACACGGCATACACAGCTCCACAGAATATACACGGCATACACAGCTCCACAGAATATAAATGGCATACACAGCTCCACAGAATATAAACGGCATACACAGCTCCACAGAATATACACATCATACACAGCTCCACAGAATATACAGGGCATACACAGCTCAATGTATACTCAGGCTCCATGTTGCCATTATAGATAATTGATACTTGTCTTCAATGAAAAAGTCCCACAGATGTTTCTGACTTCCTGAATATCTGCATTTAAAAAAAAATAGTGTGAACTTCATAATCTATTCTATATTATAGTCCTATATTTTTAATTGGATAAATGTTCCAAGCCACTAGTTACAACTGACACTCGATAACTATAAATGTCATCCATGCATATCTGAAGCATTCAGAGCTACCTTGTGGCTTGTGTATCTATAATGTGCAGGTGAGCTTGAAGTAAATGTCCTGAGATGGACATTAGTGTTGGGTGACTTTTCTCTCTCTTCATAAATAATCATTAACAGTTTGCCACTTTGAGTGAAGAATATTCTCAGTTATTATATTGATAATTGCTAAGGTAGTTTAGATTAATCCCAAATCCAAAAAAAAGTTGAACAGCAGGTTGTGAATCTTAAGCAATATTTAATGTTTTTTCTTCTCTTGCTGCACTGGGTCCTTAGAGTATCCTTTCTTGGGGTTAGGAATTGAATGTCTTGATTCTGTGCAGAGGAGAGTGGCTTTGCAGTTGGCTTTTGCTACCCTTGACTACACTAGCAGTGTTTCTCCAGGCTTTGGAGACTGAATTGCAAGAGAACCCTGCATTGCAGGGATGGTTATGTTGAATGTTATATTTTATGTTATATCCTCACAATGCCTTTTGAAATATAATAGATAAATTGACTGTACATTTTTATTGTAAATAGTCCAAAAATATAAGTATTATTTGTCCTCCCAAATTCTATATAAATCAGTAACCTGGAAACTAAAGAGACAATGTAAAATGAACAGAGATTTGTGCATGTGGCATTAAAAGGTCCCTCACGATCGGCCTCTTTAGCTCTTTACTAATATTCAGCTATACTAACCTGCAACCCCGACTTAAGGCTTGAGGCTGCTTGCAGTGTTAGATGTGCAGTGTCCTCAGCGCTGTGTCTTGCTTGCTCCTCCTTATCTTGCACTTGGCCATGGCCTTCTCAGCAACCAGTGATCTGCTGCTAGAGCGGTCTGGGGTGTGGTGTGATGACCAACACATGCAGGAAGCATGTTGTGCTGCTCTGTAGGTGAGGCCTTGTGACCACAGTAATGGGTGACAGAAAAGGACGTTTAACATTTCCATGTGCTAGATGGGTTCATCGACTGTTGAGAGCCAACACAGAGAAGAAAGGAAACAATGCCATACATGGGGTATAAAATAGTCAGACATGGAACTTAAAAGTAAGAGATGAGGGAATTGAGAAGTCAGGACTAAGGCCTTATGTTATAAGAAAATAAAACAGCTAATCCAGAAAGATGAGTTGGCTTTACATGTCTTAACCTGCAGTTAGTGTATAAAGTTTGTAGCCTGGTAAGATAGAAGCAGCTGAAAATTGAGATCGCTACAGTCGTCACTTGCAGAGGAGCCTCTTTCCGCACAGTGTTCCCTGATTCAAGGTTTCGTTTGTTTCAGATTTTGGTTTTGTTTTTAGGTATTTGGAGTTTGTGTGTTTGGCTGGTTGGTTGGTTTTTCTCTTACATATGCCAGACTAGCTGGCCAATGTGCTATTAGGAATTTTCTCATCTCTACCTCCCATCTCCAAGTAGGAGTGCTAAGGTTACAGCAACCAGATCTGGCTTTACATTGATTGATCTTAGGATTTGAACACAACACTGTGTTCCTCAGTGACCCAATGTCCCTAACCTTCGATTGTTATTTCTCCTCTGAATGAATGAGACTTGTATTTTATCTGTGACATTAAAGTAGTGATAATGTTAATAGAGAGTTTCTTAATTTCTCTCTGACAGTGTTATTCCCCACCAAAGGTAGTCGTTTCTGTATTGATATCACCCAAACATTGTGATGCCTTTGCCATTACCTTCAGTGTTGTCTTTGTTGTTTGGGATGACAGCTCGTATTTTATTGCAGATGCTCCGAGGCTAGGTAATCGCCCTTGAAGAGCTGCTCCTGCAAGTTCACATTCAGGTCCTCTTCTTAATGTCACTCCCTGGCACATCCTGCAGCCACAGCTTGCTGATACCAGTTATCTCCGCTTTACAGATACCGTAGATTTTCATACAAAGACAAAAGGTCAAACAAGTTTTGAATAACAGAAGTCTTTGTTGAATCTAGTATTAAGGGTATATAGTCCTGAGATTTAAAAGTTTTTGGTTATATATTAAAGATGTATAATATGATTACCAACCATAATTTAGTTAAACATTCAGTAGCTGCCAGTGATGAAGGAATGGCTCGGTGGTTCAGGATGCATGCTGCTCTTGCAGAGGACCATGGTCAGTTTCTAGTGCCCACATCAGGCAGCCTGTAAGTGCCTACAACTCAGCTCAGGGGCCCGGGAGCGTATGGCTGAGGTGAGAACTGAGCAGAGCCACACAGATGTGCACATATGCTCAGGCCTGTTAAGGTACCCAGAGGTTGGGATACTTAAAACAGAGTAAGTCGTGTTGCTGTGTAATCTAAACTTGTTCCATAGGCTTCCTAGGGTGATTTTGTTCGTTGAAATAATAATAATCTGATCACTGTTGAAATACATCCACTAGAGTGTTTTCAAACACTTGTAAGGATTAAATGCTCGTGTGCATGATTTTGTCTTTAAGGAAAAAGAACGATTGAAGCAAGAGAAACGTGATGAGAAAAGATTGAATAAGGAACGCAAACTAGAGCAGCGGAGACTGGAGTTAGAGATGGCGAAGGAGCTAAAGAAACCCAAGGAAGACATGTGCTTAGCAGACCAAAAGGTGACTCCTGCCATGCCCTCCTCCAGTTGTCTCACCAGGTCCCTTTTTCCAGGACAACCATTAGTTTCCAAGCCTAGGTCAACTGTCCCTGTGGTGGCAGCCACTGTGTCACTGAAAACCTCTCAGTTTTCATAACTAAGCCATGGAAACCAGCAAGGAAAGGTTAGGGAAGCAGATGTGCTCCGTGGCTATCTTACACTGCGCAGACACTGAGGCACAGAAAGGCTTCACACCACTGAGTCCTTAGTGAGTTAGAGTGAGCTATGAATTCTCCGGTACATTAGCAGAAACGTAGCTGTTAGCCAACCTTTAAAGGAGGTGTTTACTACATGCTTGGTACTGTTCTAAGTACCAACAGGAACCCCTTGGTACTGTGCTGAGTACCTACACGAACCCCTTGGGACTGTGCTACATGAACCCCTTGAGTGACCTGTTTTGATCTGGTCCTCAGCAGAGTCCCACAGAGCTCCTTCCTATTTGTCTCCATTTATTGGTGAAAAACAGAGACAAAAGAAGACACTTGCCCTTGATCGCACAGCTCACAAGCAGCTGTGTATTGAAGCCAGTTTGTCTGCTATAGAAGCCGTGCCCCTTATCACCTTGAAATCCAAGAAACTGTGTCCCACTACAGAATCCCACATCTTCTCTTCCACAGTCTCACAGGCAAATGCAGCTTTGCTGCAGTGCCCGAGAGTGGCTGTTCTTTATGTGATCTTTATGATCAGAATGACCTTGGAACCAGCATGACGCGCTCTACTGGAGTAGACATATGCTTAATTTTAAGTATAGCTAACTATAGTGCTTGTAGAAGATTGTATGACTATTGTGTACTATCTAACTGCCCCACAGTACTTCACTGTGCCTGGTCTATGCTAGCCTCATGTATGGTTCTGCCATAGCCTCCTGTTATCACCTGGTTTATCCAGTCTCCTTTGGTAACATGCTTAATGCAAATGTTTAGTGCCTCTTAAGGGTTATATTGTGTGTGTGTGTGTGTCTGTCTGCATGTGTGTATCTGTATTCAGTTTAGTTAGCATACCTTGTAAGACAAAAGTTAATGTAAACTTACTAGTTTCATGTGTTTGGATGTTTACATTTTCCTAACTAGCATGGGTCTTTCCTGTAAGTTAGCTAACACACTTATTAAGCTTACAGTGAGCAGGTTTTTAAAATTCGAACTGGATGCTATTTTCTTGCAACTTCTCTTTTCACTTAAATCATGTGAATTATCAAAAATATATTTAGTTAAACCCAGAACAGAAGAGGAAGAAATTCCCTGGCCAACCAGCTTAGCCAAATTGATGAGCATCCAGTTCAGTGGGAAGCTCTGTTTCAAAAAGTGAAGTGTGTGCATAAATGTGGGGAATGGCTGGTGGGATTGCTCAATGAGAAAGTGTTTGCGATCAAGCCTGACAATTTGAATTCGATCCTCCAGAGCCCATGTGATAGAAGGAAAGAATCTACTCCTACAAGTTGTTCTCTGACCACCACAGGCACATTGTTGCATGCACATACCTGCATACATGCAACACAGACAGACAGACCAGTAACTTGTATGCTCATATCTGTACATGTAGAACACAAACAGGTAGGAATGTAGGTGGATGGATGGATGATTGATAGATAGATAGATAGATAGATAGATAGATAGATAGATAGATAGATAGATTGATAGATAGATTGATAGATTGATAGATGTTTAATAAGGTAGAGAGCAACTGAGGAAGGCACTTGGTGTCAACATGTGTGCATACACTTGAATTCATACATAATACTGTATGTACAAATAAGGTCCTGGTTTGATTTTTAAACTTTTCAATTTTACCTGTGTTCTGCTTGCAGCCCTTGCCAGAGTGGCCTCGCATCCCGGGACTTGTGCTCTCTGGAACCACATTTTCAGACTGTCTCATGGTGGTGCAGTTCTTACGAAACTTTGGTAAAGTTTTGGGCTTTGATGTGAATATTGATGTTCCAAACCTCAGTGTTCTTCAAGAGGGATTGCTAAATATAGGGGACAGCATGGGTGAAGTACAAGACTTGCTTGTGAGGCTCCTCTCAGCTGCTGTATGTGATCCAGGTCTAATTACAGGATACAAGGTAAAAACTCCAAACTATAACCAACTGTTTTAAGTGTGTACTCTACATGCGTTTCTAGTTAACTTTCATGGTAGCAGAAGACTGTGTTGATTTCTCTCTATCTCATTGCTTCCCTATATATATATGTCTTGGAATTAATGGAGATTTATAATAGGTTGCAATTAGCAAATGTAGAAGAATCTTGCTAGACCTTAAGAGTATCAACCAGACCGTCTCTCAGTTACTCTCTATTGCTCTAGCTATAGGCAAAGTCCCAGTCAATTTAAGGAAATAGTCCAGTGATGTATGTAAAAAACAGAATTCATAATTTATGAAGGACTTAGAACTTGCATGCTTATTCTAAGTCTTCCTTTGTCAGTTGCTATGAACGATAAGTCGAATCATCGGTTAAGGTGCTGACTCTGTAGTGGTCATAGGCACTCCCTGTTCCCAGTGGTCTGTTCTCCTGCTCACATGCACACTCCAGGGAGTTTGGCTTTAGATAGGATGGTAAAAGGATAAGCTTTCAGATGCAGTGGTCTCCCCGTATGCCTATGTGTTGGTCTTACCTATAAAACATGTGCCGTACATAAAGCGGTAAAATAGTCACCATGCCTTTGATCAGCCTTACTCTGCCAGGAGTTAGAAAACAGCTTTGGAGACAAAGAATGCTTGATTGACTTGATTGTCATCTGTTTGCTGCCTAGGTTCAGGTTCTTCTCTGTACCTGAATTAAGTAAGAGCTTAACAAGGGGACAGAACAGAATGAACACTCAAATATTTATTTATCATTTTATCTGTTTTTATCTCCACTCCAAATCTGTGATAAAGTCCTATCAATAACATCTAGAGTATATAAACTAATATTTTAACATTATTTTTTTTTCATGAATGACTATGGTAAACACTGATAAAAATGCCAAATTTCATAGGCAAAAACAGCTCTGGGAGAACATTTGCTGAATGTTGGTGTGAATCGAGACAATGTGTCCGAGGTTTTGCAGATTTTCATGGAGGCCCACTGTGGACAGACTGAGCTGGCTGAGAGCCTGAAGACTAAAGCTTTTCAGGCTCACACTCCAGCACAGAAAGCGTCCATCCTGGCCTTCCTCATTAACGAGCTGGCATGCAGCAAGAGTGTGGTAAGGTAAGTCAGCTCTTTCCTGTTTTGAAGAGCATAGGGAGATAGCCAAATTGCTTATAGAAAACTTTGGAGTTACAGACTAGCACCAAGAAGAAAATCAAAATCATAAATCATCATTTAGAGATGCCATCAATACTATTTCAATTTATTTCTATGTGCTCTATTGAAAATAATGATCTTTCTGTATATTTGAACTCTGTAGTCTTTATGCCCTGTGTTGTTTAAGCATTTTGCTAATTCTTCGTGTGGTGGAAATTTTGTTTTATTGTTTGGTACAGTGCTGGAATCCAGAACCATGATAGCAGTGCAGAACTTCCATTCCTTGACATCTCTAAGGACCCGATTTCCCTTAGAAATCCATAGACTGACTCAGCCACTACTTGGTTGTGTGCTCCTATAACCCTCCATTACTAGCTTGCCAGTGAATTAGTTTACTCCTTTTTTTTTCAAAAGTACTTAATCTCATTTAAGATTCCAAGTCCATCTGGTACTCTAGTACTTTTTATGAATGAAAGAGTTAGCATCTCAAGTTCTGGCTTCTCAGCTTCACCATTCATCCTGTGCTTGGTCTTCATTTGTTTAAAAAATTGAAATACATTACTTTTAGTCTTTTACCTTTAAAAACAGTGTTTGAAAATATTTGGTGCCATTTATTTGTGGCGTTAGTGGGCATGTTAAGGCTTCTGTCCATATCTTAGCTATGATATATTAACATGATTGTTACTTACTTCTTGTATTCTTTGGGAGTATTTCCAAGAATGTACAGCTTTGACTGAGGGAATTCTTGGACTTTGCATAAGCATGATAACAGTGCTAATGCTGAGTGGCTCTTCAGATGTTTGTACACGCATGTAAACTCAGCATACAGAGAGCACTAGCATTTGCTGTTTCAGAAGAATAGAGGCAGCACTAGTCTGTCACCACCACCTAACACCACACTTTAGTTTCCATTTGGGCATGTGTAAAGTGATATTCCCTGTGAACCAGTAAGTGTTTACACTTAAATAAATATCCGTGTACAACCTCATTTCCAAGACGAACTTGGAAATGATCACTCCTTCAATATATACCAACCACATGAGAATGCTGTTTTTATGAACAATTGTGAAATGGTATCACAGCGCTCTATTTTTGAAGCCAAAGTAAATTTCCTAATAGCAATATTGTATCTAATGAAGAAATGGTTGCTTCTTAAAGTAAATGCCCATGTGTGCATAAAGCCGTGTAGCAGTGGAATGGTGTTGTATCATTTTACCTACTAAAATAGGTGATTATGCCCACTAAGAGGGTACCTTGCACACATGGCTGTATCTCCTCATGCATTTTTGTATTGGCAGTGAGATTGACAAGAACATTGACTACATGTCTAACTTGAGAAGAGATAAATGGATGGTGGAAGGTAAACTCCGCAAGTAAGTTAATGTGCTGTCCTGCTGGTAGTGTGAGACT
Source organism: Mus caroli (assembly GCF_978045245.1). Classification (NCBI taxonomy): domain Eukaryota; kingdom Metazoa; phylum Chordata; class Mammalia; order Rodentia; family Muridae; genus Mus; species Mus caroli. The sequence continues at coordinate 120,773,092 of NW_028227257.1, forward strand.
CTGGGAGGCTGGTGGGCTGGAAAGATGGAATTTAAACTCTTGTGACCGGAAAGATACTGCTTAATCTGGCATAGTAAACTAACGATGGACTCTACAGTTAATAAAACTTTTGTTCAGAGTCTATAGCCGACAAAAAAAAAAAGAATTAGATTTATTGAATTCATGCTTCAAACATAAAAGAGGTCTTTCTTTCTTCTTTTTTTCCCTCTCTGAAGGAGGCCATGTTTTCCACTATTGTTGTCACTACCATATTGCTTCTGTCTTACTGATACCTGAGACTATCCTTTTTCTTAGTGAGTTTATTAAAACTGCCTCTACAAAAATCTAAGAACAATTATTCATCATTAAAATTTAATTCCTCTCCAGTCAGGAACCAGTACATTTATTAACTGTGAAAGGGAATCGTTCTCAAAGATTTTGATGTATACTTATAATCCCAGCATTTAGAAAGCTGAGGCAGGAAGATCCAGAGTTTAAGAGCAGCCTGGGTTACATAGAGGTACCTGTTCCCCAATTAAAACAAACAATCAGAGGCAGAGCAGTTTGGGGGCCAGAGAGATGGCTCAGTGGTTGAGAGTGCTTACTGCACTTGCAGAGGACCTGAGTTCAATTCCCAGCACCTACATGGTGGTTTGCAGCCATTTGTAAATCCGGTTTCAGGACACCTGTGCCCTCTTCTGTCCTCTGTGGGTACCAGGCACTCAATGTAGTGCCCATGCATACATTCAGGGAAAACACATAAAATGAAAACTAATCAACTGAATTTTTAAAAAGATTACAAGATTAGTTTCTTTGCAGTAATTTGAACTGGAATTTAGTCAGGCACACAGTATAGAAATCAGGAAGAATTGGGGGCTAGGGAGATGGCTTGGTGGTTAAGAGCCCTGGCTGCTCTGCCAGAGGTCTCTGATTCGGTTCCCAGCACCTACAATGACAGCTCAAAATCGTCTCTAACTCCAGTTTCAGGGAATCTGACACCTTCACAGACAGACATTCGGGCAAAATAACAATGCAAATGAAATTCATAATAATTCATAAAAATATTAATGAATTATTGAAAAAAAGAAATTAGGAAGTATCATTTGAACATTGATAGAGATATTCAGAGTTTTGTTGGTCTAATGTCTTCTAATTACCACAAGGTGGTTCATAGAACTTTATATATTCTGTAACTTGTGGAAACATATGTCTTAATTTTTCTTATACTTTTTTTACTGCCATTGATAAATTGCTGAGTACCATTTTTTCTTGTTTAAGACTCAGCTTATCATGTGGCTGTGTCCCTGCTTGTCTGTAATCCCCGCACTTAGGAGGAGAAAGCAGGAGGATCACAAATGTCTAGGCCAGCTAACCTACTAAATAAGACTCAGTTAGGACGCCAAGGCCTGGTGGGGCCTGCACCTTGTGGTTGATGACTAAGAAGCAGTGAGTTGAATCCTCGGTACCTCAGAAAGAAGGGAAACGGAAAGCCTAGCATTGACCACATGAGAATTATGATCTTAATGGGGGCAAGAGTACCTTTTTATTCTGTGCCTTCTGATGTTTAAAGGCTTAGGATAATTCATGCTAAGAAAACAGGCAAGAGAGACGCTTCAGGGGGCATTGACCTCGGGGAAGAACAACACCCCTTGGGCACACCCACACCAGGACGCAAGCGGAGAAGGAAGGGAGGAGACAGCGATTATGATGATGATGACGATGATGACAGCGACGACCAAGCTGATGAGGATGAGGAAGATGAGGAAGATAAAGATGACAAAAAAGGAAAGAAGACCGATATCTGTGAAGATGAGGTAATCCATGTCAGGTTCATGTATAAGTGGGAACAGAAGCGATGCAACCTGCCGAAAAACAACACGAAATAGAAGGCCGTGGGCTTATCATTAATTCAGTTTGTAACATTTACTTGCCCTGGTTTCTTCATCTGAAGATGATTTCCTCCTCCTCCTTTTCTTCTTCCTCCCTCCCCCATCTTCCTTTGTCTCCCCCCACCCATCTTCCTTTGTCTTCCTCCTCTCCTCCCCCAATCAGGCTTGTCCATGCCATGCTCCCAGCCTGAAAGTACTGTTGAAGTTGTCTCTTAAATTGTTTTGTGCTAATCAAGTAACAAGTCAGTCAGTGCCATGGCTGTCGATGGAAGGACGCTTGGACGGAAGGAAAGGAACTGTGTGTGCTTTGTGTGTACAGACACTGCACTCAGCAGGCGTCTGACAGTGGTCCCCTAGGCTGGTGTCACCTGATGACATGGTTGGCATCTTGCTTTGTGTCAGTCTTCCTCACGATGTTTGACTATCATGAAATCACTAACTGCATTTGCTCTGAGTGGGTCCCTGCTGTTAGGAACACATGAGTATCATCTTCCCTCCAGTCCTCCCTAGATCTGTGTAGATTGATCATCAGATCTCTCACACCACTGGCACACCGTGCTATACCTGCTCACTGCTCTTGCCTTAAAGGGCTTTATCAGGCTTAGTGAAAATGATGTATATGTCCAGCATTAGTTTCGGGCAACCTTACTAAAGATGGAGACGGCACTGAGCCCTCACCATGAGTGAAGAAGTTTGGTTGTTTTGGGTATTTTTTTTTTAATATACAGAATAGATATAGAATGTTAATTGGTGTGATAGGGAAGATGTTTAGTGTGTGTAGACACAGCCCTCACTTTTATCTTTAAGCACTACCATTAAACAAGCGCTGGTCTGAGGGCACAGCTCAGGCAGGTCAATGCTGAGACACTTCTGTAGTATCTGTAAAGCCCTCAGCGCTGCAAACAGAAAAATGAAGACAAATACCCTCAGAAGAGACCCTTGAGACCTTGTGCATCCTCGTTTACTACTTTATATGTAATTTATATATAATGTAGGTGTGTGTGTATGTATGTGTGTGCGCGTGCGTGCGCGTGTGTATGGGGTGGGTGTGGGTGGGTGTGAGTGCATGTGTGTGTGCATGTGTGTGTGTATGTGTGTGTGTGCGTGTGTATGTGGGTTTGATACGTTCGTGTATTTGGAAAATGAAACTTTCTAGCAGGTAAATAACTGCATTTTGTTATGTTTAGGATGAAGGTGACCAAACAGCCAGCGTTGAGGAGCTAGAAAAACAGATTGAAAAACTGAGCAAAGTAAGCACTTGAGACCCGTGTCCACTTGTGTGTGCAGTGTTCTAAAATCCGTGTTGAAAGGGGGTCGCTTTTCTGACTGCTAAGTAAAAGCAAGCTCTCTATATAAGTTACTAAACAGAAGAACTCTGTACAGGTCCCCTCTTATGCCTCACAGGCTCAATGCTAGTGTTCAAAGACTCTGAATGCATTGTGTGTATCCAAAGCTATGGCGCGTTCCAGGTGCTTCAAATTGTAACTTTAAAGTTTCAGTAAAGATATAATCTCTGGGAACTTATTACTCAAATTTCTATATGTTTCATAGTAATAGTTTGGTTATTTGCATTTCACTTTACATTTGGGTATTTATGTTCCATTTACATTAGATTTATAAACTGTATATTTATGTCTTTATTATTGATTATATTCTGTATCCCAATATCGTTAATAAAATTTAAACTGAGTCTTTTTATAAGAAAAATGTGTGGAGAGGGTGTGATGACAATTACATCATTTCTTCCTTCTCTTTCCCCCCTCGAAGCCCCCTCTCCTTCAGACTCGTGGCAGAACAGTTAGTTTTTAAGTACTATGAAATGCCTGTATCCTCCTGTGTCTGTATTTAACCCCTGGCTGTATGTCAGAAATTAGTCATTGTTGACAAAGCACTCGTATAAAGCTAAGCAGATGTGAGCACGATTAACTAATGCAGAAGTGTTGTTGGCAGTACACTGGAATTGGCCTATTTGCTTTGGCTTAGTAATGTTTGATGGCATCTGCAATCGTAGTTTTGTTACGAAGATCCTGGTAAATTAGACTTACCATTTAAGCCCTACTTGAACCTAAGGTCTTTGTTCTCCTCGTTTGTTTTGGAATCATCCCTGCATTGGGAATGCAACATTTCTCGCTTTGCTGTGCAGTAGGGTGGCATAGTGGATGTACAGTGCACTCAGTGTCTGCGATGTAATCATGTGGACGGCTTTTCCACAGCAACAGAGCCAGTACAGACGAAAGCTCTTTGATGCTTCTCACTCACTACGCTCGATGATGTTTGGTCAGGATCGGTACCGACGCAGATACTGGATTCTCCCTCAATGTGGAGGGATTTTTGTAGAAGGCATGGAAAGTGGTGAAGGTAGGAACTACTGATCTCCTAAATGAGATATTGTGGGGGGTTTCAAAAGCTTGTCACTGCTTCTGTGTCTGTGTCCTTCCTTAATCAAGAGTGCTTTATGACTGAGTGTAGTGAATATTCAGTCCCTGTGTCCCCATTCTCCTGAAGCCACCTTCACTGGTCTGGGGTCCGGGCTTCCTTCATGCCCATGGCAGTTTTTTTTGTTTTTTGTTTTGTTTTGTTTTTTTGTTTTTTTTTTTTTTTTTTTTTTTTTTTTGGCTACCAAGCACGTGAGTCTTGTACTGCCGGCAGCAGTCCTCCCGCCTTTACTCTTAGGAGTCTGCTGCATGATCTCTTTTCCTTGAGTCTTGGGCCATCACCCTATCAGAATCACAGAACAGTAAGTGTAAGGTCTTCATTTCAGTTGAAAATCTTGTTCATGTTTGAAATTTGTGGGCACCTGATGACTTCCTTCCTTGGGTCTGGTGTCACCACTCATTTTTGATATTTCTCCTTTAACCCATCCCATTCCATGAACCATGTGATCCAGCTTAAAAGTCTGTGTTGAGCCCTGTGGTGGTGGCGCATGCCTTTAGTCCCAGCACTCCGGAGGCAGAGGCAGGTGGATTTCTGAGTTCGAGGCTAGCCTGGTCTACAAAGTGAGTTCCAGGACAGCCAGGGCTACACAGAGAAAAACCCTGTCTCAGGGGAAAAAAAAAGTCTGTGTTGAGGAAAGTTCATTGAGCTCAGCTTTTCGGAACGTACCAGCTTAGCACTGCTAAATGTCAAAATCCTGATGGGACACAAGGGTCGTGTCAGCACTTGTAAATCCCAGGGGCTGGCTCTTGACACATGTGACACATAGAACAATTCATAGCTAGGCACCGTAGCTCATTTCTATAATCCCAGCGCTTGAGAGGCCCAGAGCTTGAGACTACCTTGGGCTGAACCATAGCAAGAAGTGGGTGGGGGAGAGGACAGAGGGTTGGTCTCCTGTAGAGGGAGAGGATTGATCAACCATATAGAAGACAGTAGAAAGTGTAAACGAAACACGTTTTTATGAACCACTGTTTTTAAATAAAAGCCTTGTGTAAACTCTCAACATCTTAGTTAGTTAGAGAGAGGAAGGGAGGAAGAGGAAGAGGAGGAGAGAGAGAGAGAGAGAAAGAGAGAGAGAACGCAGAATTGCAGTTTCCTTGGAGGAACCCCTCACCTTTCCAGACACATCCTTTCCCTGTACATTTTCTTTCAGACCCAAATGTGGCTCGAGGGGTGACTCTGTGACTGTGAGCTCACAGCCAACAAGCACACTTGGGTTAGTAAGCTGCGTGTGGTTATTTCACGCATTAGTCCCCAACTGTCTGAGCTGCCCAGAAGAAGAATTAGTATGATCTATAGAATTCATTCCAATTCGAAGCTAAGTCAAGAGAAGGATGTGAGTGAGCGCTTTTAAATGTTTCCCAAGACCTGGTGACAAATGACACCCTGTGTCATGCAGATGATCACAACGAAACTCCTGGCACTTCTTGCCATGGGATGCTCTCACTAGAGCTTCAGAGAGAATTAAACATGCTCCACACTCTGAGGGGCTGAACCTAGGTGCCCAATGCACGCCACAGCAGTGCTGGCTGTCAGCGCACTGTAGCTGCGGCCCCAACTCCGTCCTCTAGTGCCATCGCTTCGACATGTATTAACCCTTTATTTTATAGTGGCCCCATGGTAAGGAGAGCTTATTGGCTTGAAGTCCACTGGACACACAAGGGGAGGACTAAAAGGGAGATCAGTGTGTTTAATGGTTTAACTCAGTGTGTTTAAAGGAAGTATTCCAAGGTGAGTGAGAAGAAACAGCTCTTGTAGACACAGAGGCCAAGAAATAGTAGATAGAACACTATCCTGCAAGAGATCAGAAAGCACAAAGGCCTGAAGGAAAGTCTTAACACACTGAGAAGCAGAAAGTGGGGTGAAAGGCCAATGGTGTGGGGATTATAGGGGTTTTCACTCAGATCTTATAGAATGCTGAGGCCTTAGAAAGGATTTGGGATTTTATCCTATATTGCAGAGGAGTTTACAGGATTCTATTTATGCAGTACTGCAAACCATAAGCAGCACACACATACACATATGTTCACACACATGCATACACACAATGTAAAATGGACATAAACAAATGTGTCTCCAAAGAAGCCATTCAAATGAGAAATAAATATGAAAAATGATGAACACCAGAAGCTAGATACTAAATGGTATGTGTGACTTCTAGAAGGAAGTTGTACATACATAGAATTGATTAAACATGACTACTGCTGAGGAGAAGAAAGGCTGAGTGGATAGGGACTGCACTCTTCATGACTGAATATTGTAACCTGAAAGTCTGTTACTTTTCTGATAGAATTATTAGATTTATTGTTTTAAGAGTTCTTTTAAACCATCTTTGGATCATTTGGCATTCATAGAAGAAATAATAAATCATAAAAAGATAATTAGTCAGCCAGTGATCAGATGTGATCCGGATTAGTGTTTTAGCTCCTGCGCATTGGCAAGGAAAAAATATTGATAGCATACAATTTTGTTGAGGATGTAGAAAACTAGCTACCCTTGTGTGCTTCTGGTACAAGTGTATTTGGGGTACAGTTGATCCAAGTATGCTTCAAGAACTGTTACAAGTATATAGCTTAAGTTGCATGTTTTAAAGAATTTGCCCAAGAAAATAGATATGAAAAAAATACAATAAAAAATGAAAATACATATCATGTATTGTTAATAGTGGCAGTTACGCTCTGCCTGGTCTCGTGACAGGTCAGTCATGATGTCATCCATTTAGAATCATGTAGATGTAGTTATATATTTATTGATATTTCCAATTAATTTAAGCAGCTAGTCTAGATCGGGTTCCCTTTTTCAGATTACATAGGCTGAGAGGTTCGTGGTGAACTCCTTGGAGTGTTAATGTAGATCTAGTGATGAACTCCTTGGAGTGTTAATGTAGATCTAGTGGTTTTCACTCTGCAGATTTTGTTTTTAATGATTGAACCTTTAGGACAGGGTTATGTGTTGTGTGTGTGTCTGTGCCATGCATGTGGAAGGCAGAGGAGGACATTGGATGTCTTTCTTTACCTCTCTTGATTTTATTGTCTTCTGTTGGGGTCCCTGACTGAACGAGGAGCTCACTGTTTCTGCTGCCTTTCTTGGCTGCAGACTCCTAGGAGCTCCCTGCTCTGCCTTCCAACACTTGATTCCACACATGCGCAGTCATATATGCCCATTCTTTATGTGGGTGCTGGGATTCAAACTCAAGTCCTCACAGTTGCACAGCAAACATTCCTACCCCCCAAGCCATCTCCCCAGCCCCCATAGTTTAATCTTTATAGCAAATATATACTAAGTTTCTAATGAGTGAAAGAAATTCCGTAGGAAAAAATGCAGATAATATAAGATAATACAGGAGTTTGCTTACATATACATATGATTTGGTGAATAATACAGTTTAACTCCACTAGTGGTTTGTTGTGTAATAATTTGCTTTAATAGAATCTTTTACTTTTGTAGGCCTAGAAGAAATTGCAAAAGAAAAAGAAAAGCTTAAAAAGGCAGAGAGTCTCCAGATCAAAGAAGAAGTATTCGAGACTTCTGCGGAGACATTAAGCTGTTCCATTAGAGATCACTGCGAGCAGAAAGACGACCCGAAAGAGAAAGATAACACAAATCTATTTCTTCAGAAACCAGGCTCTTTCTCCAAGTTAAGCAAGCTTTTGGAGGTAGCTAAAATGCCTCCTGAGTCAGATGTTATGACCCCCCCAAAAGTGAATGTTAGTACAAACGGGGGCCCACTGTCTCATCAGAACAGCGGGAAGCATCCACTGGGGAGCGTTCCCTCAGCAACAGCAGCACAGAGCCCCGTGGGAAAGACAGACGCCAGTCTGTTTAGCTCGGGCTCTGGCAGTTGTGGGAAGTTCTACAGTCCTCTCCCCAATGACCAGCTGTTAAAAACACTGACTGAAAAGAACAGGCAGTGGTTTAGCCTTTTGCCAAAAACACCTTGTGATGACACGTCCCTGACCCACGCTGACCTGTCCACCACTTTGGTGACTCCTCAGTCTCAGCCACCATCTAAGTCACCTTCGCCGGCCCCAGCTGCACTGCTCGGACCCTCTTCTGTTCAGAGCCCCCCTGGACTGAACCCATTTGCTCTGTCGCCTCTTCAGGTTAGTGATGCTGACAAAACACACTGTGCCAGCACCGCACTGAACCCTTAGTGATCTTCACAGAGATCAAAGTTAAAATATCCTAACAGGCCTGAAATCCCAAGCAGCCAGGATTTCTGTCACCAAGCTTCATTGGCACCGCTAATGTCTAACCAGTGTCTAGGTTGACCTTAATATTCAGTTCATTACAGTTGCAGGATAGCAAACATGTAATTACTCTTCAGGAACAAATACAACATGAAAGGTAACATTGTTGCTAATGGAGTTAGGTTTTCTCTGGTAAAAAGGTAAGAGTTTTAGAATTTGAAAAATAATTTCTAAACATTCCTCCAACTGTTTAGATGAATTGGTATTTGGCTTTTTAAATGTTTTTATTATTATGCAACATTTTTAAATGTTTTATTATTATATATCAGAGGGTAACTTGCAGGAGTTGGTTCTTTCCATCATGTGGGCCCCAGGGATATCAGGCCTAGTATTAGGTGCCCTTATGAACAGAACCCTAATCTGCGTTTGAAATGTTGTGTTTTACAGGTGAAAGGTGGTGTGTCTATGATGGGACTTCAGTTCTGTGGGTGGCCTGCTGGAGTGCTCGCTTCCAATGTCCCATTTACATCACCTTTGCCTGCTCTCAGCTCAGGGCTGGGACTGCCAGAAGGAAATGGTAGCGGTTCATTCCTGACCTCCAGTGTTGCTTCAAGTAAAAGTGACTCTCCAGTCCCTCCAGCTGAAAGACCCTCCAGCGCTCAGCCAGTGGCTGTTGAAGTAGCAAAGCCAGTAGATTTTCCTAGCCCCAAACCTATCCCAGAAGGTAGGTGCAACACACTGGCCTGCAGTCACTTGCTGTATCTCGTGGTGACAGTTCCTCATCTATAAATGGATCTCCGATGGATTTGTGTAGCTAACAAGTCCTGAGATTTCCTTAATGCCACTATTTTCTATTAAAAAATCATGTAAACTATGTATGTGCTCTCTTGACTTAGAAATGCAGTTTGGTTGGTGGAGAATCATTGACCCCGAGGACCTGAAGACATTGCTCAAAGTGCTACACCTCCGCGGGATCCGGGAAAAGGCGCTGCAAAAGCAAATTCAGAAGCACTTGGATTACATTACCCAAGCCTGTGTCAGGAACAAGGACGGTGTGTGCCCAAGACACTTCTACTCTTATTTTATGATGAAAACTCGTTGTTTTACCCTAAAATGTTTTAATATGTCTCTACCTTTTTTGTTTTTCCAATTATCTTTTAATTCTTGGTATGGATATGTGTGTGCATAGATAGGCCTGAGGTGTTGGATCCCCCTGAGCTGGAATTATTAGGTGGTGCCTAATTTGCATACTGGGAATCCAACTCAAGTCCGGGATGAACAGTTCATACTTTTCGCCACTGAGAAACCTCTCCAGTACACACACACTCAGACTCACACACACACACACACACACACACACACACACACACACACGGACTTAAATGTTGCTTAAGGATGGCTAATTGCTTTTCTCTAATTGTATCACCTATCGTTTTTAGCACCTGTCCACATACAGTTTGATGGGTGTCTTACTCAGTCGCTCACTGCCTACATGTGCACAAGTACATTTGTAGATCTTGAAAAGTTGATATATGTAGGGTCCCTACCATTTTACTTATTTAGGGGAAGAAATCGTTTTTTGGGTGGGTTAGAAAAATAAATGTAATAACTGATTTCTTTTCAAATGTAGTCGCTATTATTGAATTAAACGAAAATGAAGAAAATCAGGTAACCCGCGATCTAGTGGAGAACTGGTCGGTGGAAGAGCAAGCAATGGGGCTGGACCTGAGCATACTGCAGCAAGTGGAGGACTTGGAACGGAGGGTCGCGTCAGCGAGTTTGCAAGTGAAGGTAAAGCTGGCGCGGCATAAAATCTGGGGTTAGGATAACGGAAGGTAATTAACTTTTATTATATGCGTAGTAGAGACTCGTTATTGTACTAGATAGTTATACATTATTTCAGTTAATATCAAAACTGTCCTGAGTGAATTTCTCCCATCTTAACGGTAAGGAAGCAGGCTCAATCAATATAAGTAATCCTCCGATCATCATTTTAAGTGGCAAACATGTATGCAGACTACGCTCTTTGCCCTATACAGTCTCTGTGGTTCCCCACAGCTCCCTGTTTCCTCAGTGCTATCTACAGAAATCTTTTCTGGTGTGGAGTTCTTTACCTCAAGCGAATTTTTGTTTTCACCGTGAGAAATACAATTTTGCCTGTAGATTTTATCAGAGTCCTACTGTAGTGTTTCATGGAAGACCAAGAACCCCCTTATTTATAACTGTTACATGTCACAATTTTACTTTGTACAGTTTAAATTCAAAGACAATACAGACATATTAGGATTCGTGTTCTTACAACGCAGACACACCCTGAACATCGATATGCAAGCTCATAGGTCATCTGAGGGGTGTGGCATGTCACAGCAGCGGTCAGAGCTGAGCGAGGCAAGGCAGAAGGAAGGCTTTTCTTGCTGCGCATGAGGCTTAGGTTTAAAAAGAGGGCAGTGGTGAGGTTGTTCAAATAGGTGAGTATTGACTGCATGTTGACTAAGCAGAGAAACCTGCAGAGATTTTGAAAACTGAGGACTCTTCTGTCACTTCACATGCTATTTATACTTTATTCAGAAGGAAAATGTATGGTATAAGACTGTCCTGCCCAGTCATTTATATTTTGCTTCATAATTAGTTCTGAAGGTCTCCTGTTCTGTCATTTTCCAGAGCTAATATGATATCCTTTTTTTGCCACGAGCGTAATTACTAGCAAATGCATTACCTCCTAAAACTATTGTGCTGTAAAGCAGGGCATCTCCCCCTCCCAGCCTGCGCACTGTCCACACGCCTCATTTATCTAGCATCTTCAACAAAGGAACTCTTCCACTCAAGTTAATTTTCTGGAGAAGTGGAAATTATTCCATTTAGTGCCATAATTTTTTTAAGCATGTTTGTTGGATCCGTTAGTTTATGTCTTTCACTGCCTCCTTAAATTCAGAGTAATGAATGTAATTTAGATTGTCTTGGTGGCATAATATTATTAGTATGAAGACCAGTTATCAGGCCGTGGGCCTAGGAAATGTGTACTCAATAGAGTCCCCTTGCATGGTAGTGCACTGTATCTGAGTTCCACACTCTGATTTTGCCCTCTCTTGTTCATGTGCTTTTAATTTTCCTTCACCTTATTTTAATTTGCCAATATTAACTGAGCAGGGGTTGGGAAAGCACATCAGGCATTTATAGAGTTTGGCCTGGAACAGTCACATGGGATGGGATGGCTTGGCCCTACCACATCACTGGCTTTCATGCCAATGTTTGTAGTTAGAACATTTTAGCATTCTCGGCAGCTAAAATAAGTGGAATTGGCTGTTTTAAGTGGAGTGTCTTAGCATCTTGTTGTCATTGAGCTAGTTGTGAATGGTGCTGTAATATTCTAAGAACTGAATTATAATTTTATTAGTCTTGAATTGTCTTTAAGTGATGAAAAGTGGTAAAAGTAATAATGAAATCTTTTAGTATCTATTGAGGATGTGTGTGTGTGTGTATGTGTGTGTCTATTTTTTTCTTAAAAAGAAAATATTTTTAGCCCAAGGAGTTTGACATTATGAAGGCACATTAAACCGTGCTGTTGGTCTATAATATATTGTTGATGTTTTCTTTGTGCATTGTAGGAAAGTCTGACCCTAGTCTTGGTGTTGAGTATGCTAGAATCCTGTGACTCCCCATCCCCTAGATAGCTCTCCTGTCTCCTATTTGTTTCCCCTTCATCATGAGCCCTCTGAAATGGTTTCCAAGGTCCTGGTGTTTCCTGAAAGCCACGAGGGTGTACAACCTTTCTCAGCTATTGAATTCATATATGTATGTGGAGATATGCACAGGTTTGCGTGGGATTTTCTGTCTTCGTTACCACTAACTGCACTGGTGGCAGTTTTTACCATCCCCCCACCCACAGACGTTACTAAGTACGAGCCACAGCGAAAACATCCCTGAACCTCTTTCACATACTATATTCTTTTCTGATTCGTTGCTGAAATATCAAAGCTAAACTTTGCATGTCTTTGTTGTAGTGTTATTATTAGTGTTGTCTGAGTGTGCGTTCCAGCACACAGAACTACTTGCGTCAGACTCTGTGACCCAGCGTGAAGTGTGCTTTCTAGTTTTAAATCTTATGGATTTATAGCGATCAATCAGCTAAGTTATTCAGACTTTTTTTTTTAACAGAACAAATCAAATGGTGCGCCTTTACACACTGGCATAAAGGGTATTTTCTAAAGTGACACTTGATATTAGCCATCTTCATGTGCATGCGCAGCCTGTGGTCTTGCTGGAGACCTTGCAGAAATCAAAATACCCTATATTTACAAGGTTTCTGTTATTTAGCAATGTTGCTTCCCTTTTAGAATGTGGGAAGGATTTACTTTCAGTGTCTCCTAAGTCCTTCTCTGCCTTAGCCAGGGCCTGATGCTTGCAGCCCACAAACTCACAACCCCTCCTGTTTCATTCAGCTCGGCAGGACTCTGGGCACGGCTCCCCATGCTTCCTTCTTTTCTAAACGTAAATGTTCTGTTGAGATAAAGGAAGCGATCTGGTTCTAATGCAGAAACTACGTGAATAGTTTCTAAAGAGGTTTAATCAGGTGGCAGAGACTACATAAATGGATTAAATGTGCCTCTGGGTCCCAGAAAGCTTGCCTTGTAGTAGAAAGGTAAGGTGTGAGCACATGGCGCATTCCAGTAACTCTCCATAAAGAAGTATAGTTTTGTGTGTGAATTTTAAAGAGTGGACTGGTTTCTGCTGGGTATTTGGAAGAGCTCAATCCCAGCCATGAAGAGTTGAGATGTGTAAGAAGATGCATGAGACTGTCAGGCAGAAACCAGGTGAATAAATAGTGCAGTAAGAGGTGGGAGTGTGGGCAGCACCAGGAGCTGGGAACTTCCCCTGTTAGAGGGGAGCCAGGCATGGAGTCCTCACAGTGTGGAAGTCCAAGTGGGAGGTGAGAAGAACCATAGATTGAGGAACTTGAATGTCAGCAATTGGGACTTGTTAAAGCTGGGTAATCTTTGACAAAGGACCAGCTTGGTTATAAAACCATTTATTCAATCAATTCCTATAGAGTGAGTGGCTTGGTTATAAAACCATTTATTCAATCAATTCCTATAGAGTGAGTGGCTCATTATTTTATTTTTGCTGTGCTGGAAATAAACAAGTAAAGGCTCCCATGGACCAGCCCTCCTCATGAGATTTAGGGGGAGAAGGCTGTTAATGCAGTCATCACGCTGTCAAGAAGGCACAGCCAGGGCAAGCAAGGCCTTGGAGCAGTTTGGGATCCCAGGGGAGCCTTTAGCGGGAGGATGTCACCCCTGAAGGTGTTGAGGGAAGGATTTCCTTCAGGGAATGCTCTCTTGACATGGGTGCTGCAGAGTGAGTGGACTTACTGGGGAAAGACAGGGAAGCACTTCACGGTCAAGGACAATTGCATATACCGAGTCGTGGAGCACAACGGAAGTGGTGGGTATGCCGACCTGCATGGGAGCAGTGGAAGGCATGTGGTCTAAAACCAAGAGAAAAGTTCCCAGGCCACCAGGCCATTCCCTTCGCAGTATAAGCATAGCATTAGCGAACTGTTAGTCTAAACCTTGGCAACCCTTTGCTGGAAGTCATCACTAATGTCACCAATGTCAATTTTTACACACTTTTCTCACCAACTGCTTTTCCTTTTTAACCTAGCATTGAGAAACACAAGGTAAACCTTCTTAGTAAAGATCCCTAGGATCTACTGGTGGTCGCGGCTGAATTTTAAGTAAAGGTAACTCACCCATCTAACATTGTCAGAAGAAACCGTAATGACATTATTTTCTTGATGTATAGGGTTGGATGTGTCCAGAGCCTGCATCGGAAAGGGAGGACTTGGTATATTTTGAACATAAGTCACTTACTAAGTTGTTCAAGGAGCATGATGGAGAACTTACTGGTGACGAAGAAAACAGTGCGCATGCACTGGCTCGGAAGAGTGACAACCCCCTAGATATAGCTGTAACCAGGCTGGCTGATTTGGAGCGGAACATTGAGAGAAGGTATCTGAAGAGCCCCTTAAGTACCACCATTCAGATCAAACTGGATAATGTGGGCACAGTTACTGTCCCTGCTCCTGCACCATCCATTAGTGGTGATGGTGACGGGTAGGTTATTGAGATTAACTTGACAAATTATCGTGCTTCTTTGCTAATTGGAGCCTATTTTCTATTGCCTGTTATCTATGTATCTTCTTGTATGTCTGTGATCCACGTGGATCATGCTACTTGCATGGTGCTTTGTAAAAACTTTTTTTTTTTTTTTTTTTTTTGTTATGTGCATTGATAATCCTGCAAAGTGATCTTACATTTATCTGGTTGTGACTAAGCTTCAAGGCACGTAGCCAGTCTGTGCACTACATCAGATTTAGTTGCTTAAACTTTATACTTATTGGCTGTTACATGTTTTTGTCATTGCTTGGCTTTCAGTGTGATGATTGTTTCACATTCAGTGACCATAAATGTGGCCGTGACCTACTCAATTTCTCTGTATCTCAATGCAGAATTGAAGAGGATATTGCTCCAGGGCTCAGGGTCTGGAGAAGGGCCTTAGCAGAAGCTCGCAGTGCTGCGCAGGTAGCCCTGTGCATCCAGCAGTTACAGAGATCAATAGCATGGGAAAAATCAATTATGAAAGTTGTAAGTGTTCTCATTTAAGACATACTATGACTGATTCCCTCTGTCTTGTTTTTTCCCCAACCTCCAGATCTTTCTTAACTATATATTACTCTACCGTTGCAATGATGTATTCTGTACTTGGAAGTATGTCTAATTCTTACATAGCATATAATCTTACTTTTCCCTCACCTTGAGCTTCTCGTAGCAACCTGCCAGATATATTGTCTCCCTTCGCTCAGAGTTTGTTTTCGGCTTCTTTCAATACTTGTCTATAACCTAACGCCGCCTCCTCTACTCTCTCAGCACGATGTAAATGTCAATACTATGAAGGCTGCTCACTCCTGTAAGTCCTGTCTCCCGTGGCAGCTCTGCTCCATCAGGCCCTAGTTGTCTGACTTCTCTGTACTAATCAGAATACTAAGTACCGAGCTCAGACTCAGGGTTTGTATCTGATGAGGTGCCCTAGTACCTATTTATGTCCCACATAGAAACACTTATTAATGTATAAACTCTTATGAATCACTTTAATATTTGCTTTTGAATTAAAGACCAGCTTTAAAATTCAAGTATTTGAGATTTGTTTTCAGGAGGAGCTGAAGCTGAAAATTCCTTTATTGAAATAGTCATTCCTAAGGAAAGAAGAGATCCCAATAACCCAGCCTTCCTTCCCCGTAACCCAGCCTTCCTTCCCTCAGTTTTACCCTAGTGCTTAAACTGCTCACGGCCTTATATGCAGTTTATACAAATTTTGTGTCTTGTGGATTTTCATTTCTTCTTAAAGATATGTGTGGAACCTGAATCTGCACTGTTTTAGAGTGTGTCTAAACTTAAGGCCTGTTCAACTCATTACATTTACCATAGACCTGAAAGGTCTATAATTCTCTGAAAACTATTAGAAATGTAATTCTCCTAAAAGTATTATTAAAGCAAGTTTAATAATCTCCTTGGGCAAATGTATTTGTTGAAATCTAGACTACAGTGAATAAAAACAATTAATTGAATTTGCGTTAAAATGAAATTGATACTTTTTTATTGTCCTCTGAGGTCATGTTAATGGTCAGTTTTGTTTTAAACCTAAAGAAGCCACGAGCACAGTTCTGTGGGTGTACTTCTCTTTGATTGTTTTGTTTGTGAGGCGGCTCACTGGTATAGCCCAGGCTGGCCTTGAGCTCCCAGTCCTCCTGCCTCTGTCGCCCAAGAATTAAAGTGGGAGGCAGGCAGCACCACCACCCCTGCACCTGCACCTGCACCCTCTCAGTTTGAACTTCATGTCTTCCCACACTAGTAATGCGCATGTATCACCGTGTAATCTAACCTTATCACAAGAGTCATTTTAAAAATATTCATTACCACATTGTTTGCTGCTAAGGGCATGGCTCAGCAGTGCAGCACTTGCCTAGTATGCACACTGTCTTGGGTTCCATTCTCAGCACTGCAAATAGTGGTGGTGATGGAGACCGTGGTGATGGTGGTGTTGGTGATGGTGGTGGTGATGATAGGGGTGGTAATGGTGGTGACGGTGATGGGTAATATGATGTGGTTTGCTGCTGAGAGATTAAGACGTACTTTTATAAATGTCAGTCCCCATAATTGTCCTCACAATAAATTAAAACAACATGTCATGTGTTCCGTATCATTAAAAACAGTCCTAGAAAGAGGATACTGCTGATTGACTTCTAGGTCATTCTCTGCCTGCATATTTTTTTACTTTTGTACCAAAGGAGTTAAAACAAATATCAATATATATGCGCTCACATCATAATTGTGAGCTTTTACTGTGATTTTTTTCAAAAATGCCAGAAGTTTTATATTTAACACCTTGTCTCTGAAAAGATTGAATATTTTTAAATTGGGCATAAGATGTCAAGTAGATTTTGTAGTATTTCTGGTGTTTTTCCAGTAAACAGAAAATTACGTTCATAAATACAATTTTTAATATTATAGATTTAAATATAACCTTACATGGTATTTCTGAACAAGTGTTTTTGCAGTAGAGTTTTAAAATATTGTTTCTGAACGAGTGTTTTTGCAAGGGTTTTAAAGGCAGAGCGTGGATTTGGTGAGATACCCTCTCAAGTTACTCACTACTGCAGCTTTTGCCCTTATATACATGGCTATCTTACTAATAACATACCTGATGCACTTACCAGATAGATTTCATATTTGTTTCTTGAATAGTGTGTGCCTCCCATTTCAGTTAGTTTTCAGCAATATCTTTGGATACATACTGAGTTATATAAGATTATTTTAGAGTTTCTAGGCTAACAAATAATGTGTTGGAAGTTAAATGAAGCAACTTTGAATTGTGATTATAAAACCTGACTTTAATATGAACTCATTTCTACTTAAGTATTTTTACTTAAGCTATGAGCTTTAATTCCTGTACTCAGGAGGCAGAGGTAGGCGAATCTCTGTGAGTCTGTGGCCAACCTGATCTACGGAGCAAGTTCCAGGACAGTCAGGGCTCCACAGAGAAAGCCGTCTCAATCCTGACTGCAGGGCGCGCTGCATCATGACCTAAGACGGTGGTGGTGTTCGCCTGCCTTCCTCACAGGACCTCAGATCCTGTGCAGCTTTTCCTTTCTCTCTGAGACTTTCTTTATTCATACTAAAGTAATTAATGGTATCACACATTTTTGAATAAAAAAATAATTCTTTTTAGTTATAGAAAACAAGTTATGACTATAAACGATTGTATTGTTTTTTTCTTGGAAATAATTTTATGACATGAATTTTCTATGTTTGTGGCAGAAATTGACTCTGGTTGATTTTCAACATTTCCTGTTTTAGACTCAGTTTTTAGTCAGTTATACAGCATAGATGGATAATATACAAGCTAGGACTATATATATATATATATATATATATATATATATATATATATAAAACTACACTAATTCAAGTTTCTGAGTTTTGATACTAAAAACTATTCTAACCCTCCTTTCTCTCTCAGAATAAAACTACTCTAATTCTTATTTCTTTCTCAGAATATCGTAAGGACAGTAAGATAAGCAAAGATGAGACATTAAAAGTCCCATGCACTAAAGCTCCCCATTGCTTCGTGTGCTCTTGACGTCATGTTGATGATGTCATGTGTTGATATGTACATGCTTCTGGAGTGTGTGAAAGCATCCGACCTTTAGCTTTGCTCTATGCAGTGTATCTGAGATGTGCATTTACCACAAAAGATTGCTCGCCCTGTCATGTGGTCCATATCTGTGTAATGAGAGATACATAGATGTGCGTGGCTAGTCTGTATTGGTTAGCAAGCGGAATGTCCGTTACTAATATGGATGAGGAGTCGTGGTTTGTTTGACACCCAGCAGCCAGCACTCACATCGGAGGACTGATCTTAGTGCTCTCCTTGTATTGTAGTACTGCCAGATCTGTCGAAAGGGCGACAATGAAGAACTGCTTCTACTCTGTGACGGCTGTGACAAAGGCTGCCATACCTACTGCCACAGGCCCAAGATTACAACTATCCCCGATGGGGATTGGTTTTGCCCAGCTTGCATCTCTAAAGTAAGAATGTCGGAAACTAAGTTGTTTAAAGTACTAGAATTTTGTGGCTTGTTTTGTTTAAAGATAGAAATCACATTTTATAAAATTAATGTATTCACAAAGTTGTGCAGTATCAGCACTGTTCAATTCCAGAGCATTTTCTCAATATCAGAAGCCTTTTTACAGAAATCCAGTGTATCTGCCTTCTTTTCCTAAGCACAGTACGCTGGAAGTTCATGCTCAGGCATAGCCCAGCACTTCTTTCCATAGTCGGAGAATACTCGCTTATATGGATCTACTGCGTTTTGTTTATTCGTTCACCAGCTAATGAACATCTGAGTTGTTTCTACCTTGCAGATACTGCGGATGATTCTCTTACTGGTCTTGTACCAGTCTCTCCAACAACTCTACCTTAGATGCCTGGCCTGTGGGAGAATGTCTAGGTCCGATGATAATGAACACCTGTATTTTTAGTCATTTTTCAGTCACATTTAAATAGAAACTTGTGAAGTAAATTAAGAGAGCAATAGAAATATATACTTATATGTAGATATAATAAATTAGGATGAAATGGGTCTGGTGTAACTAAAACCGTGCTGGAAAGGCCCGAGCAGATTCATGGCTCTTTTTTTCCTCCCTGTCTTTTCCTGTGCTCTGAACCACTGCTTGTAAAACTCTTCTCGTCGCAAATACGTATCATCCTTTATCTAGAATATAATTTTTTGTAGATTTGATCACTTTAAAACTAAAATGTCTTTGGCGCTTCTCGAGCTCATTTTCCTGTCTGTCTGTCTACCTTCGTATCCCCGTCAGCATTCCTGTTGATAACCTCCGTGGATTTGTTTTCAGCCACATTTGTTCCTATGTGTCCTGTGCTCTGAAAGAGCCCTGTATACTCACTTGGTCAGCAGCCTAGACTGCAGGAGCACTGGCTGTAAGTTCTAACTGCCAAAGGTGCAGCTGCATCTCCAGTTTTTTTAAGATAGCTTTTTCTCATGCTTTACCGAGCGTGACTCGTCTATTACAGGAGAGATTCCCAGACCTCTGTAAGAGAATTACCAATCTTCTAGGGCTTCTTGTTAATCCTATCAAACATTTAAGATCTGAAGTGATAGAGCATCTGTAAGCAGCTGCTTTCTTATACACCCTATTTACTTCTTTCTTTTTTTTAATTAAAGGCAAGTGGTCAGAGTATAAAAATTAAAAAAATTCATGTCAAAGGAAAAAAGACAAATGATTCCAAGAAAACCAAGAAAGGAAACATTGCCGGGGACACAGAGGATGAAGACTCGGCTTCCACAAGCAGCTCCCTCAAGAGAGGAAGCAAAGAGCTCAAAAAGAGGAAACTGGAGGAAACCAGTTCCCTCAACCTGTCAAAAGCAGACAGCGCCACCTCCATTAAGAAACCCAAAAAGGATGAGTCCAGGGACCTGGCTCTCTGCAGGTATCTTTCTCTCTCTCTCTCTTCTTCTTCTCTTCAGCTGTTGTGGCTGTTCTTCCTCTGGGCCGTTCCAAGGTCTAGGTACCGATTTCCAACATTATGTTCTTCAGTATGATCCTGACTGAAATGGAGACACATGAGGACTCCTGGCCTTTTCTGCTTCCTGTGAACTTGAAACTTGTGCCCGGCTATAAGAAAGTTATCAAGAAGCCTATGGATTTTTCTACAATTAGAGAAAAACTAAATAATGGACAGTAAGTAATCCATTTCTCTTCAGCCAACAGTGTCGACGATGGAGGTTTAGCGTGGGGACGTACCACGAAGTGTGTGTAGCGACCACGGAAGCACAATTCTTCTAGGGCGTAGGGAATGCTCCCACTCTCTGGGTGGAGGCTTAGTAACACTTTTGAAGGAGGTTAAAAGGATGCATAAGGAATATGATTGGCCATAGGAGTGAGTCAAGTAACGGAGCTGCAGAGTCCTCTAGCAAAACTGTGAGGAGTCAGGTAGTAAATGGGATGTGGGAAACACAGCACAGTTGAAAAGCATATTTGTTTTTGGTTGCTATTCAAGATGAGGTCTTACTGTTCAAGATGAGGTCTTACTCTCTAGCCCATGCTGGCCTCAGTGAGACTCACCCACTTTTCCTCTTCTCCGCCAACCAAATGCTGGGATCACAGTTATGTGGTTCCATGCCTGTCCTGGAAAATACCTAGTTTTATCCAAGAGAGCACTTGGTTTTTTTATGCTGTCTTTAATCCAGTGTGGCCCAGAGCCTAATGAATGTAACCAGGTGTTGCTTCCGCAGGAGGAGTTATGTGGTTCCATGCCTGTCCTGGAAAATACCTAGTTTTATCCAAGAGAGCACTTGGTTTTTTTATGCTGTCTTTAATCCAGTGTGGCCCAGAGCCTAATGAATGTAACCAGGTGTTGCTTCCGCAGGAGGAGTTATGTGGGAGGAATTATTGCGCAAACACAGCCTCCCTGCTCCTGTTAGCTCACCTTGCCTTGTTTAACTTCGTTTCTCTGTGTCAAGTCCACAGCCTTGAAAGCGTCCATAACGATGTGTTTCCTTTCAGGTATCCCAACTTTGAGACCTTTGCTCTAGACGTCAGGCTTGTTTTTGACAACTGTGAAACATTTAATGAAGATGACTCGGACATAGGCAGAGCTGGCCACAGTATGCGAAAATACTTTGAAAAAAAGTGGACAGATACCTTCAAAGTGAGCTGAAGTTGTGATCTCCCTCTTCTCCTTTTCCCTTTTAAACAAGGACAAACAAGACCAGCGGTGTGAACTGCATTCACACAGATGTGCAAGGCACACGCATATTAACTTTTTCCTTAAGATTGGTGTGTGTGTGTGTGTGTATATGTATACATGTGTACATGTGCACACACACACACACACACACACACACACGTATATTTAAGAAGGATGGGAAGAATGACACCAGTTTTAGAGGCTTCACTCCTCCAGCCGAGCCCATTGGTCACTGGTTTGTGTGACTCATCAGCTAATTTAGGTAGAACAGGGAAGCGCACCCAAAGAGTTTTCCAAGGAAAGGGTGTCATAGTGCAATAGCAACGAAACTCTATCAAACCGCACTGAATAGCCAACACCAGAGCTCTAACGTGGGGAATGGTTCTCCTTTCCCTCTCAATAAATATCTATTTTTCATTTTTTTACTTTGTAGTTTATTTTTTAGTGAATGTATTTAATTTTATGAATTATTTATGATTAAACCACATCCAGAATCTTCGTTTTCTGTGAAAAGGAAGAACTAGAAAATTGCTTTAAATCTTGAAACTACAACAAGGAATGTTTTAAAATATAAAACAAAGCCAAGTTAAACTGTTTACACTGATGTGCTCAGAAAGCACCAAAAATAAACTTTACTGTAGAGTCACAAGTCCACTTATATATAAATATATATATGTTGCGCATCACTTGTGTAGTTAAATTGTATCTCAAGCCAGTGGAAAATTGACCTGTATATATTGTTCATTATTGTTTATATTGAGTCTTGTTTTAATATGTATTATGTGTATATATTGTTTGGAGACATTATTGTTTATGCCTTAGAAGGACTGTAGCATTTTATCTGAGTCTGAACGTAATTACAGCTCTACAGCGTGTACAGTAATTATCCTCTACCGACACTGTGGCGTCTCCCTAATCTTGGTAGTGCCTGCCTTCGAAACAGGGTGTAGAGGATAGTAGTTTTCCATGTTTCTATTTTGTTATATAATTTTAAGCCACCAGGGCCTAAATTAAAGTATAATCATTTGTATCCATGTGAAATAAAATCGTGACAATTTCCTACACACACAGTATTTTTTCATAGAGACACTTCCCTCCCATCTGCCTTGCCTCAGAAATAAATTTAAAAGACATTTGTAACCACTGTGTTTTATCTACTGTGTGTTGTGGCCTGTTGGAGGCACATAGATCAGAGTTCTTTTGTACCTATGTAAAAGTACTTGAAGTTTTATTTAAAATAAAATGTTGTGGAAAAGGTAGCATTCTTTTTTTTTTTAGGGGTGTTATTTTTCATTACTGTATACTATGCACGCATACAGTAAGAGTTTACAACTGGGGTGGGTTTTTGGTGGTGGTGTTTTGTTTTAGTTTTTCTCAATGAACTGGAACATGCATTCTGCTCAAAGGCAGTAATTTAAGTTGGGTTTTTGCAGTCTTGGTGTGTGTATTGACTCAGCAAGCAGCAGGTCGAGTACAGAGCCTGGCTTAAAGTCACCTCTCTGAGTTTTATGAGGGTGTACATTTCTCTGGGCTTAGTTTTGTTCCACAATTTCAATATGAAAGCATTAGGAAATGAGAAATAACTGTTTATAGATATGTAATCCAGTTGTCATAAAGTTAGTCCTGTAAATTAAGCCATGAGATATCCGTAGTTGTACATCTTGGTGGGCCAAAGCTGGATGTTAGAAAGCTACTGGTGAGCCAGCCAGGCAGGGCTGGGGATGGGACTCTGGTACAGTGTTCATTGCTCAAGCCTGAGGAGTTCAGATCTGCAGCACCCACGTGAGAGCCACAGTGGCACTTCTGTAAGCTTAACTGCAAGGCGATGCTGGAAGGCTCCCTGGGGCTCCCTGAGCAGCCTGCACTGGCAAGCTCATGCTTATCCATGTGAGGTTTGCTGAGGGACGCAGAAAAATACGGTGGACAGCTTTGATAAAAGAAGAGAGTTAATTAGCACCAACCTCTGGGGCGAGCAGGTACACCGGAGAAGACACATGCATACCGCCTCCCGCTACCCCTCTCACACACACACAGGGAGAAGGCTGAACCTGGTGGTGCACACAAGGTGGATGCCTGTGAGTTCGAGGCCAGCCTGATCTATGTACTGAGGCAGGGAGAGAGGCGCTGAGGGGGACGGGGAGTGGGAGGAACAGAAGAGAGAAGATTAAAAAAAAAAGAGAGAGAGAGAAAAGGAAGCATGGTATGCACCAAGTAGGCAGAGGGGGGAGGAGACAAGACAGCCCATCCCCCTATTTGCAAACAGGCCCCTGTGTAGGAGGGGTCAGGGGTGGGGGCGGTGCTGGTGACGCCAGTGGAGCCCAAGACTGTACATGGCAGGCAAATGTTTTCCTGCTGACTTACTATGCCCATGGCCACTGCTTTTCATGGTAAAAGAAAAATAAAAATGTCCTGAGGAAATATCGCTTGCTTTAAAATACTCTGAGCTAAAAGTACTTTCTAGAATCTCTCAAATCGTTTGTGGAGATGTCTATGAACAGCCACAGTCATATAAATCTGTTGCTGTCCAGCAAGGGCTCTCCGTATGGAAAACTATCCATATGGAGAGAGGAGCTGCACAGGTTAATTTGTATGAGATGATATCACCTCCAGTTTCTAGGGCTTCCATAAATGAGAAAATACTTAAATCTGTATGTACAACGCCGTTTTCTAAAAGCAGACATTTTAAAACTCCACATCTGAACATGGAGGCTATTACGCCAGCTTCTGAGGCATTTGGAAACCCAAAACCAAACCAGGAAATAAGATGAGTGAATAAGATAGCCCTGGAAGAAGGAAAGTTTGACACTGGCTACCTTGGCTCATTGTCCTCATTGCTGTAACTGGCAGAGGAAGCCACTGACAGGCAGAAGATGAGATCCTAGGGCTCCTACCAGGGACATCTTTAGATGGGAGCTGCTCGTGCAGGCGACTTGTACACTCGCATTGCTGCTTCTCAATAACAATAGCCCTTGTTGTTCTTCTCAGATATAAAAGGAAAATGGTCCTAACCCAAGAGCTGTTACCTCCACACCACACACTTGCAGTAAGATGCGCTAGGCTTTAGCTCCGACCTTTTCCCACTTAGTACTTAGTGTCCTGTACGTTTTAAGTAAGGACCCTGCCTTCAAGTTCAGATTCAGATGATCCCCCAAATAGTGGCTAGCCAAAAATAACCAGTCAGTCCACGATTATTAAACCCAGATAATGTTATCAGTATGAAAGAGCAAATTAATTATCACTGAGTTTCTAACAGTAAAGATTAACTGGGTGAAATTTTATAGGTGCTCCTTAAACTTAAGAGAAAATGGCTGCATATGCAAAGTGGCCTTTTCCTTTTTAATCCACTATCAATTTGTTTTGAACCGTAATTTTGTTCAAGAGTATGAAGGTTTGTCCTGGTTTTGATGTAAGCCTCCCACCCTCTCTCCGCATCTTCTTGCCTCCTCCTCCCCAGTGTTGGGATTACAGGTGTGCACCTCACTTGACATGTTCATACGCCTCTCCGCTTCACTCTCTTCTCTGTTCTACTCCCGAGCCCTTGCAGGAAACTCGCAGCCCCACCCTTTTTGTCTGCTCCCAGCAAGGAAACCTGAGATGAATCATTCGCTCATTATTATACATTTAATTTCTAGGCTATGTTTCTCAAAACTATTCATTTTAAAGATCTTCACTTGAGCAGTACAAGAGGTTTGTGAGGCAGGGAGCTGAGGGAGATGACAAATGAGAGCAGGCATACTTTTTTTACAACCTACTTTAATAAGAGTCAACCTCTAGCCCACCCAGTAGAAGTAGCGGAAGAGAAAAGTTATTAGGGTGGGGGAAGTGGACCTGTTCAGCAGTAGTTCTTTGAGGGCAAGCTTAATCTTTGGCTGCAGTTCAGCACCTGTAGACCAGTCCTCTCGGCAGGCAGACACCAGGCAAAACCAGCAGCTACAGTCTAGTCCTTTCAGCAAGCAGACACCGGCCAGCTGCAGTTCAATCCTGATGAAACTGCCAGGCTCGCCAGACGGCCTGAGTTGAGGCCTCAGACCTGGCTAGCTGCCACAGGAACCTCTTGAACAATTCTTGAGTGAGTTTCTCTCTATTTTGAGTTTATCACAAGTGAGTTCAACAATGGTATGTAAGGTGAACCAATACAAGCATGTCTTTAGTGAAGAATAGCGAGGTGGAGCAAACCAGAGCTCAGTGCT
The DNA here is from genome assembly GCF_978045245.1 of Mus caroli. NCBI lineage: Eukaryota > Metazoa > Chordata > Mammalia > Rodentia > Muridae > Mus > Mus caroli. Next base: position 120,798,604 of record NW_028227257.1, read on the forward strand.
CAGCTCCCGCTATGTCATATTTATATTCCTTCATCAAGCCTCCTTTCATGTGTTTGTTATATCTAAACATTCTTTCACCTGTGTCTGCTTCAGGAAAACAGCCTTTCACCTGTTTGCTTTAGCAAGACATCCTTTCACCTATGTGCCCCAGCAAAACATTGTTTGACATAACTAACTTTCCAATGAACTATAAGTTTCCACTTCAAATGAGCTTTCTCACTAACACACAGCAGAGGGAATGGAGCAGAGCCTTCCCTGCTAAGAGTCTCCCGTCCTACAATCTCTTGGATACACTTTGGCCACATTGCAGGCTTCCAGCAATAGGGGGTGTGAGCCTCAGCTGCCATGGTCCCTTCTCATTTCATGGCACATTTTTCACATTGTCCACATTGTTCTTACAAATCCCTTTGTCTTCTTTAGCTTATTATTTACTCTCTGGTTCTGTTACCCATCATGTATAACTACTTTTAATGTCTCTCTTGCCATTTCTGTGCACTTAAACTGTATCTTGAAAAAAATATGTGAAATATATATGGGATATATATCCATAGACACCTTAAAACATACCGTTAAGTTTTATCTGTAACTATTTTTTTATTGTTTCTGTTACTTGTGACTTGATTATGACTTTTAATCATAGGCAATCCAAGTCTTATTAGGAAGTTCCTCTGGGGTAAAAACTTATACTGCCTGCAACCCTGTCTCTGTGACTAAGACAGAGACAGCTATGACTTGCAATTCAGGATCCTAATATAGAAGCCAGTTTAATATCCCAAGCCTTCTGATTTAATGCCCATATAGAATCCCTTCCTGGCAGGGTGGTCCTTATAATCAACATTATAGACAGACTGGCATCACGTGAGTTCCCAGACCAAGTCTTTAAATCCATTCCTGCTTCTCTCCGGGGTCATTTGCCCTGTGGCAGTCCTCTGAGACACTGTCTATATCTATCCTGATACCAAAGTGAAGTTTAGCCAATATCCTGATAATTGCTTGAGAGATCCTGAGCCAGGCCTTCTTACCTAAGCTACTCTTGAACTCATGACCCACATAAACTGTGACCAATCATATTTTGTTTTCATTTAGGTCGTTCATCGTAGTCTGCTGGGGTGTACAGAAAAGTAGAATAGATCCATAAGTAATTAATGGGAACAGAATCGTGTATATAACCTTCCTAGTTTATATCCTTACAGGTGGCAGTTTGTCATAGAAGCATATAGGAGCGCGTGTCCCTGTTGAAGGCTTTGAGGCAGGAGTCTGTCTTACTAGAGATGAGGTCATCTTTATTCTGCTCAGGCATGGGTTCTGTAGATGACACTGACTCACAGTTTTAAAGTGTGCTTACTCTGTCTAGTGACCTAAATGTTAACCAACCAAAACATAGAATTTTTTTTTTTTGGTCAAATATTTGGAGCACCATTCGGTTGACAGATGAAGTTCATCTATATCAAGCCTACAAACTTGTTCTTTAAGGGTCTGTTCACGTTTTGTGAAGATTAAATGTTACACAAGCATTGGGCTCCTTCTCAATAAGTACATGGAATTCTGTATCAATAAGAACTTAAATGATAGCTGGGTGTGGTGGCGCACGCCTTTAATCCAAGCAATCGGGAGGCAGATGCAGGTGGATTTCTGAGTTCGAAGCCAGTCTGGTCTACAAAGTGAGCTCCAGGACAGCCAGGGCTATACAGAGAAACCCTGTCTCGAAAAACCAAAAGAAAAAAAAAAAAAAAAAAAAAAAGAACTTAAATGATTCCTTAAACACTTACCTATTGTATTTTTATTTTTGAAAATATTTCTCCTCTTCCCATGTCTAACCCCTTTTCAAATTGATAGCCTCCTCTTCTTTATCATTGTTACATATCCATATAAATGAATATAACCATAAATACAATCTGTCCGATACATTTAGTGTTACTTAAATGTATATATTTTTATGCCTGATCAATCAGGTGGCTCGTCCCTGGGAAAGAATAATTTTTCCTCTCTCCACAGATGCTAATTGCATGTAGTTCTTCATCCAGGGCGCCATGACATTTCTCCCACCTAACTGTTGAAACTGTGTAGGTCTTGTTTAGACAACCATGCTGTTGAGATTTCATGGGCCTGGTTTCCCTGTGACGGCTGGAAGGCACATTCTTGGTCCTCTGGGGTGTACCATGTGTCTGTCCATTCTTACAAGATGTTCCTTAAGCCCCGAGGGCCAGAGTGTGTTTCATGGGTTTGGGCTGCGCCCCCCCGCGGCCCGTTCTCTGCGTTGTCACTCGCTGTGGCTCTGTAATGTCTCTGGCTGCAAAAGAAGCTTCTCTAAGGCCCAAGGACTGCACTCTTTATGCTGAGCCAGAGCACACGATGTCCCAACCAGGCTGGGCCTTGGGATTGGATGTCTGGGCGACTGGGTGAAGCCCTAATGTCTGTTACTTTAACCCATGCACCTTTTTACGTCATTAGTTACACTGCAGTAAATTATGTTAAAGTTTCTCTGAGACGGAATCCCCAAGCTGTTGGATGTGCGCATGCATCCCACGGCCTTGTCCCACTGCCCCGTGGGCAATGAACACTCCAGTGGATGCACCTTCCAGCCGCAGAAGAGGATGGCAGTCTGGCCTTCGAACTGATGCTTAGTATTTAGGTGATTTTCACAGATTTTTGAACTTTGGAATGAGGCTGTCCTGATTGTCCCAGCAGCTCTGGTAGTGGTTTGTTCTCTCGTGGGTTTTGTCCCATGTAGTAAGAAAATCTAATTGTGGCTGGCTTTAGAACTACGGGTGCTACTTCTGATGGCTGTTTTCAGCCAGTTCTGGTAACAGTGAGTTCTGGCTAGGTGATGAGGCTGGCATTGCCAAGAACATGTGCACAGGATCATGGTGAGGGCTGAGAAGTGATAGGCCTAAGAGTTATAAGTTACAGTCCTAACATGACAGCTGGCTGAATCCAGTTAGGACCTCCTCTGAGAGTCCTATAAGTATTTTAGTATTTACATTTGGTATTTGTCATTAGTGTTTAAATCTAGCAGGAGCTGGTGACAGAGTTGATAGCTGCTGCCCTTTTGGAGGTTCTGTTGACCACTGAGGCTTTTCCCCCTGGGTGCGTGCAGAGTAAGGAATTCAGGTGTGGACCTCAGGCGTCCATACCTGCACATGCAGCCGAGCACAGCTGGGGCTGTGTGCATGCAGACAGCCTCTTCCAGACACCTTTAATTAATCTTCCTCATTATTTCAAACATCTCAATTCCCTTGTCCACCAAAATGTGGCAAAAACTGTGGGAGCCTTGACAGCATTGTGGGGTGATCTCCAGATGGTGACTTTGTAAGAGAGGAACACATTTCGGGTTAAAAAAAATCTAAAAAAAATGAAAGCAGACTTTGCTCTGTACGTGAGGAGAGAACTGGAACGGGCTGTAAGCAGTGCCGTCGGACCAAAGGAAATGTTTTCATCTGGCTGCAAGCAGCATAATTTCTGAAGAGCAAAGAAGAAAGCTGGCCTTCCGTTTACCCAGGCTTCCACTTGAAGATGCTTGCTTGCCCGTAAATAAGGATACTCCAAAGAGAACACAGAAATGGCAGTGTTCAGCTGAGCAGACGGGCGTCGAAATTATAAGGGTGCCAGGAATATGGCCACGAGTACGTGCCTATATAATCCCACCACGCGGTTGGCTGAGATAGGCAGATTACAGGTTCAAGGCCAAATGATTACATACTGAGAACTTTCAGAGCGTATTTTCTTTGCATCTTGGTTCAGAGTTAGCACATCTGTTGAAGTTACACAGAGAAAGTGTTAGCATGTGTACTGCATTGGGCTAGGTGTTTTATGGGTGCTTATCCACCCAGTCAGCTAGCTCCAAGTGGATGCTACCATTCTCAGCTGTGAAGCCACCCAGAAGGACAGGTGGCTGCTTAGCCAAACTGCACAGGCTCTGCAGGATCACCTACTTTCTTCTAGGTGAATAATCTTCTGGGAATTATTTTATCAGGGCTTAAAAGTCTGGGAGAGTCATGGTTGCTCCCTCTCATAATGGAGCCTATCAACTAGATCATAATGGGATGGATTCTTTTCCAGTGACCAGGGAACAATGCCAGGGTTTCCAATGTCAGGATACCTGGGAAGAGAATGACTCACCTGAAAGACGATCTGTGCACCCAAGTCAACACAAAGAGCTTGTGATGAAGCTGAGAAGTGTTTTATCCAGATGCTGACAAGGGCAGGTGAGCCAGCCCTTGGCCGTGAGATAGCCAAATCTTTCTGAAACGGGGCACTCCCACAAAATGCACCTTTAACAGCCCATCCTGCCCTTCAGACTGGTGTTTGGTTCCACAGAGCTGTTACTGAGGAACTGAAATACCTTGGCTTTCTTGATGGTTACATTTTGTAATGCTGCCTCTTTAAAATCCTGTCGGGCCATCAGAGTACAATTACGGGTCGTTCCAGAGCTCACTATGAGTCCTGTGTTCATGGACAAGCTCTTGGGGTATATGCAGACATTCTTGCGAGTTTGTGGGACTTGTCTTTCCAGAGTTTCTGTGGGCATGAAGTGAGGACGCGTACTGTCCTCAACTAGAGTGTCACACGTACTTTTAGACTTATGATTAATATAGCATTTGCCACATTAAAGATGCCAATAAATCTTTGCCTAGCAGGCCTTCCCACTGAGGAGTTGCTCAGCCTTCGAGTACACCCTGAGAACAGAGTCAAGACTGGGTCTCTACATATCATTTCAACTCAGCTTCGTTGAGACAAACATTTGGCTTTCCAAAACATTTGCTTAGAAAGGTTTGCATATTATTTATTACTGCTGTTTGTATTATTGTCCCACTTTGTATTGACCTTTTCATTTCAACTACTGAATTAACTTGGAAGCTCTTATTAGAACCCTTTATCATAGCCATGAGCCTCTTCAACATGTCCCTGGGAGCAGATGGACTCTATTCAAACACTGTGTGAGTGAGACAGGATCTCACTCAGTTACCTAAGCTGCCCTGCTAGAATTCCTGGCAATCCTCCTGACTCAGCCTCCCCAGTGCTGGGATTGAAGGTGTGAACCCCCATACCTGGCTAAAAAGTTTGGCTCTTATTTGTATACATAGCTTGGATATTTCATGAATTCTTCAGTCATACTGCTTTTGGAGCTCAGCAGTGTTTGAATACAGTATATCTGCTTCCAGGGACATGTTGAAGAGGTTTATAGCAAAGGGTTCTAATAAGAGCTTCCCAACGCAGACACTATTGTGGATGCTAAGAAGTGCTTGCTAACAGGAGCCTGATACAGCTGTCTCCTGAGAGGCTGTGCCAGAGCCTGACAAATACAGAGTTGGATGCTCGGAGCCAACCATTAGACTGAGAACAGGGTCCCCAATGGAGGAGTTAGAGAAAGGACTGAAGGAACTGAAGGGGATTGCAACCCCATAGGAAGAACCATATCAACCAACCAGGTCCCACACCCCATCCCACCCCCAGAGCTCCCAAGGACTAAGCCATCAACCAATACACATGGAGGGACCCATGACTCCAGCCGCATATATAGCAGAGGATGGCCTTGTTGGCCATCAATGGGAGGAGAGGCCCTTGATCCTGTGAAGGTTCGATGCTCCAGTATAGGAGAATTTGAGGGTAGGGAAGCAGGAGTGGGTGGGTGGTAGGTGGGGGAACACCCTCATAGAAGCAGGGGGAGGGGATATGATATTAGGGGATTTCATGGGGATGGGGGTGGGACCAGGAAAGGGGATAACATTTGAAATGTAAATAAAGAAAATATCCAACTTAAAAAATAAAAAAAAAGAGCTTCCCAGTAAATTCTGTAGTTGAAATGAATAAGTTAATACAAAGTAGGACTTTAAGAAAGTTCTCCAGACTGATTTTCTCTGCTCTCTAATGTTGACCACATTCCTCTTAAAGCTGGAGATTGCCATGAAACCGTAACCCAGCTTTTATCACTGTTCAGGATGGGATTGTATTTCCCTTGACCCAGTAGGTAAATAGAGCCATGGGAAAGACTAGCTCTGGTCTATGAGTTTCAAATACAAGCATTATTTTCTGTAGGTATTTTATTACATTCATTCACATGCTGGTGAAGTTTGCACTGCTGGTGAATATCTAATTGTCCCTATAGCATGTTCACATGACTTCTGCTCTCTTATTCTGACCAGCTACAATCAATGCACTTCCTACTACCTCATAATGGACTTGTAGCATGAACAGAAAATGCAGTTTGGTTTTAAGTGACTGAGATAGTATTGGGATTGCATCATACCTTAGGATATCCTAAGAGACTAGGGTGTAGCTGTCTGACAGTCAGGGAGAACCGGGTACCTGAAAGGGAGACTGGGAATGAAAAAGGATGGATGGGCGATTGAGGGATGAAGCCAAGACAAAGGTTTCTGACCAAGGCTCAAAGTTTAATTTTTAGCTCTGCATTTATATAGGCACACCCACAGACTCATCCTTTGTTTCAGCTGGATTGAGTTGCAAAGGAAGCTTGGCTGGCAGTCAACTTCTCAAAGCTCCATTAGGGAACTGAAAATGCAGGAAGGCAGGGACTCCAGCTAAGTTGTAAAACCATCCATGGGGGGTTGTTTTAGCCTAATCAAGGCTGGGGGAAGGGCTTCACATCCTGTTCCTCCAGATTTTTCTACTTTGCTTGAGATTGTAGCTTGCACCTATGATCTCAGAATTCTAGAGGCTGAGGCAGGAGGATTGCCTTGAGTTTGAAGACAAACAGGAAAAAAAATGTATTTTTCCCTAGGCTCTGGAGAGAACGATGCAGTTAGAGATGCAGAGATACTAAGATACCAAGGGACTTTTGGGCCATGGTAAGCTTGTATGAATATATCTAAGAAAACACCCACATCATTCTCAAACTTAACTGTGGAAAACTCTGCTGTTACCAGAAAACCATCACGAAAGAAAGGTCCCCAGTCAACAGCGAGTAGAGGAACCAGCAGGGGTGGAAAAGGAAAGGAAATGAGGGCTAGGAGACTAGGAAGTGGGAAGTCAAACCTCTGTTTCAGAGGAAGGTCTTATGATACAGAGGACACTAAGGAATCCACAAAAGAATCTTTTGCAAGAGGGGAAAAGGTCAAGATAAGAATTCAGTTGTGCAGCCGGGCATGGTGGCACCTGCCTTTAATCCCAGCACTTGGGAGGCAGAGGCAGGCGGATTTCTGAGTTTGAGGCCAGCCTGGTCTACAGAGTGAGTTCCAGGACAGCCAGGGCTACACAGAGAAACCCTGTCTCGAAAAACCAAAAAAAGAAAAAGAAAAGAATTCAGTTGTGCTTCTGTGTTCTCATGTGCGTGTATTGATGTGTGTGAGCTGTGCCATACACGTAGGAGCCAGAGGACAGCCATAGGTGTTGGTCCTTCCCTCTCACCTTGTTTGACACAGGGTCCCTTGCTGCTTGCTGCTGTGTGCAGCAGGCTATCTGGCTCTCAAGCTTTGGGATTCTCCTATCTCCATTTCCTGTCTTGCCAGTGTGTGGCTTCTGGGGATCCAGCCTCAGGTCCTCGGGTTTACACTGCAGGCACTTGACCAGGTGAGCCATGTCCACTTCCCTCTCTATTCTAACAATAATAAAATCTGTGAGTAGAATTAAAATAATTCCATTGATAGTCCCACCAAAAAGAATAAAATATTTATAATAAATGTAACAACGTCCAGGTGTGGTAGCACAGACCCTATCATCTCTGTTGTTTGGGACGTGGAGGCAGGAGGATTGCAAGAATGTCAGTTTTGGCAACTTAGCCTTGTCTCAACATCAAAAGTAGAAAGAGGATGAGAGTAGAGCTTTTGTCTGGCATCCCTGAGGAGTCCCTAAGTTTAATTCCCAGGAGAGGCAGGACGAAGGAGGGATGAAGGAGAGATACAGGAAGGACCGGAGGGAGAATAGGAGGTGAGAGTAACCTATGACTTGTTCTGTTAAAACTGTAAGACATTACTGGAGTGATGGTGGCATATGCCTTTGCTCCCAGAACACAGAAGGCAGAGGCAGGCAGGTTGTTTCAGGACAGCCTGGTCTACAAAGAGTTCCAGGAGAGCCTGAGCAACACATACCCTATCTCACAAAAAAATAAAAAAAAATAAAAAAAGTGGGGATGGAGGGGAAACAAAACAAAACCTTAGTTAATGGGAAAAAATAATGCCATTTTCACAGATCTGAAGTTATAATGACAATACATCCTTAAATTTGTCTATATATTTCACATAATCCATATCAAAACATAGAATTAAAAAATTTTTTTAAGATTTATTGATTTTATGTATGTGAGTTCACTGTCACTCCCCTTAGACACACCAGAAGAGGGCAGCGGATCCCACTACAGATGGTTGTGAGCCACCATGTGGTTGCCGAGAATCAAACTCAGGACCTCTGGAAGAACAGTCAGTGCTCTTAACTGCTGAGCCCTCACTCCAGCCTCCATAGCAGGCAATTTTATAGAAGTTGGCCCACTGTTCTCATACTTCACAATGAAGTTAAGAAACAAAGAAGAACCGAGTCTTCAGAGGAGAGTGCTCTCATGACAGTCAGAGGGTCACTTGGGAATTCTGAGACAGGATTTTGAAAATGGAGTCAGGACCACTTACTGGATAAAATATGGACAAGACAGATAAACTGGGCTTTCTGAGATCGTACTCCAGAACTAAGGACGGTCACAACTGAGACAGACAGTAGGGACCGTGAGGGACTCTCATGCACTGCTGGTGGCTTTGTAAGACAGCACAGCCATTTTGGAAAGCAGTTTGAAAGTTCTTCACAATGTGAAACTTCCATTTACCGTCTGACCCAAAAATATTGCTCCTAGGTGTATAGTCAAGAAATTTAAAAATATTATCATTCAAAAGCTTGTGCTCATAACAGCATTAAGAGTCAAGAATATGAAGCAAGCCAAACACTACCAGCTGATACATGGCTAGAAATGCTGTCTGGCATACACTGTGAAATTTCATTTCGTAATGAAGAGGAAGAAACACATATGTAAGAGCACTGGAAATACTATTCTGAACAAAAGAGCTGGTCATAAAAGCCACATTATATGACTCTCTCTACATATAATGACAAGAATAAACAATGCTATAAAAATAGCAAGTGGATCGGTGTATTTGACCAGAGATTATTGCTTAGGGATTAGTTAGTAACATCTAGGGAATTATATTGTAATGATAGTTGTACAAATATATATTTGGTTTTTCGAGACAGGGTTTCTCTGTATAGCCCTGACTGTCCTGGAACTCAGAAATCCGCCTGCCTTTGCCTCCCGAGTGCTGGGATTAAATGCATGCGCCATCATGCTCAGCTGTAAATATATTAAAAACAAACCTTATATGGGTAAGTTTATGGTGAATTTCATGGTATTTAAATGATATGATCAATTAAAAATATTAGGAAGTCAGCCAGGTGGTGGTGGTGGTGGCGCACACCTTTGATCACAGCACTTGGAAGGCACAGGCAGGCTGATCTCTGAGTTTGAGGCCAACCTGGTCTACAGAGTGAGTTCCAAAACAGCTAGTGCTACCTGGCTATAGAGAAACCCTGTCTTGAAACACTTTAAGTAATTAATTAAAATAACAAACTTAAGAAGTCATGGGAAAGATGGGTCATAAAAATTCAGAGATGTCCCAGACAAAAAGAAAAATCATTTGGCGCCTATCTTATGTTGTATGACTAGGAAGCGCTCATCTATGTGAGCAAGCATTGAAGCCATATAGCCTTTCACCGACTAGAGAAACATTAACTTCATAGCCTTCACAGGGCAAGACTCCACCAATCTACATGTGTCAGATAAACAAACATTGCATGGTTTTCTTTGGGCAGGAGAGTTGGATTGAATGCATTCCTTTGGAGCCTTAGATTGTTGGGTTGTGTCTTTTAATGTTTCCCTGTGATCTGCATAACAGGAAGACATCAGTATTCTTATTCTGATCATGTGAATTTTGATTTTGCTTCTGGAATGTTTTAATTGTATTCTTTAATGTCATTGTAGAACCTCTCGTGAACACATGTGTCTGTAATGGTTTAGAGTAGGTATAAGGCGAGAAAGTGATTAGCTCTGGATGTCAAATGGATCTGGAGTTGATTTAATTGATACACTGTTTTGAAACACCAGACTTTTCTGGGGGAAAAAAAAATTCAGTGCTGACCTCTGTTAATTAAGAATGGCCCATAAGGGCTGTCGAGATGGCTCAGAGGGTAAGAGCACTGACTGCTCTTCCTGAGTTCAAATCCCAGCAACCACATGGTGACTCACAACCATCTGTAATGAGATCTGATGCCCTCTTCTGGTGCTTCTGAAGTCAGCTACAGTGTATCTATGTATAATAATAAATAAATCTTTGGAAAAAAAAAAGAATGACCCATAAATGTCTAGTCCAGCAGTGACTTGGTGTGTGTGTGTGTGTGTGTGTGTGTGTGTGTGTGTGTGTGTGTGTAGTGGGGGAGTTTGACACCCAGAAAGGGGCTTCCCCTTCTCAAAGGGGAATGGGGGAAGGATGTGCATGAGGGGGCCCTGGGAGGAGGGGAAGGGCTGATATTGGGTTGTAAAGGGGATAAGTAAATAAATATAATAATAAAAAAGAATGACTCATATGAAAGAAGAGGGTTGGATACTGGGGGTTAAAGGGTTAAGGAGGGAGTGTACGATGGGGAAGAAGAGGGCATAGGGGAGTGGGTTAACCAAAACTAAAGATGTATGAAAAGCCTTTGAAACACTCACTAATTAAGTATAGCATTTAAAAGGAGTTCAGACAGAGACTGCATGGATGGTTACTGCTGCTACTAGAAGACCTGGGTGTAAGCAGACACTGCCATGCCAGGCTTGATGTCCCTCCCTATGAGTCACTGCACAGGGACCCCACAGAGTCCCCAAAAGAACAAGTTGGTTGTCATTGCTCTTGGCTATCCACTATAACTGTATGGTAAGCATCCAGGAATAGTTCTTTAAGTCAGTAACTATGAGGTTAAAGTTTCAATTATCCCATGTGGTGTAAAGAGAAACTATGTTAGCATATGTGGTTAAATGAGAATGGCCCCAGTGTGCTCCTGTATTTGAATGCTTAGTCTTCAGTTGACTGGGGGAGCATTCGGAGGTGTGGGTTTGCTGGAGGAGGAATGTCGGTGGGGGCCCTCTTGGGTTTGAGGAGTCCAAAGCCTTGTGCCATTTTGAGTTAGCGCTCTCTGCCTCCTGTTTGTGATTGAAGATGTGAGCTCTTAGCTGTTTCTGCCACCAAACCCTTTCTCCACATCATGGACTCTAAGCATCTGAAGCCTGAAGCCCAGTTAAACACGTCATTTCTAAGTTGCCTTGGTCATGGTGTTTTGTCACAGCAATAAAAAAGTCACTAAGGCAGCAAATTTCTCCAAGTAACTTACAAGAGTGAAGACCAATGAGGAGTTGAGCATTGGAGACTGCACCTAAGGCTGTGTGAGCGCACAGCCCCAGTGCCTTGGGACAGACAAGAAATAAACTGTCATGAGGACAGGGTCCGGCACATGGCTCCTGCCATAAGAGTGTTACTGAGAGGTGGCAGGTCTTCTCCTGGGTCCTGACTCTTTACTGGAACTCAGCCTGGATGGACAGATGGGGCCTCCATGCCTCCCCATGTGGTCTCAGAGCTAGGTGAGTGACCCCAGCGCTGTTTGGCCTTTCACAGACTACCAATGGAAATGATTCTCGAGGGAGTCCTAGCATGCCACTCGGGTCCCAGGGGAAGCACTTGTTTGGATCTGAGATGTACCGAAAAAGTCTATGTGGGTCTCAAGGCCCTGGCACTTTTGGAAGGTGGTGGCAGCGGGAGGTCTTCAGATCAGATCGTAGAGGACACACCCGTGATTCAGGTAGTGGGAGAGTGCCCCTTTCTGTTTCTTTTTCACTCCTGTCAATGAAGCTGGGATTCTGCTCTGTCATGCACCACCACCTGTACCTTGGAACTTTCTGGAGGTGGACTATTACTGGAACATGGAGATCACGTGGCTAAATCAATGGAAGATTGATGGTGGCAATATCCACTTTCATGTTGTTGAAGCCAATGTAGAGACCAGAAGCCAAAAATAAACTACGCATGCTCCCCTCCCCCGAATTTTGCCATCTGGTCTCAAGGACTCAGGTGGTGCTACAGAGGACATACCTGTCCATCTGTCCAAATTGGGGAAGAACAGAGACCTAACTCTATAATCTTTTCTTTATAAATGATTCCTATTTGGCATATTTTAGAAAGTCTTCCATATCCCAAGGTTTTAAGTAAGAGACAAGCTACCAGAGAGGGCTTGCCTCTCCCAAACTACCTGTCCCGTGGGGTGAACGTGCTGCAGCAAACAACTGGTGTTTGTAGGTGGGGTCTACTAGTCCCTTGTCTAATTGCTGTGATAAAACACACAGCAAGAGCAACTTGGGGAAGGGGTGGTTCACTTTGGCTCACAGTTCCAGAGGATAAAGAGCATCGTGACAGGGAACATGGCAGCACTGCCTGGGGAAACTGGTCACATTGCATCTAAGTCAAGAAAGAGATGAACACTGGTGCTCCTTTTCCTTCAGCCCAAGTCACCGAGTGGGATGGTACCACCACAGTTAGGGTGGACCTTTCCACCTCACTAGCCTAATCAAGAAAATCCCTCACATCCACGTCCAGAACTTTGTTTCCATGGTGATTCTAGCTCTGGACACATTGACAATATTAACTATCACCTAGGTTTCTTTCATAGATTTCACAGATTTTACTATTAGCCAGTCAAATTGATGGAGATGTGCTGCATCCTTGCAACAGGCCTCAAAGGAATGAAGGCGTGACAGACACACATCCACAGAATCTGGGATCACATGGTCTGGGCTCTCTCATGGAAAAGGCTGCAGAACCCTGGGAACCCAGCCTGTTTAATACATACAGTTGGACACAGAGAGGGGTTACAGTTCATCATATAGCTGAATTAAAATGGCAGGGTTTATAGTATACAGCTGAACAAGGAGACAGGCTTAGCTGATCACTAGGAGCAGTCTCTGTGGGGGACCAGTCTTCAGGCGGTAAACATCCAGGAGGACAAAACTACAGAGGACATTTCTGCACACCCCATCAATGTTAGATCGTCAGACAGGAGGGGTGGCTTTTCCAGTCCCATGGCTCTAAGGCACTGGGCTCCTTGATACGGCTATGCCCATATCAAACAAAATACATTCACCAGGGCTCCAGTCACTATGGAGATAGAAAAAGATAACACTCAAGTCTGGCAAGAATGTGGAGAGACAGGCACCACTCTACATATATCATTCAGAGTACAAACCATGCCTCTCTGAAGAGCCACTGGGTACTTATAATGTAGTCTGAAAATTTTTTAGGCTCATACACCCATTTCTATTTAGCTCTAGTTGAGGTTCAGAAGTGTGGATAGAGATCTAAGTACGAAGGAGCTTAATCTAACTTTTTTTTTTTTCTGTGAGCAAAAAAGTTGAACTACCATTCGGCAGTATGATATAGTCCCAATTGGACCATTAAGCAAAACAAAACCCAAAACAAACAAGCAAAAAAACCAACTTCCAGGCAAATTACCACTGCCAAAGCCCACAGGTAACCGTCCTACCGGAGCTGCCGCGGGCACGCATGCGCGAGCACGGGCGCGGGGTGGGGCTTGCGCGGCTCTCCCTGCCCCGCAGCCACGCCCACCTCAGTTCGTTAACACGTGACCCAGTGAGTCCGGCTCTGCCTAGTGAGCAGCCCAGCCCAGCAGCCCAGCTCGGGGCCCAGCCCGGGGCCGAGCCTGGGGCAGTGCAGACTTGGTGACCTCAGAACCCGGAGGTGCGTGACCTCGACCCCGGAGCCGCGCAGGGGAGGAGCCGCCCGGAGGCGGGACTCTCAGTCCGGGTGCGAGGGAAGTGAGTGTGGGCTGCACGCCAGGTGGCGTTGGGGCGGGGGCAGGACCGGGCCACCGGGTGGGCTGCGGTCACGCACACCCCACTGGCTTGCCGGCTCGCCCGGCCTCCTGCGCGCCGAGAGAGAGCCGGAGCCGGTTCGGAAAGTCTCTCGCTGCATTGGCACTCTGGGGATTTGGACCGGCTCCAGAAAGCTCCATCTGAGCTTGTTTTCCGAGAACCTGTTGGAGTGTTTCTGCTTGTTTTGTTTTGTGAGGCTATGATAGACCTGGAGGGAAGGCTGCTGAACTTTGGGAAGAAAATGAAAATGAAAACATTTACTTATTTATTTGTAGAGATTTCCGTAAACTAGATGAAGACAAGAGATTATCCATTTTACAAGTCGAGGTCCACATCTGTTTCTTAGGGATGGTTTCAGCCGCGATTGTTATTCGTTTGTTGGCTTTCTGAGACTAGTTAGGTAGGCTTTACCTCCTTGTTTAGCTGAAGGTGATCTTGAACCCCTGATCCTCGTCTTGCCTCTGCCTCCCTAGTGTTGGTGTTACAGGCTCAGGCCAGGATGCCCGGCACTAATTTTTAATTATACTGTTTGTCCACTGTTAGATTTTTGTTTTGGAAGCTTTACTTTCTAAATCATTCCATGCTAGATTTCATATGTAACATTTAAAAGCAAACCCACCTATATTTAGAAACGGAGTTTCATTTGAGCACGTTAGGTACCTAGCACTGCCTTGCATGCTGTGGTTGCAGAGATAAGCAATGTGGACAGGGTGCCTACTTCTTTATGGTCACTGGCGGTGGGAATGCACACTGGGGCTGCCGCTGCAGGAATCAGTATGAAGCATTCGCAGAAGACTAACATGCGACCTGCCTGCACAACTTCTTGTTATAGCCAAAGGTCTAAGTTCTACCACAGAGATACATGCACTGTGTGCGGTACAGGGCTGCATAGGACAAGAAATGGAACTGGCCTAGGTGACTGTCGCCAGTTGGATTTTTTAAACTGATACAAATGAATTTTTAAAATCAGTACATATACACAATAGAATTTTACTTTGCCACAAAGAAAAATGAAATCATGATATTTGTGGGAAAATGATGGAACTAGAAATGACCCTGCTAAGTGAAATAAGCCGGACTCACACAAATGCTGGTCAGCCATGGATACCTGAACACAATGCCTCCCTCTCCCAGAATCTACCATTGGCCAATAGTTCAGAAGTAAGTAGTGGTGCCTCATAAGCCACTCCCCTGATCCCCATCTTGACAGGGCCAGCCTTGTGCGAGCTCAGCACAGTAACGAGGTTGCTGGGCGTTTATGATTGCAGTGGCAGTGCTATATCTAATGAGTGGGATTTCAGAGCACTTCCTCTGTCCGCTGCCTTTGAAGTCTTTTGGTTCCCTGTCTTACAGTTGTTCCTAAGCCTTAGAAGGGATGCTATAAACATCTTATTTCGGGCTGATTCCTCAGCTTTCCTTAGCCTCAGTATCTATACTGAATTCCATGAGACTCTGCATTCACCGTCGATTGCAAAGAGAGGTTTCTCTAGGGCTGAGAGCAGCATTTATTTGGCTATGCTGCTTATAAGCACAGATACTTAGAAGGACAGTTTGACTCTTCATCAATTAAGCTCAACAACAGTAATAAGTTTCCCCCAGGACCTCTCTAGGCATAGGCTATAGACAGGTTTTTCAGTACTGGGCATTGGTTCCCATCTGTCCACAAATCCAGTCAGAGAAGGATTGGTTGTCTCCCTAAGAGCTGTGCCACTATTACAATGGTGGCTCCATCTTGCCTGGCAGGTTATGATTATAGTTCATAGAGTCTCGGCTAGTTAAGAGTTGTCTTTTCTCTCCATAGCACCAATGGCACTAACAGCTAGCCAGCGTGGAGGAGGTTTCCAGGTCACTTGTAGCTTCATTTCTTTGTATCTTGGAACCAAGAGATGTGGAACCTTCAGCAGTAGAGCTTTGTCATCTAGTTCTGGTGGACAACCAAGGCTTGGCAAGAGCCTGTGCTGTTTGGGGGTACCTCTGGGGCTTCTCCAACCAACAATTCCCATGGAAGTGTAATGGTTTGAACAAGAATGGCTCTCTTAGGTTCGTCTGTTTAAATGCTTGGTCCCCAGTTGGTGGGACTGTTTGATAAGGATTAGGGGATGTGGCCTTGTTGGAGGCCTTGTTGGAGGACTTGTTGGGCTTTGAGGTTTCAAAAGCCCATGCCATTTCCAGTTAGTGCTCTCTCTGCTTCCTGCCTGTGATCAGATAGAAGCTCCCAGCGACTGCTCCAGTGGCAGGCCAGCTTGCCTACCGCCATATCCCCCAGCAAGATGACAGATTCTGATCCCCTGGAGTCACCAGCCACAATAAAGTCTTTTATAAGTTTTCCTGGTCATAGTGTCTTCGCCACAACAGAAAAGTAACAAAAATAGGTGAAGTCCCACCAGGCATGTGTCTAGAGCAGTATTAGCTAGTCTTGAAAGTTATCTACCTTCAGAACTTTTATATTTTTCAACGGGGTTTCCATGACTCTTGGAACCCTTCATTTTGGTTCACACTCTCCTTCCCTCATCTCTTCCATCCTCCCAAACTAAGTCTTTCTGCCCCAGTACCCGAACATCTGTACTCTGTATATGGAGCAGCCCTTGAGACTCTGCTCTTTAAAGTCTCCCTGTTCCCAGTACCCTTGTCCAGTGTCCTGGCTTCCACATGTATTCCAAACTAGACACACAAAATTGAGGATTTGAGGATTTGAAGATAAGATTCTGGATCTTAATTCTCATAATTGTGTGGGGATATGTGGGTCATGAAATTAGAAAGGACTCAGTAAGAGCAGAAAGCTCAGGGATGGCAGGAAGAGAATGGTTAGGAGCACTGGCTGCTCTTCCAGAGGACCTGGGTTTGATTCCCAGCACCCACATAGCAGTTCAGTTGCCTGTACCTCCAGTTCCAGGGCCGTCTTTGGCTCTCTGCAGATGCCGCATGCATGAATATAAACATGCATACAGGCAAACACTCATATGCTACACATACACACTACACATATTTTATACATATATATGTGTGTGTATGTATGTATATATATATATGTATACATATCACATAACATGAAGGCAGAAGGTGTTATTTCCAGAAGGAACGGATCCAGAGATCAGGAAGGAGAGTGGAGAAATTTTAAAAAGACAAACAGAATGAAAATGTCTTGATGAAACCTGTAATTATTACAAACTGAGTCTAAAAAATTACCTTAGAATAAACACCAGGAACACCAAAGATTTGTAAATGAAATCAGTCAACATTGCTGAAATTTACAAAAAGGGATCAGACCGTATGTTTTTATGAGCTATGGAAAGGAATTTGGATTTTAGGTTTTTAAAATGTGTTTCTGGATTGTGTGTGGTCTGGACAACTCTGCTCCATTAGCATTTGGTTTCCAAGCCTCAAACCTTTTGTGTCTTTGTGCAGACCATGACAAGGCAGCTTTCAATACAGCTACATTTTGAAGGAGACTTTGGGATTTTTCCCTCCATCAGTAAATCATATTGTGAAGCAAATAGCTTGGCTCTCTGGTGGAGGGATCAGCTGATACAGTTAAAAGTTGTAACATTTTTTGAGTTGACATTAATAGGTCTGAGGTAAAGCTGGTTTTTAGGCTCCAAAAATGAAGCAGGCTCTCTTGGGTTTGTTGTTTAATCATTACCTCCAAATTATCCCAGGTAATGAATTGTCCTTAAAAACTGGACTTTTGTGGGGTAGATTCTTTTACGCAGGCTTGGATTTCCCTGATTTCTAGGGTGACATGTGACTTTGACTGGTTTAAAAACTCACAGGCTGTTTACTTTGTGTGAGGAACATGGTGAGGCTGATTCACACGCTGGCTGATCACGGTGATGACGTCAGCTGCTGCGCCTTCTCGGCTGCCCTCCTGGCCACCTGCTCCTTGGACAAGACCATCCGCCTGTACTCCCTAAGTGACTTTGCTGAACTGCCGTACTCCCCGCTGAAGTTTCACACCTATGCCGTCCACTGCTGCTGTTTCTCACCCTCAGGACACGTTTTAGCATCATGCTCGACAGACGGGACTACGGTGCTGTGGAGCTCGCACAGCGGACACACCCTGACCGTGTTGGAGCAGCCGGGTGGCAGCCCTGTGCGCGTCTGCTGCTTTTCCCCAGACTCTGCCTACCTAGCGTCAGGGGCTGCCGATGGATCCGTTGCTTTGTGGAATGCACAGACATACAAACTATATAGGTATGGCTGTTTAAACCCTGCCTGGCTTGAATCCCGTTAAGATTTTTTTTTTTTTTTTTTTTTTTTTTTTTTTTTTTTTGGTTTTTCGAGACAGGGTTTCTCTGTGTAGCCCTGACTGTCCTGGAACTCACTCTGTAGACCAGGCTGGCCTCGAACTCAGAAATCCCCCTGTCTCTGCCTCCCAAGTGCTGGGATTAAAGGCATGTGCCGCCACTGCCCGGCAAATTTTATTTTTCATTGTGGTAAAACAGACATAGTTGATGCATTCGTTGAAATTATTAAGTACTCTAGAACCGTAACCTTCTTTATGCGAACAGTTGAAATCATCTCATGTTCTCCCTGCCTGGTGTCTGTAGAGCTGGGCAACAACTGCTGCTCCTCTGTGGCCTCAGAGCTGAAGAAAGTGTTGCTTTTAAGCGGTGTTCAAGGGTTAACCTAGCATAACCAGACAGCTCAGAAAGGATGGGTGCCTGGCTAAGGAGGGCTTGCCACTGGTGAGGAGTGATTTCCACCTCTGTGGCCCAGGTTCCTTCCTGCATGTGATTAACAGCGCTCTAATTGCCCAGGGCTCTCCAGTTTGTTTTCTTATCTGAGGACCAGTGTTGCCAGGACAGCACTTTGAACTGTCTTCCCAGGAGAACTGCGGTACACATGTGGGTTTTGTTCATAATGAACTTGTTTGATGCTGAGGCGCAGAGTCTTAGAATTATCTGATTTGAATACAGAAATTCAATGTGGTTTTTATTTTAATAGCATGTCTTTTCAGTAAGAAATCATTCTGAATATTTTAAATAAGGCCACTGTGGGTTGGAGAGATAGCTCAGCGGTTAAGAGCACTGACTGTTCTTCCAGACGTCCTGAGTTCAAATCCCACAACCACATGGTGGCTCACAATCATCTCTAATGGGATCCAATGCCCTCTTCTAGTGTGTCTCAAGATAGCGACAATGTACTTATGATAAATAAATAAATAAATAAATAAATAAATAAATCTTTAAATAAAGCCATTGTTAGGCTTGGTTGATTTTTGCTTTTTTTGAGGTTTTAATGTGCTCATAGACTTGCTATGAAAATATAAAGATATGAGATTGTAGCTCAGGTCTAGGCTCATGGGTATCAGCTACTGTGTTTAAGACCTTGCTGTACCCTGTAGAAAGTGTGTCCGTGAGTAGCGTCTGACGCTTTATTGTGTAGGCATCCTGGTTCTGTCACTTCTAAGGGACTGTAATAGAAAGTCAGAGCCTCTGACCCTCACGCCCTCCTTTTCTGTTCTGTTTCAGGTGTGGTAGCGTCAAGGATAGCTCATTGGTGGCCTGTGCGTTTTCTCCCGATGGAGGCCTCTTTGTCACTGGCTCCTCCGGCGGGGACTTGACAGTGTGGGATGACAGGATGAGGTGTCTACACAGCGAGAAGGCGCACGATCTCGGGATCACCTGCTGCAGCTTTTCCTCACAGCCTCTCTCTGGTTGGTTGGCTTCACTCTTTTAAGCGCGGGCTCCCTGTCTGTAATTCCTGTGACTTGGTCCTTTGAGTCTCCACGTCATCGTTAGTACTGAGGGCCTCTCCATTCTATTTCGGAATCATCCTTCTGCCTCTTCTCTTTGTAGATCAACATGAATCGTGAAGAACTCTAACAGGAAAAGTTTGTCTCTTTTAAAGTCTGTGCAGGACAATTCGGCTCTTCACAGTAGGCTCGCTTGCACCGTTGCTTTTACTGTCTTTTTCAAAAATTAAAATTGAGGTAGAAACGGGAAGTTTATAAATTCAGGAAGGGATGGGGCTCTAAAGTTGCTAAGCAACTTGCTGTGCAAGCCAGGAGGCATACGTTTGAGTCTCCAGCACCACCAAGCAATCCAGCAGTGGCGTGTGCGCCCCTGTAATTCTGTAATCCCAGCACTGGCGAAGCTGAGTCAGGGGGACCCTGGGGCCTGCACATGAGCCTAGCCAGATGAGCAGGGTCCAGATTGGGACTGATAGAGCTTTTCTCATCATCTGTGGGAAGCCACCTAATACCGATCTCTGGCTCCAGTGTGCCTGTGCACGCGTGAACATGTACACTCAACACATTGGAAATAGAAGTAACATTTCACCTTTACTAATTTAATCTTCTAAAGACTAAGATGTTTGACAACATAACTCATTCTTTCTTTAAAGATGCGACAAGAATTCCTGATTAAACTAAACTCTTGGTTTTCAGTAGAGACATTGGATAGGGCGGTTAGGCTTGTTCATTTTCCCTGCCTTTGTTAGAGGAGAGATTCTGCCTCTGCCCTCTCTAGTCTTGTCATCAGATCTGAGGTATCTGTAGCAACAGAGGAACCACAAGAGTAAATAACTTACCCTGGTGGATGTCAGTTGAATGATAATAGATACAAATTAACTAAACTCCCCCCTCATAGGAAGCCTTTCAAATCTGGTATGTGTACCATAGGGTTCAGTCCCCTCATGCTGCTAGCTGTGATGCTAGCGGCAGCCCTGGCACAGCAAGAAGACAGAGTGGCTTCCACATTCCCCTTATTCCAGAGCCCTCAGTGATTCAAGTAGAATGAAGGTCAAATTTCAAATCCCAAAGCACAATACATCAGTATCCGTCTAGCATGTCGAACCTAACCCTGATTGAAGTGTGGAAACTCAGTCCCGGCTTTACACGGTCTCGCCACGCAGTTTTTTCCATCTCTTGTATTGAATTTGTTTTTCAAGCAATCTCCCTCTGAGCCCTTTACCTAGTGGACACTAGAGCTCGCCAGTCAAGATTGCTTGATTAGATGAAATCTTTTCTTTTTTAACCTTTTAACATTTTATATATGTTTAATAGGTTTTATTTGAACGAACCCATTCTTCCTTCAAAGTCTCTGCCTAATTTAGCTAAACATTTTTGATGATTGTTTTGTGCTATTTATTCCCAGAATGGCTTATAACAGACAGGAACCATTTCACCCATTTTTGTGGTACCTTCTCCACGTCTTTAAGGCATGCACTTGCTGAAAAAGAACATTGCAAAGAGGCACACTAACTAGGCAAGAAAGTTTTCACTTTTGCCAAAGGGTCTGCAGTGACGCAAGCCAGGAGACCAAGCACCTCCGGGTGGGCCGACCCTTTACCTCCAGGAGGGTGTGTGCATGTGAAGCCACCATGTAAAATGGCGACTGTGCTGTTAGGCAGCAGCTGTGGAAGAGCTGCCACCGACTTCTGAGATGCCAACTTGATTTGGTTAATTTTGCTAAACTGTGTAATATTTTCCAGCAGATCAGCTGGATTGATATGATTTTACATTTATGTAATTCAAGTTTTCCTCTTGGCCAAATCAAATGGAAAATCAATTATTATTATTCTTTGTGCATTACAGAAGGCTTTTAAGAATTGGTACTTCAAAGGGCAATTACGTTGGGTGTGATTAACCATTTACCATTCTTAAAATAGCTGAATTTTCTAATTTCTCTTTTGCATTAATGACAGCCTTGTAACTTCTAAAATTCAGTTGGAAGATATTCTGCTTTCATGGCTAAATGCTGGCTTATTTGATAATATTATTATATTTAATAAATATTATAATATATAATAATAAAATGTTAACAGAACTTTGAGCCTAAAGGACTTTTTTAAGAAGTCAATTTTAGACTAAAGTTATAAAACTATGTAATACATAAAAAATTCTGTAATCATTTTATTAGTGTTAGCTAACAAACATTCCTGGTCTACATGCCATAAGTGAGTCACATTAACAGACCGCAATATGATGAAAACTTCTTGGTTTAAATGTTTTATCAATTCTTGGTATTTATTTGTGTTTTTCTGCTTTGCTGTTTTTAGGCGGAGAAGGCCTCCAGTCTTACCAGTTGGCGTCATGTGGTCAAGACTGTGAAATCAAACTCTGGATTGTTACTATTACCCGTGTCTTAGGTAGGTTTTAACCATCTAAAATTACCTGTGACCTACATAAGATTCTTACCTTTTTAAAAAATTCTTTTTAACTTAAGATACTCTGGATATTTTAAATGATAGTAAAAACCTGTTTTAAGAATGTTTTATTTAGTTGGATGTTGTGGAACATACTTAAAATCTGAATACTTGGGAGATGAAAGCAGGAAGATGAGCAGGTCAGTTCCAGCTACAGCCTGTTTTTTTCCGTGTGCAGAGAAAGCCTCCTTAGACAGCATGTTTCTGCACCTTACTCTGCTTGATGGTATCACAGGGCACAGATAAGCCTGCGTCCTGGACCCGCATATAAACCCTTCTGTGTACGAGTTCCACAGTCAGCAGTGACGTAGCTGACTTCTGTTTGACTGTTGAGATGAACACTTGAAAACTCACCTTGTGTGCTGGAGTCTGTCAGTGTCTTAAGGTTCCTACTGCTCTCCCAGGTTAAAACCCATTTGTCCCGCTTTGAGCTTGAAGCCTTTGTTGCTCTTACAGCGTTCCTGTCTGGGTAAATGTGGATGTCTCTGGCCACAGCTGGCCCTTCAGCACAGATGTCACCCATACCCCATAACCTCTTATGGCTATCCTATATGTTGGCTTCAGTACACACTGAGTTCTGTGTGTTTACTTTAAAGAGAGTTGTGTTTATTTTTTAGTAATTCTAAAAAGCATAAAAAGGATTTTATGGTTGTACTTTCTTTTGTTTGTTAGTTTTGAGACAGGGTTTCTCAGTGGGCAAACTGGCCTCAAACTCACAAAGATCTGCCTGCCTCTGCCCCGGGTGCTGGGACTAAGGGTGTGTGCTACCACTGCCCAGCTATAGTTGTACTTTCTAAGAGTTCTATAGATATTGTGGATTTGTAGAATGTGTAAATTACAAGTGACTTATGTACAGAAGACAAAATGTTTGGTAGTGTCAGGTTTTACAAAATGTAAGCATTCGATATTTTTAAGGCTTTTAGGCAGTTGGCCAGCCCATCTTTAACTTATCTGGCAGATAAATTGCACACACTTCACATGTTTAAAAATGTTGGTTATTATAAAATTGTTTCAGCCTAGTTTTTGCAGAGTATATCATTTAAAATAAGCTGTCATTGGCAGCACTGATCGATTTAATGGGTTATAAGAAAAAAATTATTATAGGACCATGTTTGTGTTGGACATAGGGCTACATACCCAGCTTCTACTGAATTTTAAAAAATTTCTCATAAAACTATATTATATTATCTGCTTATCTGAATGGATATCAAAGCTGCATGAAGAATTTTATGCTTTTATTTTTTGTTACTCACATTATTAAGTGTATTAATGAAATAGTATTGACTTAAACTGTAGGCATAATCAGCTTGCTAATTTCTCTCACCTTGTTAATTACAGGCTTTGAATTAAAATATAAAAGCACACTAAGTGGGCATTGCGCCCCTGTTCTGGCCTGTGCTTTTTCACATGATGGAAAGATGCTTGCATCGGGGTAAGCTATCTATAATTAACGCCTTAATGCTCCTAGAGACCTTCTCTGTTGTTGGTGCCATAGTGTGTGTGCGGAGGTCAGAGCACAACTTGTAGGGATTTTTCCTCTCCTTCCCCTCAATGAGTTCTAGGCCGGGGCTCAGATCATCAAGCTTGGTGGCAATCACCTTTACCTGCTGAGCCATTCCACCAGCCCACTGTTTCTTATCCTTTCCTGTACTTCATATTTGGGTCTTCTAAATTCTATCCATTGAGAGGTATAGTGCTACGTTAGCATGGTTAGTTTGTATCCACTCCCCCAAACAATAATGGTAGAGATTCATTTTGATTTTTTTTTTTAACTTATGTTTTTTCAAGATAGGGTTTCTGTGTATAGCCCTGGCTGATCTGGAACTCATTCTGTAGACCAGGCTGGCCTTGATCCACCTGCCTCTGCCTGATGAGTGCTAGGATCAAAGGTGTGCGCCACCACCACCAGCCAGCTTGTTGTGATGTATTTTCTCCCTGTGCTTCTTATAAGATGAGCAGGTAAATCACACCTATTTCCAAGGTAAACAGCCTTGCTCACAGCAGACAGGCTTGGGCATATTTAAATGATCTGTTGCTGTAGAGAAAGTTACCTTTCGGTCTCATTGCGAAAGGAAACTCCCAATGTGAGTCATGTTTTCCCTTCTAGATGGTCCTAAAACTTTTAGTATGTGGTGTTCCCTACACTCGCTTTAGCATATCTACATGTGGGCTTAGTTTTACCTCGCTAGGAGTTTTTGTTTAGACCAGTAAGCTGGGCAGCGGGGCAGCGTGCTCTCCGGGTGAATAGCAGAGAGCATCTGGAAGAGTGGCTTCTCTCCTTTTTCCTCATGGGTACCAGGGAGTGACCACAAGTCCTCAGGCTGGGCCACAGGCACCTTTACGCACTGAGCCATCCGGCCAGACCACAATGCACTGGTTGGATGGAACTTGCTCTGCAGACCAGGTTGGTCCTAAACTCTTGGTGATCGCTTATCTGCATCTCCTGAATGCAGAGATTGCATGGTGTGGACCACGGTGGCCAGCAATGCTAGGGATCCTTTTCCTAAATCTGTGGAATAATGTTCCATCAAGTTTTAGAGATTCTTACCTCCTCTGCTGTTGCCTTTGTCCCTCCCTCCCTCTCTCTGAGATGTCAGTTAAATGCAAACTGTACCTTCTCACTCTGACTGTTATGTCTTTTAGCCTTTTTTATATTTTTATCTTTTTTTTATGTGTATGAGTGCTTAGTCTGTGTAATACATGTATGCCTGATGCCCATGGAAGCTGGAAGAGAGTGTCAGATCCCCTGGGACTGGACTTACAAATGGTTGTGAGTCACCCTGTAGGTGCTGGGAATCAAACCAGGTCCTTTGCTAACTTAGCCAATGCCCTTAACCAACGAGCCATCTCTCCAGCTCATTTCTAACTTTTTATATTTCATTCTTGATTAATCTTTTACTAATGCTTTCTTCAACTACTGTGCTACTTAAAACTTTTAAATTAATTAATTAATTAGTTAATTTTATGTATACAAATGTTTTGCCTACATGTATGTGTCCCAAGTGCATATGTCAAATGCCCTGGAGTTGGAGTTATGAGTAGTTGTGGGTGCTAAGACTAGAACTCAAGTCCTGAGGAAGACCAGTTAGTGCTGTTAGCTGCTGAGCCATCTCTCCAGCCCCTACTGTACTACATTCAACAGTCTCTCGACTTACAAGTTTGCTTAAACTTCAGTTTTGAAGTTTCTCATCAGCTTTTTTTTTTTAAGGCTCTTTTGACAAGTTTTATGATTCCTATTCTCAGTTGGAACATTGCTTTCAAATGTTATGCAGCTTCATTTGAACACACACGATTGGCTCAGTTACTTTATAATCTTTTTTCTTCATAAAATTGTTATTGTAGTTTGACATCCTAGCCTGTTTTCAGATGAAAACAAAAGATATGATCCCTTTGTTGTTTAGATTTTTTAAAAAAATTCCTAGACACTTCCATAAGACAGGCTCCATCCTCCTTTGACATTAACTTTTAAGATTTATTTTATCGTGTATACTTATGGGCATGAGTGTGTGACCATATCAGGGTGTGTGCATGTGAGTGCAGGTACCAAGGATGCCAGCGGTGGCAGAAAACCCTGGTACTGGTGAGGGCTCTTGGTGACCCTGGTAATGATGAAGGCTCTGGGTGACCCTGGTACTGGTGAGGGCTCTGGGTGCTGAAACAGGTACTCTGCACCAGCACTGTGCCATCGCTCTGCCCCCTCCCCCAGTCGCCTCTGTCCTCTTTTGGCAATGTTAGGAATCAGACTCAGCACCTTGCCCATGCCAGGCATTGCACTACTGCAGAGCTAACCCACGATTGACTCATTGGAGAGTGGGAGGAGCCTTGCTTCAGTGCCTAAACATTCTTGAAATTTAGTATGCACTATGGCCAGAAAAGCTTTCCGAGAAAATTCATCCGTTTGCCTCTGTTTGTAATACTTACTGTTTTGAAATGAAATGACGCATGATTCTCTATATTCTAGACTTACTATTGCCCACTCTATAATTTTACACATTCTGTAACAGCAAAATTAGATTACTGTATTTGTCTCCTTTCTTTCTTGTCCATGTGGCCAAATTCAAATATCTGGATGTACACATGTGGTGCATACACACCGACATAAACACATAATAAGCACACAAGTAAATAAGTAAATAAATAATAAATCTGTATCTTCTTTTTTTTGGTGGTGGGGGGGGGGAGTTCGAGACAAGTTTTTTTTATGTAGCTCTGGCCGTCCTGGAATTCACTCTGTAGACCAGGCTGGCCTCAAACTCAGAAATCTGCCTGTCTCTGCCTCTCAGGTGCTGGGATTAAAGGCGTGCACCACCACCATCCGGCTATAAATCTGTATCTTTAAATAAAAACAAACAGCAGTAGGAAGGAGGGAACTGCAGAGCAGAGACCCAGGAGGGTCGTAAGCCATGCCCCTAGGTTCTCAGAGACAGCCCCTAAGTGCTCTGGCCTAGTGGAGGGATACATGGATTTATACTGTGACAAGACTTCTGGGAGGCAGTTAGAGAAACAGGGAGCCTGAGTTAGATCACAGGGGGCCAGTTTTGGGGGGGTCATACCTTGCACGAGTCATACTACTCCATGTCATTGGGGTGACATATTAGATATTCTGTATATCAGATACATCACAATTCATACCAGTGGCAAAATTACAGTTATGAAGTAGCAACAAAAATAATTGTATGGTTGCGGGTCACCGCAACATGAGGAACTGTCTTAACGGGTCTCAGCATTAGGAAGGCTGAGGACCACTGGGCTAGAAGCTTGAGCTTCTGAGGCCCTAGAGAGGCAGTGGGTGTGGCTAGAATGGAGGGCTGGCTCTCACCAGCCACGCAGGATGGAACTCAGGAAGAGTCACTTTGACTTAATGACATAAAAACGATACAGTACGGGGGCTGGTGAGATGGCTCAGTGGGTAAGAGTACCCGACTGCTCTTCCAAAGGTCCAGAGTTCAAATCCCAGCAACCACATGGTGGCTAACAACCATCTGTAATGAGATCTGGCGCCCTCTTCTGGAGTGTCTGAAGACAGCTACAGTGTACTCACATATAATAAATAAATAAATCTTTAAAAAAAAAAGATACAGTAATTATGAACTAAAAACTATAATAGCTGACAGAATTCAACAATAGAAATACCCTTTTGGATGGCCTAGTCAGCCATCAATGGAAAGAGAGGCCCATTGGACTTGCAAACTTTATATGCCCCAATATAGGGGAATGCCAGGGCCAAAAGAATGGGAATGGGTGGGTAGGGAAGTGGGGGGCGCTATGGGGGACTTTTGGGATAGCATTGGAAATGTAATTGAGGAAAATATGTAATAAAAAATATTAAAAATTAAAAAAAAGAAATACCCTTTTGAAAATATAGTACAAATATAATTCTGAATAAATAACAATGTATACTTGTGTTGTAAACAACACAAATGTACAGTTTGACTTATATACAGTACATCAGATAAACATATTTTCTGGTAGAATGGAAACAGTGCCATATGTTATACAAATAGATTCTACACGTAATGATTTTGTAGGTAAAAGTCCTCTGGAAGACTTTTAATATAGAGAAAACTAAGTTCTTACTTTAGTTTGCTTTTGTCACTATAACCAAATATTTTCCTTTTAAATCACATATAATTTTACTATATGTATTCTGTGTGTGTGTGTGTAAGCACATGTCCCGCTGGGTTTTCTTTCTTTAGGTGATGCTGGGTCTGAACTTAGGGCTCTTGCACATTAAGGCTAAAATCTCTCTAAGGCTATGGCAGTCTAACGCACACTCAAGACTTAGAGCAACTCAGACTAATGCCAAGATGGATGCGCTCTTAACTTGTGCTTAAAACACCTGGCCTACACTGTTGAATCTTTTCCCCAGGTCTTCCCGTTCTTGCCACACAATCAACCAAGCAATCATATTTGCCACTGTTTTAGATGGGGTCTTGTTCATATCAAAAGATGAATAATATATATATATATATATATATAGCTCGGGGCATGGGCTGGAGAGATGGCTCAGCAGCTAAGAGCACTGACTGGTCTTCCAGAGGTCCTGAGTTCAAATCTCAGCAACCACGTGGTGGCTCACAACCGCCTGTAATGAAATCTGATGCCCTCTTCTGGTGTGTCTGAAGTCAGCTACAGTGTACTTAAGATATAATAAATAAATATTAAAAAAAAAAAAAAAAAGCTCGGGGCCATGGGCACTGTGATTGTAATTCTATTACCGAAGAAGCTGCAACAGGAGGATTATGAGTTTAAAGCCTAGGGTTACAGAGTGAGCCTTGCTCAAAAGACAGAGCAAATTCTTTGTTGACCCAGGACTTATAAAGGAGAGCTCAGAGTTGAGTTTCTTCTCCTGGCTGAGGAACAGGCTAATGGGCAGAGCGATCATGTGAGGTTAAACACGTGTATGGCTGTCTCATGTGCTGAGCACTCTGCAAGGAACATGCTCTGCAGGACATGGGGACTTGTGAGTCCTAGCCCTCATAGTTGATGTCCATGATGATTACTCTGGGGCCTGGTAGCTCCCTTCTTTCCACACCACAGGAGAAGCCCTGCCCTGGCTGTGCCTTCTTTCCAGTTCTTCTCAGAGCTCTGTTGTCTGTCACTCTTTCTTGTATTGTGTCACTCTTAGGTGGCTAGCTTTTTATAACATAAAGTTGCAATTTTGAATGCTTTAGGTATATGCTCCTGCTCTAAGGCAGTGATCTTAACCTTCCTGATGCTGCCACCCTTAGATACAGTTCCTCATGGTGTGGTAACAAAACATTATTTTTGTTGCTACTTCATAACTGTGTAACTTTGCTACTCTTATAAATTGTAATGTAAATGTCTGATATGCAATCCCTCGAAGGGGCCATGACACAGGTCCAGAACCACTGTTCTTGGTTCCATTCAACTGTTTTTCTAGATATTTTAAGTTCATTTGGATATACAAATGAGTGAGTGATTTGAAATAAGCTGGTGGAATACAAGTATTTAAGTTCTTAAAGCAGGCTCCTGGGTGAGGCAGGAAGAGATGAGTGGGTAATACGAGAGGAAGGTTTCCTGTGCACTCAGTCATCAGGAGACACAGACTGTGAGCCTGAGACAGGGAGACAGAGAAAACCAATGCACAAGGAAGGGGAAGTGTGCGCACACAGTGGCTCAAGGGCAAATGAATAGAAGAGTAAGATCCTGGGTTGGAAGCTGTAAGCAGAGACGGGGCTGACATGTGAAAAGTGGTAGGATTTAAATGTGCAGATAGGCGGATATAAAACTGGAAATGTGTTCCTGATTAAAATGTATCATGTAAGTCCATTTCACCTCACTACATTATAATACTGAAGACTAGGTATCTTATAAAGAAAAGCAGTTATGGGGCTAGAAAGATGTTTTAGTGGTAAAGAGCTCCTGCTGGCTTTCCAGAGGACCTGAGTTCATTTGCACCATGTCAGGAGGCTCACAGCAGCCTTAACTCCAGCCTCAGAAGATCTGATACTTGCTCTTAGTCTCTACAGGCACTTGTACATGTGTGGCATACATATAATATATGGATATAAAATATAAATAAATATACCTATGTATTTTTATTTTTATATATAAATATATAAATATATTTATATATAAATATATTTTATTTTTATAAATAAATATATTTAGTTATATATAACTAAATAAATTTTAATATATATTTTAATATTTTAAATAAATAATATATAAATAAATAAATTTTGCCTGGAACTTACTCTCTAGCCTTGAGCTCACAGAGATCCACCTGCCTCTGCCTCCCAAGTGCTGGGATTAAAGCTGTGCACCACCATACACAGCCAAGAAGTAATGTATCGAGACAGTAAACCAGGGGTCAGTGCAAGCTTCCTTACAACTTGCTTGCAGAAGGACTGACTTGGAGTCCCAAAAGAACCACCTTAGTCTCTTTTGAGAGGAGGGCAGCCAGGAACCTAATGGCCTTCCACCAAGGCCTTCCTCTTCAGAAGTCCGCCTCCTCTTATGTCCCCATGGCGAGGACCAAGATTCTAACACATTTGTGATAAACACAGACAGAATCAGAGCGGCTAGGCTGGATAAAAAGGCACAAGGCACGAGAGACTTCCATGGAACTCAGACTAAAGTTATCCCAGTACAGCCCTGAAGCTGCCTTTCTTTCCCTTTTGTGTTCTAAAGAACATACCCAGCCGGGTGTGGTGGCACACACCTTTAATCCCAGCACTCGGGAGGCAGAGGCAGGTGGATTTCTGAGTTCCGAGGCCAGCCTGGTCTACAAAGTGAGTTGCAGGACAGCCAGGGCTACACAGAGAAACCCTGTCTTGAAACCCCCCCCCCCAAAAAAAAGAACATACCTAGGCCTGGTTTATGGTCGGTATGTGTTCTTCCCCTGACCCCTGGACCTCTGACCCCAGCTCTGCCACAGCTTTAGAAGCAGGTCTGACATGTGAGACCTGCCAGAGAAAGTATTGAAGGCACAGTAAAGAATCAAGTCCATTTAAGTCAGTATTCTCTTGAGGACAAAAAAAGGATATTTTGGTTTCTTCCTGTGTTAAAAAATGAGAAAAAACAAAACAAAACAAAAAAATCCCAGACACCATGCCTTTGGCTTTGGGGCAGCATGGTCCCACACTCATTAATTAATATTAATTAGATCATAACTCATAATTAATAACATCAGAAAACCAGGGAGTGTAGCTGGAGCTGAGCCACATGACCCCATTGCCTTTCCCTAAACTACAGTCCGTCTGATTTCTGGCTGCTAAGTAGGAAGGAACCAGAAGGCCAGAAACCCTATTCCTGAAAACACGTGCTCCTTCTCCCCCACCAGCACCCACTTCTATTTGGTTCTGCATGTGAACACTGGGTCCTGTTGTTCTGTGACGCAGCCACCTGCTCCCTTACATGCCACAGTGACTAGCAGAAGGTGACTTAACGCTACACTCCCTAAAACTCAGCCTCTCTCTTTCCCTTACTCTCATTACGATAACACTTGTCCCAATCCAGTGCACACATAAGTCACGGACAATAGTCCTGCCCCCTAAGTGACGTTACATCTGAAGGCAGTGTCACAAAGTGGCATTCCCTTTTTGTTTTGTTGTTGACCAGACGCCCAAGCAGTGTACACATTTGAGACACAGTGTCACGTGGACCAGGATTGTGTTTGCTACAAACTCATGAATGGGCTCTGGTCAGCTGCATGTGAGAATGGGGATCATTCCTTTAGAAGCTTAAGCCGATTTGAGTGTCTGTCTGTCTGTCTGTCTGTCTCTCTCTCTCTCTCTTTCTCTGTGTGTGTGTGTGTGTGCACGTGCAAGTGTGCATATATTGGCGCTATGGATTTTTTATTTGTCTTTCGTGACATCTTTAACATTTAATGTGGTGCTGAGGTCCAGCCACACTGCTTGGGTACAGCAGCATACCCAAGCTCCATAGCCCCACAGTTAGAGGCTACTGTTGTGCAGCTATTGTTTATCTTGGATGAATGACAACAGTGATGTTGCTATGAAATTGGGAAGTCCCATCCACCATGTTACCTTCTCTGTTTTTTATTTTATTTTTTTAATTTTAAACATTTATTTACTTTTTTGGATTTTTCGAGACAGGGTTTCTTTGTGTAGCCCTGGCTGTCCTGGAACTTAATCTGTAGACCAGGCTGGCCTTGAACTCTCAAAGAGATCCACCTTCTCTGCCTTCTGAATGCTGGGATTAAAGGCATGTGTTAGCCCAGCCTGATTTACTAATGTCACCCTTTAGGGTTTATTTAAAAGATGCTAAAAAAATGGATATTTCCATAAGAATTTTAGATTCTTCAGAAATGATAACTTGTAATTTACAGAATTCAGGACTAAATGAGAAAGTCTATCAATTTATGTCTGGCATATACAATATTTGGTAATTTTCCTTCTGTGTTTTGGATTTTTTGTATGCAAAATATATTACATGTTTCCTGTCATAGAGTTGAAGTTTTCAAAGTATAATTCTTATTTTGAATTTATGACGAAGGTTCTGAGTTGAGTATACACTGTCAGTGTTCAGTCGCCTACTGAGCAGAGAACGTTAAGGTAACGTTAAGTGTGCCGCCTTCACTGTAGCCTAGTCCATTTTCATAATACAGACAGTTACAAAGACGGTCTCAGCACTCACCTTGCTGACCTCGCCGTGGGCATGGTGCTGGCAGAAAGACTTCTAAGAGTGGGAAAAAAAAAGACTTATTTTAATCAATTGTGTAAGCCACGTGCACTGGTGCAGTGTCTTTGTTTTCTGTGTCTTACAAGTCTTTCTCCTACAGGAAGAGCCCCTCCCCCCACGGCCAGTCTATTCCAGATGCTTCCCCGTCAGCCTTGCCCCTTTTCCAGGAGGCTGCACTTGGTTTTTATAGAACTTTTCATCATTGTTTTGGTTTTTTTTTTCAGGTCAGTGGATAAATCTGTCATCATACATGGTATCGTAAGTACTTCATATCTCCTATGTGAACTATATAAATTGTTTATGTGACCACTGCACTTCAGATTGATTTAAAAATATATATTTGTTTTTATATAGATATTTATGGTGCCCAAGAATATCATATACATTCTCACAATGCTGAAATAGTAAGATAACTTGGAAAAACCTTAAATATTTCAATAATGTCTTTATGATGGATGGGATTTTAGATCTAACAAGAGGGAACACAGAGCCAGAGAGCACCAGTGTCCAAACGTTCATCATAGGTGGCTTCCATACAGCAGGGTTGGCTGAATGGGGCCTGCTGATAGTTCTCAGGGTACAGGTGGGTTTAGGGACCTGCGTATGCGAGGAAGTTACCATAGCCTTGGACAAATATAAGATGGGGGCGGATTTATATGAGGAAATACTGAATTACATGAATTTAAATAAAAATGGAAGTTTTACATCTCACCAAAAGGCTAGTTGGTGAGAATGATCTTTGAGAGCAGTTCCTTGCCTAGTACATCATTGACTGGGTTCAGGCTTCAGCCAAGCCAGCCAGTTAATGGAGGCATAAGTCGGCAGAGTGTGCCATCAACCGAAGATTACTTACCCACACAGGAACTAAAGTCAGATGATGCTCTTGCAAAAATTGGGAACAAACACTCAAGGAAACAGAGCTGTGGTATTTCCTACCAGCTTGTTATGAGATAGTTTATATTCACAAATAGTTATAACATTGCTTTTCATCTATAAACATGAGCTACTCCTCGCTAAATACACCCGTCCTTACTATTTAATCTTGGAAGAGCAACCTCAGTTGAGAAAATGCTTCTATTGTATTGCCTGTAGGCAAGTCTGTCAGACATTTCTCTTAATTATGCCTGTGAGAAGCCACCCACCCTGAGGCCATGGTACTGGAAGCGAGCAGGCAGAGCAAGCCCTGGAGAGCAGGCCAGTAACGGCAGGCCTCCTCGGCCTCTCCTTCTCAGTTCCTGCTCTGACATACCTCTGTGATAGACCGTGGTTTGGAAGTGTAAGCAAAATAAGCCCTTTTCTCCCCACGTTGCTTTTAGAAATGGTGTTTTATTTATCACGATAGAACCCCTAATGAGGATAATACCTGTACCTCGATGGCTGCCTAAGTGTAGTCGGGAGTGTCAGCGACTTTCATTTGCTGACCCTGCAGTACAGATAGATCAGCTATATCAGTAGGAGTACTTGGTACTTTATTATGCAATTGGGTTTCTATTAGCAGTCTTGACCGAATTGGCAACTGGCAGGGGTTCCTGTATAGAGGGCTCTAAAGTCTTAGGGATGTCAGCTCTCCTGTTGTCTCTAAGCTAGATTCGACAAGTTAGTTGCTAGTAATGTCCTCAGCGTGTGGATCCTGGAAGTGAGGCGTCATCCCTAGCCTGTCACCTGCCCAAGTAACAGTTACTCTGTTGTCTTTCAGGGCCCTCAGAGTGTGCTACACACGCTGACTCAGCATACCAGGTCAGAAGTGAATCTCACTGTGTTTACTGTGTTTACTGACAAATTAGCCAGACTCTGTGTAACGACTGCATCCGTCTGTCTATCATCTAGGTATGTTACGACTTGTGCGTTTGCACCCAACACTCTCTTACTTGCTACTGGTTCGATGGACAAGACAGTGAACATTTGGCAGTTTGACCTGGAAACACCTTGCCAAGGTCAGTAAGATGACCCCATCCTTGTTTGTTCCGTGGTGCTCTCAGACCCAGGGCCTCCGTCCTGCTGGGCAAGTGCTCTCTGCAAACTCCAGCCCCAGGCCAAGCGATGAGCATCCTTAACCCATCTCAACACTAATGAGAAATCTGGGGGGCGGGGGGATACTTTCTTTGTTGTGGTGCTGGGGATCGAGCCTGCATGCTCTACCTCAGAGCTATACTCCCAAGCCTAAACTTTAATACGTCCTTTGGCTGGCATGCTATTCATATTGCCTTTCTCAACACTCCGTACAGATCCAATTTCAGTATGCCATAAAACTAACTTTAGAGGGTCCTGTGTTACACTGGTGTTAAATGCTTGCATGTACATTCACGTGTGTCTCGATGCCCATGGTTTTTACATTGTTTATGTTTGGAGCTAGGTTTTTCTGGTAAATGTAGCCTGAGGACAGAATAGGAATTACCGATTTACCGTGCTGGCTTTCTTCCTTGGTCTCACCGAGAAACACAGGCCTACAGCTTAGGCGTTTCACATTGAGCACTGTCAGCAGTGACGATCTGGTATGCTGATGTGCAGGTGACAGGGCAAGCTGAATTTCCCGTCACTGGTGGGAGGATTATAGTGTGAAGAAAAATTGGACTAGAAGTGAAGGTCGGTGTGGCTGGCATGCACGAGGCACGAGATTTGTTCCCCAGCACCACAAAAACAAAAATTGTCTTTCTGCAGTGAAGAAGACGTTCCTAAAGAATAGCGTTTGCTGTAGCATGTGCTCCCTACTGTAAGAGCTGCTACACTTCTGAGAAGGAGGTTAGCATGCTGTCCAGTGTGTCCAAAGTGGGGCTGTCTGGAGAAACAGTACGGGGTTCGCCATTCACTTGGCCTGCTGTGTTTTAAAGCAGGAAGCGTGAACGACCCGCTGAAACATTTCACTGAAGAATGGTCAGAGGAGGATGTCTCCGTGTGGCTTCGTGCTCAAGGCTTGGAAGACCTCGTCGGTATTTTCAGGGCAAACAACATCGATGGGAAAGAACTATTGCATCTCACAAAGGAAAGTCTGGCTGGTGATTTGAAAATCGGTAAGGACAGTGGAGCTGGGCAGTCGTGAGGGCCTTAGTGAGGTCCCCTGCTGATGGGCTTAGCTGCTTGCACACACTTCCCTCTTCCTCTTCTAATCCAGGTTAGTCCTTCATAGGAGAGGGAAGAAGAAAGCATTTCTTCATGTAACCAAACCTCGCTTGGAATTACAATTTTAGGAAGTTACACATTTTAAAACTTGATTACAGTTCAGATCCTTAAAATTTACTTTTCAAAACAAAACCCTTTGTGTTTGTGAGTCTAAGTCCGTGTAACAGGCATGTCTGCATGTGGGGGTGGGGCACAGGGCAAACTGCTGTTGCTCAGGAGCCAGCCACACTGTTTTTGCGACAGGCTGTGTATCCTCAGGGCTAAGATTATAAACATGGGCCACCACACCTGGCTTGTCACATGGGTTCTGGCTGTTGAACTCAGATCCTCATGCTTGTGTGACAGCTGACTGACTGAGATACCTCACCAGTCAAAATGACTCTCTGAAGAGAGGTGTACACTAGGCAGTGGTGGGTAGTATATTCACAGAGTAGTATAGCCATTATCACTATTTAATTTTGGAACATGTTTATCAGTGGTAAAAGAAATCCCATCCCTTATTTCTTTCCCTTTCTAGCTTTTGGAACCGTATTTTGTGTGCAAACCCACCCGTTATTGACATTTTATATTAGTACTTGCCACAAGTGACCTTTTCTTTCCATCCTGTCTCCTTTTGCTTGTCTTCAGCTGATAGAATTCGGGACAGTGCCGTGCTTTTAGGTGTAATGAATAATACTTCTATGAACATGAAGTTTTGTTTGAATGTCTTTTTTCAGATGAATGAATGCATCTGTTCAGAGTAGAATTGGTGAATCATAGATGACTCTATGTGTGACACTGGCGATGTTGTCAGGCTGTTTATTATACAGTCCCACCAGCACTGGGGGCGGGCCTGGTCTCCCCAGCCCTGGCTCCTCTTGTTATTAGCACCGTCCAGCAGATATGGTTTCTCCTTTAGGTTTTGGTTTTCATTTCCTTGTTGACTTATTAGGTTTTTGTCTTATTGCATCTGAGTTGCTATCGCAAAACCTATAAACTAGGTACTACCAGAAATTGATTTCTTCATTCTGCCAAGTCCATGCTGAAGGGACTGGCAGGTTTGGTGTCTCGGCAGGAGTGATTTCTGGTTTCTGGACAGTGCTTTTCCCTCCTTGCCCCTCGCCTTCGCCCAGTGGGATGGATAAGTTCACTCTCTGGGGTCTCTGATCCTGTTTGTCCCCAAAGCCTCACCCTTTAACACCACTGTGTGATTTGCTTGTTTTCATACTTGGTCCTGGCCTACGGCTGGAAAGCAATGGTGACAGATTTCAACATGTCAACATTCTGATTTAAAGTTTGGAAAACTGGCAATTTCAGTAATTTAGAAGCAGAACTAGAAAATACGTTCACTGGGACATCTGGTCCTTCATATCACTCTGAAATATCTGATATCTTAGTATTATATATCAAGATCTATGTGGCTATGACGCTGTGATCCTCCTGCCTCCGCCTCTCGCAGGCTATGATTATAGGCATGCACGCCACATAGCCAGCCATTCTGAAGGGCGTTGAAACGGTGTTTTATTTCTCTTCAGGATAGAAGTTAACTTTTAATCTTCAAATTCTATTTTAAACTACAAAGAACTTTCTTTAGTTTTGAGATTTAGGAAAAGCATACTTTTCCTTAAGACAGTAAATTGGGCTGAGACAGAATTAAAGTTGGGATTGAAAATTAAGTAGAAGAGGCAAACTGGTGGCGTACATACTGATGCTTGCATTTTACACGCAGAAATGTTTGCCTACATTCGTCATTGTAGCTTAATCTCCCAGTTCCTAATGCCAGTTAAAATCCAGATCTGTTAACCATTCGGGGCGTGGGAGTAGCCATGCGTTCGCTGTAAAGCATAGTGGGGTGTGGTGGTCCCAAGGTAGCGAGCGTATCCATTCATGGTGGACACAGGAACTGTTGCTAAGAGACTGAGCACTGTCATGCCCCTTGAGAGTGGTTTATCCAAAGGTAAGCCAATTGCTGCGTTGCCAATGAAACCCTCATAGTGAGGTCTTGTCTCATCAGAACCAGGTTCCCAAGAAGGGTGAATAAGGCGCGCCACTGTGGATGTGTCCTCCGCTCATCTTCTACCTTCCGACGCTTCCCGTTCAGAGGCCTTGTTTCCCCTAAGGGCTGACTCCTTATGTCATACATACATTTGTACAAGGAGCATCCGTCCACAATGTTGGGACGTTTTAAGGCATTTGTGAGCCTGTGTGTTTGTGAATGCTATTGTCATACTGTTAAGGCTGAAGAGCAAGAAAATCAATTCTGGACAGGATTAGTGCAGCCCTCAGTCCAGTCACTAGACCTGTGTGTGCACACTGGCCTGAGTTCACAGCCAGGCCCTCGGAATACTGCGAGGTGCTGTGGAGCTTGGAACTTGCAGTCAATAACTGGCATTAGGAACTGAGAGATCACATTGCCTGTACTTTCCCTCTCCCTCTCTTGCTTGCTGGACACTACAGAGTTTTCCCTTGCAGTCCTCTGCCTCCAGACAGGTCAGCCCTCCTTCCACTTTTTGTTGGTCTGAGTGTTGTGCCATTAGGTGAAAGCGAATCACTAACTCCATCAGTGAGAAAATACCGATGGCTCCATGCCTTACCCGTCTTCACAGCCTCAAGTTTTGAAAGTTCATTTCCTTTCCAGGCACGTTTCACTTCACAGACCTTCCCTTGCTGCCTAATGTAACGGATATTCTTTTAGAATCTCTAGGGCTGCGCAGCAAAGTCCTGAGGAGTATTGAAGAGCTCAGGGCCAAGATGGATTCCCTCTCTTCCGGAATCCCTGACGAGTTCATCTGCCCAATAACCAGAGAACTCATGAAGGACCCTGTCATTGCATCAGGTATGTGTGGGCGCTGTGGGGCTCAGCGTGTGAAGCGCTCCCCGGAGGGCAGGAGAACACTTCTCACAAGCTTGTGACTGGGCCATGTTCAGAACTCCCATTTTGTTTCTATTAAGTGGGTTTCTTTCTCCTTTTTAAAAGAAAAATCATTAAATCCAAAAAATAGCACACTATATATTTTGTACTAAATAAACTGGGCATACTAAGTTTGGAATCAAGACAAAGTGATTAAGTTTCAAAATTTCACGTGGCTATCAGCCACAAAGACTGTATGGATTGTGTGTTCGCATGCATGCGCACATAGAGGCAGACGCTGGGTATCTTTCTCTGTCACCATCTGCCTAACTCCCATAATTCCCTCAGTAGAAGCCTGAAACTTGCAGATGCTTCTAATTTTATTTTTATTTTTTATGGTTTTTCGAGACAGGGTTTCTCTGTATAGTCCTGGCTGTTCTGGAACTCACTCTGTAGACCAGGCTGGCCTCGAACTCAGAAATCCGCCTGCCTCTGCCTCCCAAGTGCTGGGATTAAAGGCGTGCGCCACCACCGCCCGGCACAGATGCTTCTAATTGATGTATCTTGTTTTACATCAGTAAATGATCTCTTTTTATTGCTGAGTGGTGTTCCATTGCACTAGATACACTATCTCCATAGCTGGCAGTGAATGGGCTGTCACGTCTGAAGCTGCCGTGACATTCATGCAGAGATCTCTTTGTCTGGACTCATTTTCTCACGATAAAATATTCAGCAGTGGGGCTCGTAGGTGGTTTACTCAGTGCATGTTAAAACTGCCCAAACGTTTCTCCAGGGGGAATCCACCATTTTAAGTTCATAACTGAGAATTCCAATTTCTGCCCATATTTGCATGGTGGTGTTGGTTGGTCTAATCCTGAATCACATCGTGCTGTTAGTCCTCTCCCTGCAATGAAGCATCCTTCCACATGCCTCCCATTATGTCTTTCATAACATGCCCTCTAGCCCTTTTCTCATTTTGTGTTATCAGTTTGATATTCTAGGTGTGTCTTTTGTAAGGCCATGCGTTGCCTGCATTTTCTCTATGGCATCTTTGGGAAAAACAATGTTTGATTTCGACAGAGTCCACTGCATCATTTTCACGTTGATTGATCATTTCGTAATTCTTAGAATCCACCATCACAGGTCTGACTGCTTGGCCTGTGGTCTGAAGGCCTGACAATGGGGAGGGAGTCAGACTCCGGTTGAGTTCCCTGAATGGATTGCTCTGTGTTGCTTCAAGGCATTGCTACGGCATGTATTTGTTCTCTTGTTCAGGGCACACTCTCTTCCCGATTGGCATTTCTGTAGGAAAATGTCAGCTATACTATTCTTTTCCACCTTTCCTCTTAAGCCTTTCTAGACAACCTTCGCGGCCTGGTCTGCTAACGCGTTACCTTCCCACTGAGACTGTGCTCACAACTTGAGTTGTTGAGTCATTTCTGGACGTTGCTCTTAGCACGCGGAATATCAGTGTACACGCTGGAGCCAGGCTGCCTGGTTCTATTACCTATACCTGTGTGACCTTTGAAAGTCTTCTCGATTGAAATCGAGATAAGCTTGTGACAGTGGTGGAATAGAAGTCGTAGTTCCTTTATAATGAAGTAGTAGGAACTGTATACTGAGCAGTAAGCATTTATGGTACTTCATGGACTCTTTTTTTGTTTTTTTTTTTGTTTTTGGAGAAAGGGTTTTTCTGTGTAGCCCTGGCTGTCCTCACTCTGTAGACCAAGCTGGCCTCGAACTCAGAAATCCACCTGCCTCTGCCTCCCGAGTGCTGGGATTAAAGGCGTGCGCCACCACGCCCGGCTCATGGACTCATTATTTAGAAAGATGTTAAGAGGTTGAAATCGGTGAGTTCTCAGTGTTAACCCTGCAGGGCGGCCGCCCATCTTAAAGATATCTTCATTCAGTACATAGTGGAGCAAGAAAGTTTTAGTATACTTAATTTGCTTTCTCTCTAGAAATTAAAGTCTAGAAATGGGAACTAGCACATTGAGACTAGGGCTGGCCAAGCCTGGTGACCTCAGTTTGACCTCTAGAGCATGTGCAGTGAAAAGATAAAAGGTCACTCCTACAAGTTGTCCTCTGACCACATCACGCACTCTACTTCCATACAAATTAAATACAATAGAAGCTAGAAGGGACTCGGCCCGCTGTCAGTGAATGTGGTTGTCCATGAACTCCATCAAAGGTCAGAGGACAGCTCGGGTTTTGGTCCTCACCTTTCACCTTGCTTGAGACAGGGTCTTTGTTCCTCAACTCTGTGGAGGATGCCCAGGCTTCTGTGGATTCCCCTGCCTCCTCCTGTCTCACTGTAGGAGACAGAGAGACAAAGAGCCCTGCCCTACCACCTGGTTCTCTCTACATGAGTTCTTGGGACCCAGACTCGGAGCTTCATGCTTGCACATCACGTACTTTACCCACTGGGCCATCTTCCCAGGATCTCTCTAGGAACTTTTCTTCATTCTGTGTAAAGTCTGCAGTCCTTAGGTCTGGGCTGGGAATGTATCTTAATGGTAGGGCACTTGGTAGTTTGTATCAGGCCTGCTGGGTAAGACCCTGAAACCCATGCACACATGAACCATAAAGCTCTAACATAAAGTGAAAACAAGCAAACAAGGAAAAGTAGTTCTTCCTGGTGACCTGTTTGAGCTCAGTTACCGAACTATCGTTGAATTTTACGTAGGCAAATCTGAATGAAAAGTCAGCAGCCACACCTGTTCTCAGTTGTCTGTCTTCGGGGATTTGAGATGTTCTGAGGCAGTGTAGACTGTTTGAAAGCCCTGGTGGTCCTCTGAACCTGGGAGTTCTGTTTTGGGATGAACTTTGGTAGGACAGCTTGAACCGTCTGGTGTGAGGATGTGTGTATGCATGTTGG
This sequence comes from Mus caroli, assembly GCF_978045245.1. Classification (NCBI taxonomy): domain Eukaryota; kingdom Metazoa; phylum Chordata; class Mammalia; order Rodentia; family Muridae; genus Mus; species Mus caroli. Next base: position 120,839,653 of record NW_028227257.1, read on the forward strand.
CATTTGTGAATGCATGTGTGCATGCATGTGTGCATGCATGTGAGACTAGAAGAAAGAAAGAAGATTATTAGCTAGGTTATAACTTATTTATATTATAAATAGGTTCCAAATGAACCCTATCTTATAATGCCCTCTTTTAAAAAAAATAGGGTAACTAGCAGGTCAAAAGAAATTCCTAGAAACAATTTCTATAATGAAAGAATGTGTGATCCGTAGAAATAAAAGAAAGAAAGAAAAGCTCACAGCATAGTCCACCTGCAATCTAAAGCAGGACAGCTAAAACAAGGGTCCCATAATCCAGATCTCAGGAAGACATAAGAATACTGCTAAGTGCACTGGAGAGATAGCTCAGCCATTAAAGAGTACTGACTGCTTTTTCAGAGGACTGGGGTTCAAATCCCAGTGCCTACATACAGCTTACAACTGTCTGTAACTCTGAGATCTGACACCTTCACCCAGACACAAGTGCAGGCAAAACACCAGTGCACATAAAATGAAAATAATTTTTTTTTTTTAAAGAAAGAGAATACTGTTGAATACCATAGACCTTGCCTCTCTGTGAGCATGGTCATCATGGTTGCCAACAGCAGCTTCCATAACGAAGCAGCTCTGTACCCTGGGAAGGGAAGTCACTGTAACAGTTAGTCACACCTCTGACTAAAACTGTAGCAGGGAGAAGAACACGAGGAACAGAGCAAACAGAAAGTTTAAGTTTCTGTCTGAATGCACAGCATCCAAGATATTAATTCTGCATAGGCACAACCACAGTGGTTGACAGGAGTTTTGAAAGATCCTTTACCTCAGCTAAAATACACTTAACACACTTATCCATCTGGCCTGCCAGCTCTGGAATTAGCCACCAGGGCTCTAACAGCAGGGCTCTGAGTAAGGCTGAACTGCACATGCTTTGTCGTCTTCAGTCGTGGGAAGGACAGAGAGCTCAGCAAATGCAGTTTCAACCATAAAATGGAGGTTTTCTGGCTCAAACTGTTGTTATAACTCAACAGGGTGCCACATGCCTGTAATTACAGTAGTGGAGAGGCAGGAGGATTGATATGAGTTTGAGGTTAGCCTGGGCTACAAAGTGAAATCATGTCTTTCAAGGGAAAAGAGAAAAAAAAGGAAATAGTTGGAATAAGCCTTTTTACAACAGAGCAGTACAGTATCATGGTCACTAGTGAAATGGAAGTCAAAGCCAAACGGCAATTGTATTAACTGACGACTTACTCTCAAAAAGCTGGGGAAAAGAATGAATTATCAAAAAGTTGGGAAATATCTGGGCAGTGATGGTGCATGCCTTTAATCCTGGCACTTGGGAAGCAGAGGCAGGCAGATTTCTGAATTTCAGGAGGACAGCCTGGTCTACAGAGTGAATTCTAGGACAGCCAGGGCTACACCGAGAAACCCTGTCTCAAAAAACAAACAACAAACAAACAAACAGGACAGAAAAGTCTGGCTGTTGTTAAAACAAACTAGGCATTTCCCCCAAAACGTACAACGTAGATCTTTGGTGTGTGCCCAGGTTCGCAAGGGGAGCTGGGCACAGACCGCAGCAGTGAGAATGCCCAGAACTGGAAACAGTCCAGATTTGCTTCTGTCAATAGGAGAAGAGATCCATCAGATGCACAGCTCTATCGCAGAATGCCACTAGCCATACAGTGTTAAGAGGGGACACAAGTGGAACCACAGCTGAAGCGCACACCACGGCACACGGCTTGTAACGCATGCATGAGCAGGCAGGGGATGCCAAGGCCCCGGCATGAGATGCAGCAGGTGCAGGTGTGCATTTAGCACAGAGAGAAACAAGCCATCAGCCTGAGTAAGAACAGCACAAGCTTAGCAGCGAAGGCACCAGCACAGAAACTCCAAGGTCACAGGTACCCTGACTGGCCTCCCCTCCTGAGGGCTGGGCCCCTTTGCCCACCTTCAGAGACCCCAGACTTCACATGTGTGAAGGCAAACAACTCAGCACAGTGTGGCATAAAAAATGACGGTGCTTTAGTTCTTAGGTGCCACATCTCTTCCTGCCGTCTTTCTTGTGCCGTTTGATACATTGAAGGGTCTTGCCGAGTTATTCCTAAGGCTCTTTTCTCCTCTCATTTCCACCAAAATTTCACAAAATCTTCACAACCTGCTAGCCCCCTTTTCAACCACAGTGTCTGAATTGCAACAGGGTTCTGGTCTCAGCCGCTGTGCTTCAGGGGAACAAGGTAAGTATGTGGTGGTACTGTTCTGGACTGACACTTCACAGAGCACGGTCCGGGCTTAGCATGCCTTCAGGGCTACGGGCCAGCTGCTGTGGCTGGAGTATTTAGGACACGGTACAGGCAAAGAGAGATGACCATTGAACTCACAACAGGCAGCTGGCCTGAGTACAGTTCGGCTCACTCATCCTGATCCCTGCTCTTCACCTGACCGAAGCCATGTCCCTTTTGCAGATGGCTACTCCTACGAGAGAGAAGCAATGGAAAGCTGGATCCACAAGAAGAAGCGCACGAGCCCCATGACAAATTTGGCTCTCCCTTCACTGGTACTGACCCCAAACAGGACACTGAAGATGGCCATCAACCGATGGCTGGAGACGCATGAGAAGTGAACGCATTGACAGGCATTGGATCCACTTGCAGTGATGCCCTGCAAATGATTCGAAATGCTAAGCAGCCATCACGAAAGCAAAATAAAAGGAAAAGACAAATGTTAAATTTAGTTACTTTTAAAAACTATAAATTATGAGCAGGGCAGTGGTGGTGCCCACCTTTAATCCCAGCACTCAGGAGGCAGAGGCAGAGGCAGAGGCAGGTGGATCTCCAGAATCAGGAGTTCCAGAACAGCCCAGTTTATAGGGCGAGTCTCAGGAAGGCCAAGGCTACACAGAGAAACCCTGTCTCAAAAAACCCAAAACCAAAAAAAAAAAGGTCAATTATCTTTAAAACACAGATTTATATATCTATTGTCATTGATGTTTCTGTAAAGGTGAAAATATTTTTTTGCAATAATGAGAAAATATGTAGAAATAAAACTTCATTATGACTTTAAATTGCAGTGCCTAAGTGTGTTCTTACTGGGCGTAGGCCATTCTGTAGCATCTGTACCCTGGAATAGACTAGACTCTGTGGGCGTTGCCAGCTTGGAAAGCAGTCATTCCATAATTCTCAGTTACCTTTATAAAAGAACTTTTGACAGTATCATTGTAAACTGTTTAATAAATTGAAAAACACCTCCCTCCAGGCAGGTTGACTAGCCATTTTGTTGTATTCTAAATTTTTTATAGCGTAAGGATTTTCTCCATTGTCCAACCTCAGAGTGGGCTAGGTCAGACGGTCCTGTTAACTTTGCTGAACTATAAGAAATGGCGAGCTAGTTCCTTTTAAACCTCGAGAGTGCTTACATTCTCACACACTGGGCTTGGCTATGCCCAGGAGTTAGCCTGGTACCTACTACACCGCCAGCACTGCATCTCCACTTACCACACAGGAACTGAGCTTCAGGAAGGCTACCCATACTGACCATTCAGATGACAGCTAAAGCTGTTCCCCAGAGCAGAGCCATCGTCAGCTGGACAAGACCGCCGGGGCAGGGAGTAGAACACTGTCTTTGGCCTTTATCTTTTTAAGTCCCCAAACACTAGAGAAGTGTCCAAGATTAAAATTAAGAAATCAACCATTGGATTGAACATAGGGTCCCCTCAATGGAGGAGCTAGAGAAGGGACCCAAGGAGGTGAAGGGGTTTGCAGCCCCGTAGGAGGAACAACAATATGAACTAACCATTACCTCCTGAGCTCCCAGGGACTAAACCACCACCCAAAGAAAACACATGGAGGGACCCATGGCTCCTGCTGCATTGTAGCAGAGGATGGCCTAGTTGGTCATCAATGGGAGGAGAGGCCCTTGGTCCTGTGAAGGCTCAATGCCCCAGTTTAGAGAAAAGCCAGGGTGAGGGAAGCGGGAGTGGGTGGGTTGGTGAGCAGGGGGAAAGGGGATGGGATGGGGTTTTCAGAGGGGAAACCAGGAAAGGGGACATTTGAAATATAAATAAAATACCTAATTAAATTTTAAAAAGAAAGAAAGAAGGGAAGGAAAGAAAGGAAAAGAAAGGAAAAGAAAAAGCCAGCTAGCCATGCAGCCATACGCTGGAAATCCTGGGTATGGATCTGGCCAGGATTTAATAAAGCCTCTTTTATTTATTTAAATGTCTTCATGGTCTTACTGGTGAATATCTAAATGACCCCAGACCTGAAACAAAACTGGCACCAGAAAGCACTTTCAAGACGCAGCACCAAACTACATTAATCGAGGGTTTATAGAGGCAAAATTTACAAGGCATGTGTGTAATCAAGGGCAAACACACGTGCTGATGTCCTTTCTACATACATGTAGTCACATACACATCCCACCTATGTGCAGTCATGCACACATCCTGCCTACATGTAGTTGGGCAAGCAAGCTTGTTTACAGAAGGGAAAACGCACGGTTTGTACAAGACCAGGCGATTACAAGAATAGTATTACAGAAAGTTATCATCCTGGGGCAAGAGGGACAGTTTTTGTTTTATAGCTCTCTAAGGCACAGTAAACTTGGAAACATAATCTTCACCTTGAGAGAGATTGCTTTCTTTCTCTAAAGGTAGCTTTGCCTTTATCTCAAATGGTTTTTGTTTGTTAATTTATGGTTCTGTTTTCTTGAGCCAGGTTTTTGCTCAGTTGCAATTGGCCTTGTACTGGCTATGTGGCTTGGGTTGGCTGGAATTTGCAATTCTCCTGCTTCTGTCTCCTGAATCCTGGAATTTTACAAATGTATCATGAAGCCCTGACCCCAGCCTCCTAATTACTGCCATCTCTGGCTGCGCTAATCAAACTCTTTCCTTTTTTTCAGAATAATATTTCTGGCTTTTAGAGATAATGTTTGAAGGTATCACTTTACCCCAGTGTGGTGGCACAGGCCCATGTCCCTGCAGTGACAGGTAAATCTCTGTGAGCTGAGGCTAGCCTGGTCTATACAGTGAGCTCCAGGATTACATTGGGACCACCTTTTCAAAAACAAACAAAAATGATTGTATTCTGTTTCATTTTACATTTGTGTAAGTGTCCTGGTGCATTAGAAAGTCAGAACAAATGTATCCCCTGAACTGGAGAGAAGGTTGGTTTGGGACACTATATAGATGTTATGGGTGGAGAATCAGGAATCTGAGAAGTCTGGGAGCCAGCTTTAGAAAGGTGTGTTTGACTCCAGAGGTTAAGACTTCCTCAGCTGAATTTGCAGATTGCACTTTCTAATTCGTTGAAGCATTGATTTGGAATTTTGATGGGGATTGCATTGAATCTGTAGATTGCTTTTGGCAAGATAGCCATTTTTACAATGTTGATCCTGCCAATCCATGAGCATGGGAGATCTTTCCATCTTCTGAGATCTTCTAGAATTTCTTTCTTCAGAGACTTGAAGTTTTTATTATACAGATCTTTCACTTCCTTAGTTAGAGTCACGCCAAGATATTTTATATTATTTGTGACTATTGAGAAGGGTGTTGTTTCCCTAATTTCTTTCTCAGCCTGTTTATTCTTTGTGTAGAGAAAGGCCATTGATTTGTTTGAGTTAATTTTATATCCAGCTACTTCACCGAAGCTGTTTATCAGGCTTAGGAGTTCTCTGGTGGAATTTTTAGGGTCACTTATATATACTATCATATCATCTGCAAAAAGTGATATTTTGACTTCATCTTTTCCAATTTGTATCCCTTTGATCTCCTTTTGTTGTCGAATTGCTCTGGCTAGGACTTCAAGTACAATGTTGAATAGGTATGGAGAAAGTGGACAGCCTTGTCTAGTCCCTGATTTTAGAGGGATTGCTTCAAGCTTCTCACCATTTACTTTGATGTTGGCTACTGGTTTGCTGTAGATTGCTTTTATCATGTTTAGGTATGGGCCTTGAATTCCTGATCTTTCCAAGACTTTTATCATGAATGGGTGTTGGATCTTGTCAAATGCTTTTTCTGCATCTAACGAGATGACCATGTGGTTTTTGTCTTTGAGTTTGTTTATATACTGGATTACATTGATGGATTTCCGTATATTGAACCATCCCTGCATCCCTGGGATGAAACCTACTTGGTCAGGATGGATGATTGTTTTGATGTGTTCTTGGATTCGGTTAGCAAGAACTTTATTGAGGATTTTTGCATCAATATTCATAAGGGATATTGGTCTGAAGTTTTCTATCTTTGTTGGATCTTTTTGTGGTTTAGGTATCAGAGTAATTGTGGCTTCATAGAATGAGTTGGGTAGAGTACCTTCTGTTTCTATTTTGTGGAATAGTTTGTGAAGAACTGGGATTAGATCTTCTTTGAAGGTCTGATAGAACTCTGCACTAAACCCATCTGGTCCTGGGCTTTTTTTAGTTGGGAGACTATTAATGACTGCTTCTATTTCTTTGGGGGATATAGGGCTGTTTAGATCATTAACCTGATCTTGATTCAACTTTGGTACCTGGTATCTGTCTAGGAACTTCTCCATTTCATCCAGGTTCTCCAGTTTTGTTGAGTATAGCCTTTGGTAGAAGGATCTGATGGTGTTTTGGATGTCTTCTGCAAATTCATCTGGAATAACAAAAAACCTAGGATAGCAAAAACTCTTCTCAAGGATAAAAGAACCTCTGGTGGAATCACCATGCGGGACCTAAAGCTCTACTACAGAGCAATTGTGATAAAAACTGCATGGTACTGGTATAGTGACAGACAAATAGACCAATGGAATAGAATTGAAGACCCAGAAATGAACCCACACACCTATGGTCACTTGATCTTCGACAAGGGAGCTAAAAACATCCAGTGGAAGAAAGACAGCATTTTCAACAAATGGTGCTGGCACAACTGGTTGTTAACATGTAGAAGAATGCGAATCGATCCATTCCTATCTCCTTGTACTAAGGTCAAGTCTAAGTGGATCAAGGAACTTCACATAAAACCAGAGACACTGAAACTTATAGAGGAGAAAGTGGGGAAAAGCCTTGAAGATATGGGCACAGGGGAAAAATTCCTGAATAGAACAGTAATGGCTTGTGCTGTAAGATCGAGAATTGACAAGTGGGACCTCATGAAACTACAAAGCTTCTGCAAGGCTAAAGACACCATCAATAAGACAAAAAAACCACCAACAGATTGGGAAAGGATCTTCACCTATCCTAAATCAGATAAGGGACTAATATCCAATATATATAAAGAACTCAAGAAGGTGGACTCCAGAAAGTCAAATAACCCCATTAAAAAATGGGGCTCAGAACTGAACAAAGAATTCTCACCTGAGGAATACCGAATGGCAGAGAAGCACCTGAAAAAATGTTCAACATCCTTAATTATCAGGGAAATGCAAATCAAAACAACCCTGAGATTCCATCTCACACCAGTCAGAATGGCTAAGATCAAAAATTCAGGTGACAGCAGATGCTGGCGAGGATGTGGAGAAAGAGGAACACTCCTCCATTGTTGGTGGGATTGCAAGCTTGTACAACCACTCTGGAAATCAGTCTGGCGGTTCCTCAGAAAATTGGACATAGTACTACCGGAGGATCCAGCAATACCTCTCCTGGGCATATATCCAGAAGATGTCCCAACCGGTAAAAAGGACACATGCTCCACTATGTTCATAGCAGCCCTATTTATAATAGCCAGAAGCTGGAAAGAACCCAGATGTCCCTCAACAGAGGAATGGATACAGAAATTATGGTACATTTACACAATGGAGTACTACTCAGCTATTAAAAAGAATGAATTTATGAAATTCCTAGCCAAATGGATGGACCTGGAGGGTATCATCTTGAGTGAAGTAACACAATCACAAAAGAACTCACACAATATGTATTCACTGATAAGTGGATATTAGCCCAAAACTTAGGATACCCAAGATATAAGATACAATTTGCTAAACGCATGAAACCCAAGAAGAATGAAGACCAAAGTATGGACACTGTGCACCTTCTTAGAATTGGGAACAAAACACCCAGGGAAGGAGTTACAGAGACAAAGTTCGTAGCTGTGATGAAAGGATGGACCATTTAGAGACTGCTGTATCCAGGGATCCGTCCCATAATCAGCTTCTAAACGCTGACACCATTGCATACACTAGCAAGATTTTGCTGAAAGGACCCAAATATAGCTGTCTCTTGTGAGACGATGCCGGGGCCTAGCAAACACAGGAGTGGATGTTCACAGTCAGCTATTGGATGTATCACAGGGCTCCCAATGGAGAAGCTAGAGAAAGTACCCAAGGAGCTAAAGGGATCTGCAACCCTATTGTTGGAACAACATGATGTACTAACCAGAACCCCGGAGCTCTTGTCTCTAGCTGCATATGTATCGAAAGATGGCCTAGTCGGCCATCAATGGAAAGAGAGGCCCATTGGACTTGCAAACTTTATATGCCCCAATATAGGGGAATGCCAGGGCCAAAAGAATGGGAATGGGTGGGTAGGGAAGTGGGGGGCGCTATGGGGGACTTTTGGGATAGCATTGGAAATGTAATTGAGGAAAATATGTAATAAAAATATTAAAAATTAAAAAAAAAAAAGACTTCCTCAGCACAGGTGAGTCACGGTGGCACCTTTCTGCAACTCTGCATTTTGGAGAGCAAGGCAGGAGGAGGATCTTGAGGTCACCTTGAGCTACAAAACCTGTTAAAGGCTAGCTTAGGACATGTGATAGCCTGTCTCTAATAAAACAAAACACACAAATAATCAAGCAAGCAAACAAAAAACATTAGAGAAGACCATGGAGAATTGCTGCCAGACCCCCTGGAGGTTGTCACCCCATGGAAACACCACTGAATCTACCCACAAGCAACCTGCAGGGATGACATGCAGTTTAAGGTGACACACATAGAATCCCTGCTTGCCTTTTTTTTTTTTTAATGTGCACTGGTGTTTTGCCTACATATGTGTCTGTGTGAGGGTGCCAGATCTCCTGGAATCGGAGTTACAGACAATTGTGAGCTGCTAAGTGGCTGCTGGGAATTGAACCTGGGACCTCTGGAAGAGCAGCCAGTGTTCTCAACCAGAGCCATCTCACCAGCCCTAATTTTTTGTTTGTTTTTTTTTTGGGGGGGGGGCAGGGTTTGGCTATCTTGGAACTCACTCTGTAGACCAGGCTGAACTCACAGAGATCCATCTGCCTCTTCCTCCTGAGTGTGATTAAAAGTGGGTGCCACCACCACTGGGCAGTCCCTGCTCATCGTATCCAATGCAGATATTTCAGACCTTGGTTGTGATTCAGGCCTGATCATGTTAAGGGTACAGTATCACTAGTTGGAAGCCAGCGTGGGCCACAGTGTGAGTTGCAGACTAGCTCTGAATGCATGCCCATTCTGTACTCATGAAAGAACCTGTTACGGGTGCTGCCTATAACGTAGTGCTCAGTGGCTCAGTGACTGAGGGGTGGGCATGTCCTCATGTATTTGCTCCTAGCCTGTCTATTCCAAGCATCTCAGAGCAGCCTGCACTGCTGATACTGATCCTGAGCATATACCCAAAAGATACTCTACTATACTACAAGGACATGTGTGCGCCACTATGTTCATAACAGCTTTAATCTTAATAGCCAGAAACTAGAAACAACCCAGATGTCCTTCAACTGAAGAATGGATACAGAAAAGGTGGCTCATTTACACAATGGAATACTATTCAGCTATTAAAAACAAGAACATCATAAAATTTTCAGGCAAATGGATGAAACTAAAAAATATCATCCTGAGTTGAGGTAACCTAGACCCCAAAACACATGCATGGTATGTACTCACTGATTAAATGGGTACTAGCCCAAAAGTACAAGATACCCATGATACACCCCACAGACTCAAAGAAGCTAAACAAGAAAGGCCAAGGGGCTTGAATCTCACTTAGAAGGGGGAATAGTCATAGGAGGCAGATGGAGGGTGGGAACTAGGTGGGAGAGAGGACTGGGGATGTGGTGGGGGGAGTGTCAGGTACAAGTGTAGAGAGGAACAGAAGGCCAGAAAGCCAGGAGAATGGAAATCAGCAGCTGCGGGTGGGGGGATATCTAGGAAGTCCCAGAGACCTGGGTTGGGGGTGGGGGTCTCCCGGGAGTTAATGCATGTGACTTTAGCTGAGATGCCTAACAGTGGGGATATAGAACCTGAAAAGGCTCTTGTAGCTAGGCAGGACCCCCTCCCCCCCAGTAAGGGATAATGACACCAACCAACCCACCGATAAAACTTTCAACCCCAAATTTGTCCTGGCTAAAAGAAATGCAGGGACAAAGAACAGAGATTGGCTAACCAGTAACTGGGCCAACTTGAGACCCATCCCATAGGCAAGCACCAACCCCTGACACTGTTAAGGATACTGTTATGCTTATAGACAAGCGCCTAATATAGCTGCCCTCTGAGAGGCTCTACCCAGCAGCTGACTGAAACAGATGCAGATGCCCACAGCCAAACATTGGACAGACGTCAGGGACTCTTCTGAAAGAGTTAGGGGAAGAATTGAAAGTCCAGAGGAGGACCAACAAAGTCAACTAACCTGGGCCCCTGGGAGCTCTTAGAGACTGAGCCACCAACCAAACAGCATAGCAGGCTGGACCAAGGCTGCTGGAACATACGTAGCAAACAAGCAGCTTAGTCTCCAAAGCTGTCTGTGGAATCCATTCCCTAACCGGACTGCTTTGTCTGGCCTCAGTAGGAGAGGTTATGCTTATTCCTGAAGAGACTTGGGGGGTGTGTGTGTGGGGGTGTGGAGTGGGGGGAGGGGGAGGGTCTCAGAGGAGAGGGGGATTGGGAGAGACCCTATGGGGGGAAATGTCTGGGCTGTAAATAAATAGACCTTGTCTCAAACAACGTGAATGTATGGGTGAACATACAAACTGGTAACTGAATGAATGTTGAAAAGGCCTGTGGGATGGCCCAGTGAGAACTGCTCTATCATTCACGTAGCACCACAGAAAATAAGAAATTAGAAAATCTTGTGAATGAGGGGCTGGAGAAGGGGTCGGCAGTTAGGAGCACTGGCTGTTCTTCCTTATGGCTAGGGTTCAGTTTACAGAGTCCACACAGGTTTACAGCGCTGCCGCGACAGGTCCTGGGAATCCAGGGCCCTCTTCTGGCCTCCACAAGCACCAGGAGCACACAAAGCAAACAGACTTATTTCAGACAGACAAAATCCTCACAGAAATAAACACACCTTAAAAGCATTTTCTAAATGAAAAGCATTATGGACATTTAATCACAAGATTGTCCCAGTCTGCTGTGCATAAATAAAATACTGCTTAGAAATTTAAAAAAAGAAAGAAGAGAAAAAAAGAAAGAAAGAAAAGAAAGGAAGAAAGGAAGGGTGGTGGTGGTACACACATTTATTCCCATTGGATAGCAGAGGCAAGGGGATCTCTAACTTCAAGGCCAGTTTGGTCTATAGAGTGAGTTCCAGGACAGCTAGGACCTCAAAGAGAAACCCAGCCCCCCAAACAACAAAGAAAACAAAAAGAAATCAGGGATAAATGATGTAAACACACCGTTTACTTTCTCCTATTTCATGAACACACAGTGAGTAGATTCCATTACAGAAAACTGCCAACTCTAGCTGCCAAAGCAGCGTCCTTTCTTTGTAACCACTGCCTTGTGAGCCTCTGGACGGATGCTGAACTGTATTCCTTTGTTTTCCGGGCAGAGCCCTTCCTCCATCTACTATTATAGAAGGTCATATGTCTTATTCTATATGATCTACCGTTTCATTGTGAGCAAAACAGGAAAAAATGGGTTCTATAGAGTGGGGCTTCACATTGCAATCTAGAGAGAAATTGTTATTTCTAACATTTTAATATAAGAGAGTCACCATTAAAAGCCTCTCTCTCTCTCTCTCTCTCTCTCTCTCTCTCTCTCTCTCTCTCTCTCCTGCTGGCACAAGCCCCTCTGGGTTGTTTTGGAACAGATGTTGCATTCCACTCAAAAGTAATCCCAAGATCCTGGGTGTGCTAGGGTGCCTGTGGTGAGGAGAGTCCTCTGGGGACCTTGGGACTGTCCTGACGTCGACCTGAATGAACCCCAAACTAAATCAGAACAGCAACTGTAACGCTGCCTCTCCTCACACACTGGCTGCTCACTGAACAGGATAGTCAAGACGTGGTAGTAGTCAGCCCTATTTTGGCCCTCCTGGCCCATTCTTGTGTTTTATCTTTAAAATAGTGTGGAGGACTGGAGATGCTTAGGTTTGTAAGCAACATCACCAACAAAACAGTAACCTAAATTAGTATTGAGCTTCAGATTCCAAGTTGCCCTCTCCTGGCAGGTGACAGCAGCCAAGGGAGAGAGAATCTTCCAGAAGGTGTTTGCAGTGGTAGGGTCCCTTGCTCCACGGAGAGCCCCACACCCACACAGCGCACTAACTGCGCTTAGTAGGTTAGTAAAAACAAACCATGAAGTTCCGATGGCATGCCATTGACAGGGATGCAGGGAGCTGGAGAGAAACTGGAAGAGCGGTCATATATGCAAGTATGGAATTCTCAAAAAAATTGTTTTTAAAAAGCACTTGAAAAGAAAAACCCAGAAATGTGTCAAGAATGATGAGGGAGATCTCACAGGATCTCCTCTTCTGGACAAAGAGCTATAGGCAATTAATGGCTGCTGAGAGGAAGAATTCATCTTCTCCAGGGGCCAGCTCCCCATGTAATGCCCTAAAAGCATTACATCTGAGCAATGGTAACTGGATTCAGCAGGTTAGGGGTGCGTGTACGTGCGCGTGCACGTGAGAGCGTGACAATACCTGAAGGGTCATGAGTTTGAGCTGCATGTAGGAGGAGACCTTGGATGGACGACAGGAAACCATGGAGACAGGGTGAATACAGTATGCATTTGGGAAGTTTCTAAATCTTTTAAATGAAAAAATATATAAATATAAAATACTTCAAGTAAGAATTTTATCATGATACAACCAAAACAATCTCTATTCTTACGCAGTTTGAGACAAATCTGTGGTCATAAGGACAGTTTCAATGGGAAGACACTGCAAATGTGCTGGAAGACGCAGCTGTCCTGAGAGGGCACGGTGCACTGGCGGTTACAGGGTACAGGTATCTGTGACCAGCGAGACCCATTAGTCCGCACTGCTCGTCCCATGCATTTTTCCTATTTAAGGCAAAAAGATCATGAGACTAGAGTACTTTGGAATTTCTAGAAGCTCCCACCTTATTCTGAAATTAAAATAAAATCCATGCTGTTGGTGTATTCAAAGTGCTTTTTACTCTTTAGGGTGACAAATCGAGGCAGAGAGCCACGAGAGGTGTCCCTGCCTGCTTACCCGCTGAGCAATGAATGCCAACCCACTTGGAGTAATGGTTTTTATTCCATGTGGAAAAAGTACAGTAGTTGTGCAGAAACAAACTACATAACGAAAGAGTAAGACTGTCACAAATATTAAGGGAAACAATAAATAAGCCATAGTAACTGGAGCAGAACTCAGAGAGAGCTTATAAAAACGGCCTAGCTGTTTGTACAAAGCACTCTGCACACAGGAACAGACACACCAAAAGACGCGGCAAGGTTCCTTTTCGTACAAAACCTTAATGATGTTCATAGGAGCATCGCGGGTACTCACGTTTAAAACATTCTGCAAATATAGAACTTCCTTCTCCCCGATTCTAGAAAATACATTTCACATCTCAACATATAAAATACTTCCCCCACCTCTCTCAAACCAGCATTTGAACATCTTCCAATAACACCATTTTCATATAAAAATACCTTAAGCCAAGGTTCATCCCTGTACCTTATCTTTACAGGTGAAAAAATATGTCACTTGGATTTAAGTAGCACCTCAGAGGTGTCCATACACAGGAGATAAAGTGCCATTGCGGGTATACTGTTACAAGCCGTGATAACGCATCGTTCAGTGCGGCAACCAGCATGATGGAGTGTACAGAGAGATGCAGAGATGCAGAGAGAGATGCAGAGAGATGGCGGGCTCTGTTGTTTGCCTTTAGGTTAACTTCCTTCGAGTTATTTACAAGCCTGAATAAAACAGGCTAGCTATTTATATATATATATGACACATGACTAGGAAATAACGGGCTGCGTAAGGAAATCAAAACCGCCACCCAGACCTCAAGGGTCCTGTCTGAACACTTTCCCTAGAGGACATTAGAGGCTTGTTTTGGGGACCGTCACTGTCCAGAACACTTTCGGAACCAGTTAGAGCTAATTTGTCGCCGTCACTAAGAGTGCTTCTCTTGGTACTTTTGCACAACTCTGACCTGGACACCAATCAAAATTCGAGCTAGCCTGTTCTCTTCTTATCAGCAACACGGTGAAACGTAAGTATAGTTCCAAAAAGGGGGCTATAAAAATACTCTACAAATGACCATATCATGGAAGTAGGTGTTTGATTCTCTCAGGAACCAACAAGATACTTGGCTGTGCTTGTATTTTGCAGATAAAAGTCACATTTATATTCAGCTAGAAATCACTCAGGTTGCGATTTTTTACACATATGTAAGGACAGGTTTGACTTAAGGGATCTGTAACTCAAACACCCTCCCTCCCCATCTTTTCCAGAATTTTCCAGATATTATGTCAGGAGTTAAAAACTTTTACCAGTGGATTTTTTTCTTCTCTAAGTACATGTGCTTATACACAGAGCAAACCAAATAATCTCCTAGGAGAACGGCATCAGTTGATGTCTTCTTGGCAGCCTTTAAATCGCCAGATATAAGCTGACAACAGTGTTCAATGCTGTTTAGTACTTCTGTTTATGGCTGATTTCTAGCTACTAATTATAGTTTTATCCTACAGTTTTAATATGTCAATGGCATCAGATCCACCCAAGAGGTGGAAAATATGGCTAACATGTAATTTTTATTATGAAAAGAAAAAGAAACATTATTTATTACCACGAGCCAACAGACTGCCTCCAGATTCTACACAGGGATTGCTTAAGGCTCACACATTGGACTCTATGAACGATCGCTTTGGTTTTGCTGAAGTGAGGTGGCTCCTGTGGGCTTCTGTACTGACATGAAGTGGTTGCTTAGAGACGCCCTCTGGGTAGAGATGAGGAACCCCCTTAGTTATCCTGTTATCTTGACAGAGGGCTGGGATTTGGCACTTGTTCTCTTCTAGCTCCTTCACCTGAGCCCCATTGTGGACACCCATGCTCAGGGGAGGAACTGAACACGGTTTGGCTTGGCTACAGTATCCTCCTGGCTTGAGAGTGGGTTTCTCAGAGTTAGACTGCAGGCCAGCTGCAGTGGCTGTGTTTGTCAGTAGTCCCTCTGCCACTGGGCAGTGCCAGGAGCGGTTCGGAGGATTGTTTTGCTGCTGGAACCTGGCGGTCTTGTCCATGATGCCCATGAATGGAGTGTTGCGGGGCCTGTGTTCCGCAGTGCCGCCCTGCACTTGGGTTGTACCTTTGTCTCTGATCCGAGAGTCTGGTCCTTGGACCTTGAATCCGTCTGAAACGCTACTGCTTGAAGTCAAACTACTGGTGGAACTTGACATCTTTATGCTGCTCGACGGAGAGCCAGAGGAGCCTGAGCTAGAGAGGGAAGCCGGGTGCCGCACATCGCTACAGCTCACTGGTCCGCCCTGGTTTGGAGGAGCCATGTCCACAGCCACCGAGGCATGAGCCAGGAGCCTCTCGGCAGCTTTGACTTTGCTCGGTAGAGGATACGCTGTGCCGCTCTCACTGCGCTGCAGCTGGAGGCTCTGGCTGGGGCCCAGTCGATCCCCGAAGTGGCCACAACCAGTTCCTGCAGTGAAGGGACCCGTTCCCTCTAAATGCTGGTTTCTGCTCATGGCAGGGGCTGCAGATACTCTACCCGGCATCGGACTCGGGGGAGGGTTCTGAGAAGAGACTTGTATTTTTGTGCTACTGTTTCTTATGCTAGATTGCCCGGAACCCAGATGTTGGTTGGTCTTCACTATCTGTGCCTGTTTGGTAGGCTGCATAACCAAGCCTGACTGAGCTACAGTCTCTCTCAGGGACTTGCTGATTCCTGCCCTGCTCTGTGGGGATGCTGACCTGCCTTTGGACTGTAATCCCTCTTGAAGGTTGCGGATATATGGGGAAGGGACAGACGGTGGTGGCTGGGATCTGGGAGTCGGGGAAATGGACTCCTCCTGTGAAGAGGTGTCTTCCTCTTCCGCCTCCTCAATGGGGAAGTGGTCCTTTAAACTAGAGGCTGGTGCATCCTCTTCATTATCTGAGTCATTGGCTGGAGCTGGCGGGGGACCCTGCTGCTTTTGCTGCTGGTTCCTCTGGAGTTGCTTGCACTCTTCTTCAACACGGGCCAGGAGCCTCTTGATTTCCTGATTGTTGGGACAGAGTTTCACAGCCTCTTGCAGGTCAGCCAGAGCTGCCAGGAACTGCCTTCATATGAAAGTATAAGATAAGATTAGAGGACACATCTGAGCAGGCTCTGGGTGCACTGTCCTTAAGCTAGCTGTCCTCAAAGGGAAAGGGGGGAGGTCCAGGGACTTGCTGGGTAAGTCCTGGTTGGCCCCGAGTTGCTGAGCCAACAGAACAGTGCTGTACTCTAACCCAGGGCTTGGTGACTCTGGGCCTCTGATCTATCTATAAAGACACCAGGGCAGAGGGTGCCAGAATCCTGTCCCTCTAAGCACTGGTTTCTGCTTGAGGCCCTCTCTGGCCCTCCTCTTGTCCCTTTCTAACTCAAAGTTCAGACAACCTCTTCTGCTCCTCTGTCACCCCGCTTTGTCTGTCTCATATGAGACAATAGCTCAGCGGGTGTTCTGGTACAGTGGGCAAGATACCAGAATGTCAAGAAAATGAAGGTTAGCCGCTAAAAGTAACACCCACAGCCATGCCTCTTGGAAGCCACTGGTTTTTACTGAAAGGAATGAGAAGTGTATATAATAACTCTGATGAAGGGAAACAACACCCTCAAACTCAACTAGCAGGTTTGACCTCCCAGAGAAATGCCCCAGTAGTCACGTGGATGACCCCAGACCGTACCTGCTGTTCCTTTTTGCTCTCGCCCGGGCATAAAAGGCTTCGTAGGATTTGGGTTTCAATTCCAGAGCCTTTGAAGCAAATTCTTCTGCCAAGCCAAAGTCCTGGTAGCAACAGTTAAAGTCAGAAGCAGCACTGAGAGAAAGGGCTGTCCTTTAAGAGCTCTGCCCTAAGGGTAGCAGAGCATGGGCACCCTGCAGGGTCCTGGGGGCAGGGCAGGCACATTCCCTTACCCGACTCCCCCACACTTGTTTAAGATACATAATCAGAGCTTATGACTATCCTTAAGCATCCAGTACAGAAGCAGCAATTATGGCTCAGGAGAAAGCAGCACAGCTGCACACAGAAGGCCCTGGGGCTGGGAGCAGGCTGGGGGTGGGGCTAGGAGTGGGGCTGGGAGGGGCTAGGGGTGGGGCTAGGAGTGGGGCTGGGAGCAGGCTGGGGGTGGGGCTAGGAGTGGGGCTGGGAGCAGGCTGGGGGTGGGGCTAGGAGTGGGGCTGGGAGCAGGCTGGGGGTGGGGCTAGGGGTGGGGCTGGGAGCAGGCTGGGGGTGGGGCTAGGAGTGGGGCTGGGAGCAGGCTGGGGGTGGGGCTAGGAGTGGGGCTGGGGGTGGGGCTAGGAGTGGGGCTGGGAGGGGCTAGGGGTGGGTAAGGGTAGGGGTGGAGCTGGGGGTGGGACAGGGAGTGGGGCGAAGTTCAAAACTTTAGTAGGAAGAACTACAAAATGTCTGCTACTAACAAAGTACAAGTTGACCACTACTGGTTATAAACTGGGAGTATTTTACAGCAAACCCAAGGACCGCAAGACAGGTCAACGGTGTGGACACTTGTCTTGGACTTTTCTTGAATGTGGAGAGAGAGCGTCCTCGTCCAGCTGGCGGGGACCGGACACAGTCGGCCTTTGCTGCTTTTACTAAAGCAAAGGAAACTCAACCTACGCACATTCTATCAACCCAAGTGCTTTCCATCAGCATCTGGTGAGGTGGACAGTGGCTGTGACCTATGAGAGGTCCCTGACAGCAGCAGGCCCCCACAGCACCTCAGTCAGTCACAAGACTGGGTCGAGGGTCTGGCCCTCACCGACTGCCAAAGAACTGGGACGGACAACAGCTCCCAGCTTACGTTTGTTTTCCTTCGGCATCGCGACAGATTGAGATAGAGGGAGACTCTCAGTTCATTGAACGGCCTCATGTCTTCTCCGAGTCCTTCCCGAGGGAACTTCCGCAAGGCATACTGGTACCTCTGGGCTGCCTCCTTCATCTTCCCTTTCTACGAATCAAAAATCACACAAAGTTATTCTTTCCGAGGGGGCTCTAAGATGAACCGCCATTCTGAAGGCCATCCCTGTAAAAATCTTCACAGTGCATGAAAAGGACCCGGATGGCAAGGTATCCTCTTAGTAGAAACCAGGCCACTGAGAAGTCTGAACGATCTCAGACTGCACCGTCCTCACAGGCTGTCACACGGCAAGGAAAAAGATGGCTCAGCAAGAAGGTTTTTGCGAACTGCAAAAAAAATCACTGTCTCCACCTTCTGCATCCAGTTATCTTCTCACATCTAATTTCACTGTTATTTCAAGAACCATGTTTCTCTGAAATACATTTTAATTTCAAGTATAATAGACACCGGATTGGAAAAAAAAATGTTGTAGTTTCTAAGGCAGCCAGAACCTCATGGATAAACCTGCAGCTTGACGTAGAATAGTAATTTTTCTTTTAGAAGCACCGAAGAATTGGCTTTAAAAATGAGAGCCACACACAGTACACCACTCTCAAGGCCAAAGGAACCCATTTGCTCTGTCAGCCTCCTTGCACAGCAGGAACTGCCGCCTGCTGGAAACGGCTTAATATTTCTGACATAATTACCTAGCAGAATCCATATTAAAACCACTTCAAAGCCACAACAGTATACACCCTGAACTCAATTTCCAACCGACTTCAAGCCGGGAACCCTGCTGGGTCATGCTATATGCCTAGTTATTTGTTACTATGAAAAAAAAAAAAAAAAAGAAAAAGAAAGGAACAAGAGCATAGCAAATAAATCTCCCCAGTAGTGAAAAGGATTAAAGCAGTCGTAAGCTTGGGTCCCTCCCCCATACTCTTAATTCTACCTAATTACAGGTTCTTGAAAGAATAGTCATCTATGCAAATGACCTACCCGACTACCTAACCCAGGTGTGGCCACCCACCACTCACAGGCGTGTATTTACAGTTTTCCTGGGGCACAGCCACACTCCCTTGCCTGTGCATCTATAACCCATGACTACCTCTGAACCAGCTGTGGGCAGGCTAGCCTGCTCACACCGCAGAGCCTGAAGCACATACTACCCACCATGGAGATAAACTGGCAGCTCTTTGGAGAAAATTTAAAGTCAAATTTATGAAGTTGTGGGTCTTATTTGCATTTTTGAGGGACCGTGGAAGAGCTGGAAAAAAGTAACTATCTCTTGAGTAACTGAGAATTTATTACTTGTCTATATTAAGTAAAAGATATCAGTAAAAATACTTAAAACGTCCACATTTGTAGAATTAAGATCTGAAAGGTAAAAGGTTGGGGGGGGTCATGGTGACACTGGATGGTTTTAATTTTCTTTTCTTTTTTTTTTTTTTTAAAGATTTATTTATTATATGTAAGTACACTGTAGCTGTCTTCAGACACTCCAGAAGAGGGCGCCAGATCTCGTTACGGATGGTTGTGAGCCACCATGTGGTTGCTGGGATTTGAACTCTGGACCTTCGGAAGAGCAGTCGGGTGCTCTTACCCACTGAGCCATCTCACCAGCCCCCTAATTTTCTTTTTAAAGATTTATTTTGTATACATTTGTATGAGGTAGGCACACACATGCCACAGAATAGTGTAGAATTCTGAAGACAACTTATAAGACTCGGTTCCCTCCTTCTACCAGCAGGGCCTAGGATTCAGAGTTGGGCTGCCATGCTTAGCAGCCAACAACTGCAGTTACTGTGCCATCCTCTCTTCAACATCCTTTCCTTCTGTAAATGCTTTTGTCATGTACCTCCCAACTAGGTCCAGGGCCATAACTGGATCTTTGAAAGGCGGAAAAGCCAAGGGACTTGGCTCTGCCAGCTGATGCAGCAGTGGCTCTCTCATACCTTAGCCACTGCCTGGAGTATCAGTAACAACTGTCCTCAAACACAGAGAAGTTCTTTCCCATTAAGGTCCAGCTGTTTGGAGATTAACAGGCATCTAGACAAGAGGTCATGCTGGAATGTTTTGGGACTTCCATTCTTGGAGAGTTCCTGCCCTGCATGGCTACAGCACCCAATACCTAACTGAGGGGCGGCCCCAGGTCAACAGCAGCAGCAGCACGGGAGACAAGCCACGTACCTTGTACATCACATTTCCTTCCTCTACCAATTTCTGCAAAAGTATTATCAAAATATCAGGCTTGGAAGTGGCCATCGCCCAAGCGGCATTTCCTGCAAAATAAACACGCTGTCAGGGGTGCTTCCTCAGCCCAGAGGGAGCAGCTTTCTGCAGCCCCCTTCCACCCCCCACCCCCCATTCCACAGTATACGTTGCAGGAACTCATAGCAAGGCCAGTGCTGGTCTGGGTCTCGGTGCTTCTGGCAGCGGGGCACCGGCAAGCTGGTTAAAGCGTCTCAACTATTTTATCCACACCAGCCCCCGTGAGGAATCACCAATGCCCACAAACGCTTTCCTTACCTAGTTCTGCTAACAGAAATGAAGGTGCTTGCCTTCTACGGACATCATTAAACCCTCAAAGGCTTCCTCATTTCCTGACGCACCCAGTATGGCAGGGTGGGAGGCCACTGTCCTGAGGCCCCCTGCACTCTTCTGAGGTCCTAGCTTGGGTCCCCTGTCCCCTCCCTGTCCAGCTTCTCTTTTGGTCTACACTGGCTACAGCCTTCTCTCTCGCCCCTGACCTAGCCTTGGGACACTGCTAGGCCACTGAGCTCCCGTGTTTTGTTTGTTCCTGCTGTTTTTTGTGTAAAAAGATGGCATCCCCACTACTTATGTACAGGATCAAGGTAAAAATGGGAAACTGCTTAATACCGGGACAGATTGTTCTTCGTGTAGCCCCCATACCCACAACTACTCATGGTCAAAGGGCCTGGAGAGCAAACAAAACCAGGGGCACTTTGGCAGTCTCTGCATCCGAGCAGAATCTGTGTGATGCTCTGCTAGCCACATATGTGGGCCTCCACGCCACCCCCATATATGCCCACTCCTGCTCCAAGGACCTCCTCGGTGCCTCCTTCTCAGAAATTGTGTGTACTGGAGCCATGACTTTCTCAACAAGCTGTCCCTGACAATTCCAGGACAGCAGCTGCTCTTCATCCAGGGCTCTCTGAGCTACTGATGCTCAGTCCATCTGCATTTAAGAACCTAAGTGGGTTTTGGATGAGAATAGTCTACATAGGCTCGTGCATTTGATTGGTTGGGCTCCAGTTGGTGGAACTGTTTGGGAAGGATTAGGAGGTGTGGCCTTGTTGGAGGAGGTGTGGCCCTGCTCGAGGATAAGTTCTATCCGAAGCTTCGTGCTTCTGTGGTAGATCTAAGCTCTCAGTTACTGCTCTAGCACCATGCCTGCCTGCCTGCTTGCTGCTGCCACACTCCCTGCCCTGGCCACGGCCTCACCCTCTGAACTGCAACTCCCCAGTAAACTCTTTCTTCTGCAGGCTGCCTCAGTTCTCACGACAGTCAAAACTTAGGACACTAATACTTCCTGATGTGAGTGTCCATTCATGACCCCAGACTGCCCCTCCCCCTTGGCCTCTGCTCTCTACCTACCTGGAAAGAATGCTATAAGCTAAAGGCCAGCAATATGGCTCATCAGCTGGAAGCATTTGTCTCCAAGGCTGGGGATCCATGAGACAGAAGTAAAGAACTAACTCCCGTGAACTGTCCTTGGACCTCTGTGTGTAACTTGTATTCATGCACACAAATAATATGTAATTTTTTAAAAGAGGAAAATCATAAGCAGCTTCAGTTTTCTGGATGTCTGTGATTAAATGAGACAGAAGTGAAGGAGTGGGAAGGCAGAGAGAGAGAGAGAGAGAGAGAGAGAGAGAAAGAGAGAGAGAGAGAGAGAGAGAGAGAGAGAGAGAGAGAGAGAGAGAGAGAGAGCGCTTTGCACTCTCTGGCCCCTTAGCAGGTACTCTTTAGGTCTTTCAGGTAAGATGTTAGAAGCCAACCCTCTGGCTCTGCCAAATGGAAGTGGGTTTCACTGACCTAGTTTGGCTCCTTTTCTAAGCAGGGTAACCACTACAGCAGTGTTTCGACAGCCGATGGCTCTGTCCAGGGGGCGCATCCCACTGTGGTCCACATGTTCTATCACGGCTCCCTTCTCCACCAGATACAGCACCTACAACAGCAGGGCCAGCAGAAACCTGAAAAGCAGTCCCTGGCAGGAGCAGGCCCCTGCCCAGTTCTGCCTTCTGACTGTGGGGTACCAGTATTAGCTTTATATCCTCTTGAGATGGCTCTGGTCATGGTGGGGGGATGGGGGCATGTGGAAATAAAACCAATGTGACACCAAAAGAAAGGCACTACAATCGCGAACATCTCTCTGCTGTCATCAGTCAGTGATGTCAGTGACAAATGTCAGTGATGAAGATGCCCACAGGCAGACAGGTGTGTGCCGAGGTGCATGATCTGTGCCTGTTCTGCCTGTTCACCTGCAATTAGCAATGGCTTCTGCCATGAGTTCTAGCTTGTTCCAGACATACAGATCCACACAGTCTGAGGTTGTGTGCTGGTGGGGTGTCCTTAGAAAGTTAAAAACAGAACAACAGCCAAGGACAGTGGTACACACCTGCCTGCCATCAGAGTATTTGGGAGGTGGAAGCAGAAAGATCAGGAGTGCAAGGCCAACCTTGGCTACAGTCTCTACAGCCTGGGCTATGTGAGGCCTTATTTTTAAAAACCCAAAGGATTACCATATGGTCTGGCAAGTGCATTTCTGAGCATTTTCATAGCTAAAAAGATTGAGTGGTGTCTTTTAAGAGATATTTGTCCAGTGGTATTTCTACTGATGGATGGACAGACAAATAAAGCCGCAGCCCAGATCAGTGCCGTTCCACGGCACAGCATGTATCTCTCAAGGCCATCCTCTTGTCAAGACACATGCCACTATAAAAGCAGAGTCCCTAGTAGCTCCACAATGCCGGTGACTCAGGTTTGGGATGTGCAGCCTGGTAAAGGCATGGTGTCTGCCCTGGAAATCCTAACTTATCAATTAAAATTATAACTAAAAATAATTTAAAACAATTAGTATATTATAATCTATCTATTTGCTTAAATAATGCATTTTCTTAGGTGAAAGTGGTTTCTGAATGACCTATGGAGGAATTTTATTTATATGCAGCTCATGATAAGATAAAACCACGGGCAGGGCAAACATGCCGCCCTCCATGTCTGCGGTATATGTAGGGTAGTACTTTTAGGCTTTTAAGAGTACATGAAGGCTGGAGAGATGGCTCAGAGGTTAAGAGCACTGGCTGCTCTTTCAGAGGTCCTGAGTTCAATTCCTACTACCCATATGGTGAATCAAAACCATCTGTAATAAGATCTGATGCCCTCTTCTGGCACGCAGGAATATGCATACATGCAGGCGGAACGTTGTATACAAAATAAATAACTACGTCTTTAAAAAAGAGCACATTAAAATCTTGACTAATAGTCTTGGACTGAACTGCACCTACAGAATTATAGATAATTGAAAAGATCCCATACACCATGTGGGCAAGTGTATATACACACACACAGTCCATGACAGACACAACTTTGCAGGGCGCTATGAACCAACTTCCATGCTGACCCATCTTGCACACAGGAGGAAGAGCACACACCAGAAGTGAACATCCATCAGGTACTCACAGTCTCTGCATCGCCATAGAAAGCGGCCAGGTCCAAGGGAGTACGGCCGTTTTTGTCTGTCTGGTCTATCTCTGCTCCTTCTTCGACCAGGTACTGGACCACTGCCCTGTGACCCTTCAGACAAGCCCAGCTCAATGCCGACAGGCCCTCTTTGTCCAGGGAAGAAAGAACAGCACCTGAGGGAAGGGAAGAGTCCATTTATAACTGGTTGGCAGACACGAAGATGCTCTAAAGAGACACTTGGGTCTCTCAATCTACTCTCAGACTGCTAAACAGTAGATCCTAAAGAATAGAAAATTCCCCAAGAATCTCATGCCCAGAGAACGAAAAGCACCAGGCAGAGGGAGAACTTGTCTCCCAAAAGAGATTTCGGAGTTTTAACAACTTGTTGGAGCCCCTAACAGGACAAGATGGAAGTCCAGCCTCTGACGGATCAATGGCAGGTGGGACCACACCTTCAACAGGACTGCTCACATGCACTTATCCTTGGCCCTGGAGTTAAATATATTTCACTTCAGGACTCCAAAGATGGACTTGAGGCTTCCAGATCTTCATCCTTCTTCCCATTGAGTAAATCTCCCTTGACTTTCTACTTTTAATTCGGTTCTTTTAAACGGCATACTGAAGAGGGGTGTAGGTTGCCCCAAGACTAATAACACATTCACAGAACATGAATAAACCTGGGCTGCTGAGGGTCCCACGTGTTAACCTGAGCAGGTCTGCAGAGCTGATGGCAGAGAGTCCTCACCAAAGTTGGACCATCAGTACCTGGGCTGCATCATACCTTAGAAAACATCTAACTGGGGAGCCAAAAGTACAAAGTTCTTCCTGCAAGAGAAGCCAGCGCACTGCAGCATGCCATACCTTTTGAGAGGAGGAATTCCACGGTGCTCAGGTGTCCCTCACAGGAAGCCACCATGAGAGGTGTTCGACCCTGCTTGTCACTCAGGTTCACGTCGCAGCCTCGATCCAAAAGCAATCGGACAACCTGAAGAAGCACCGAGAATAATCAGCACTGAGAAGCCCGTCTCCACACCACAGCCGCTTTCTCCATCTCTCCCACCAGCGGTGTGATGCGTGGGACTCAAGCGATCTTTCTACTGCATTCACTTCAACAAAACCGTCTTCTATGTATCTTTCAGTTATTATGTGTATGAGAATCATGTATCAGGGAGAAACGGTAGTGAGACATGCCAGTCACAACAGGTGATGACAGGACAGCCATTGGGGGAGAGGAATGTTCCAAACTGGTCCTGAGGAGAAGCACAGTGCCCTGTGGATCTGGGGTTCTGCAGCGATAGATCCAACCAACCAGTTACACTCAGTCTGTAGATGGAATGCAAATACTGTGCCGTTCTAAGAGAATCGAGCTTCCTCAGACTTGACATCAGCAGGTAATGCTGAGAGGGTAACTACCGTTACACGAGAGAAGGGTCTAAGGCAGGAGAGTGACTCTGAACCCTTGGTTACATGCTTTGCTAAGATGCAGCACGAGGGGGTGGCTTGTCCTCAGAGGACAACTGTCAGCAAAATTCCAGCATCAGCAATGTGCTTTATGCCACACATAATACTACTAACGGTTGGGGAGAAAGATCAGAAACTCAGGAAGGAGTCCGACGTACTCCTTGAGCTGGAGGGAGCCACTTTATCCGCTCGGTTGGCCTGGAGGTTGCCTGGGCACATTCCCTGCGTGTTACATTGCCAGAGCGGCAGAGGTAGTACCATCCCAGGTTCTCACATTATTCACCAGCAAACTCCTCCCACCTTCCCCGTGAGTTAGGAAACACTGAGACAGGCAGAGGGTTAGTACAGACGCTATCACAGATACTATTCTATAATGAATGAGTGGTCTTGAAGTTGTTTGTGTGCACGATCCATGTGTCACAGGGTACTGAGTGCGGGCAGAGATGTGGTCACTGTTTCAAAACAAAGGAAGAAGCTGCTGGACAATGATGCCCTGTTCCCTTGAATTCAAGATGGCGTAAGAATGGCTAGTCCAAGAACTCCCATGGAAGCCCTCTTTCAGTGTACGAACATACTACAAAAATAACAGCGGCAGCCACGCTGCCACAGTGAACCCTCTACCACTGTAGTCTAGTCCTCTTGGAGTTAAGGGAGCCAACTGTGCCTCTGGCGTGGCTTTCAGTCCATCTGGCTGGCTGTACATGTCTGTCATGCTGGCCTCTGAGAAGCAGTCACAAGGACATGGGAGGAAGGCAGGGAGGAGAAAGAGCCTCATGGGCCACAGGTGGTCTCAACAGTGAACCCCATCCCCACCCACCGCTCCTGAAGCATCCAAGGGCCCCTGGGTACCTGCCAATGGCCTTGGCGGGCGGCACAAAACAGAGGGGGAACCCCTCTCCTGTTGGCCCGAGACACGGCAGCTCCACGCTCCAGCAGCAACTCGCAGATCTCCACCTTTCCTCTCCCGGCAGCAGCCGTCAGGGCTAGATAGGGAGGGAGGAGGGGACTGTCAGTAGGTGCAGTGAGAGGGCCTTGAGTGCCTTATCACCTTCAGTGCTTGTGCCCTTGCCCTTTTAATCAGGGTGGGCTCCATGATAGCCGGGATCCACTGAGCACAGTGGCATGCCGCTAATGTCAAGCCCTGGGTCTCTGGAAATGGGCAGTTTGCACTGCGCTGGAAGCTAGCTGCTAAGTTGTGAGGAAAACTGAACATCTTTGTAGTGAGACCCACGAGGACCAAACTGAGGCCACACGGACTTGACAGCCTAGTGGACAGCCAGCACTGTTGGGCCAGCCAGCACTGTTGGGCCAGCCATGTGTCAGCTGTCCTACGTAGGCCTCCAACTCAAGTCAAGCTATACCAGCTAGAGCCATGAGAGCAAAGACACCTTAGCAGGCCGTACCATGCTCTGTTTAAACCACAGATTCACTAAGTTTATCACTGGCAGACTAGTGCTATACTGAAAGCTGGCCTCTTAGCCTCAAGTCCAAGTCCATTCAGTGAAATACAATTATTGAAGGGCTGGAGATATGGCCCTCTCCCCAGTTCAGTTCCCAGCACATACATTAAGCTGCTCACAAACTACCTGTAACTCCAGCTCCAGAGGACCTAACGCCCTTTCCTGGCCTCCAGGGCCCCCTCATTCCTGTGGTATGCACATATAGAGACATAAACAAAAATCAAAAGCTTTTTCAAATAAAAAAAAATTACTGAGACAATCAAAAGCACCCATCATTCCTGCTTTGCCAGAATGTAAAACTTTTTCTTAAAAAAAAAAAAAATTTTTTTTTTTTAAAATTATATGTGAGTTCACTGTCACTCCCCTCAGACACACCAGAAGAGGACATCAGATCCCATCACAGATGGTTGTGAGCCACCATGTGGTTGCTGGGAATTGAAAACTCAGGACCTCTGGAAGAGCAGTCAGTGCTCTTAGCCACTGAGCCATCTCTCCAGCCCATAAAACCTCTTTTAACAAGTTAAAATCCCATATCATAAGAGAAAAAATTAAGGTGCGGGGTGGATGCCTCTTGGGTGTGGTGTGGAGCACAGCTCCATCGGGAAAGAGCGCTCACGCGACTCTCAGTGCCTCCACTCACCTCTGCCCTGGCTTCTGCCTTGTCACGTGAACTGTGTCCAAAAAAAGACAATAGCAGGTGCCAGTGACAACCCAGGCCAGTAGGGCAGCGTAGCTCTGAGCCGCACAGGATAGATGCTCCCTAGAAGGGAGCGACCTGCTGCCAGGAGGAGGAAGCAGCTTAAGCATGCCCGTGGTGCCATTCTCGTGCCTGCTTGGAAGACTGTTTTTAAATATATCCTTAATTTCCACTTCCAGAAGACAGCAGTATCCCCATGAATGGGGGAAAGAGGTGGACTTCTCAGCTACAAATGGGAAACAGCAGAAACAAACCCTTCACAAAAGCAAGGCGGTGCCAGTGATCATATGAAAGTGCCCGCCTCCTCAGCAGCCGATGCAACTGAGAGATGCATGAGGGGGTCACCCACTCCTCACTGGTGGGAATGATGGCAGGAGACAGCAGTTGGGAGTCAGATTGGGTGAATGCACACTTGTGTGACAGTGTTCCTCACGAGGCCTCAAGCTGGACACTACCCACACTGCCATCAGTAGTGGGAGACGCCAGCGAACATAGGATGGGAAATTCACACATCTATGAAAATACATGCCCCACACCTAAACACAACTCGACAACACAACAGACCCTTCTTACACGCTCGACTCGGTGAGTAAAAGCCCACACTGCAAGAGCAGTCTGGAGAGGGGACCTTGAATGCTCCTTTTGGAGAGAGTGGGACCCAAGATCTGCCTCCTCATCAGAGCTAGGGATATGGTGACGAGAACCTCAGACACCTGTGATCAGGGAGGCTGCTTCCCATCCACTTGCATGCGTGGACCTGTCTCTCCAGGCCCCTCCCACACAGCTGCCTGACGCCTGCTCCTCCTGGGGCCTTCTATAAATACTATGCCACCAGGGTTGGCTCCTAACCTCTGCCCTCTGCTCATAACTACTCCAGCTTCCCTTATACATGGCCCTGGTGACTGCAGTTAACCATGACACAGACAGACAGGCAGACAGAAGACAGAGACACAGACACTGCAGACCAGACAGCTGGTTCTGAGATTGCTAATATCACCTGAGTCCCACTCCCAGCCTTGTGCAGGGAGTAAGGAGGAAGGCAGGAGCCGTGGGAGGGAGAAGATTACCAGGAAGACTCATCTCGGGGGCCTAGCATCTAAAGCCCAGGAAGACAGCAGGAACATGCAGCCACCATCTTTCCAGAAAGACAAGCTGGTTGTCATGGTATTTCTGGTCCCAAGCCCCTGAGGCATGAATGTGGACCCTACAGTCGGCACTGTCCATCTTTCAGTAGCTTCCCCTCTCGCTGGGGAGGTGAGGGGCATTCTGCTGGCCTGGTTCCACCAGACCACTCTTGCTCAGTGTGAGTTCCTCCTCACTCAGTGACAACACCTTCTTCTCTCTCAGGAAGTAGGTCAGCACAGCTCTCCAGGAAAATGTGTTCAAGGGACTCTGTTCTGACTGACCTCAAGTGTCTTGATTTTGCAGCGGACAGCACAGAAGGAGTAAGTCGGGTGACCGGAGGAGGCAGCAGATTGGAAGCTGACACCAGCCTTTTCAGGCCTGACCATGAGGATGCATAGGCTGACATCTGCTGGCTGTCAACGTGTTCCACAAACAAAGCACAGCACACCCTAAGGGCACTGTCCAGTGCCCTTAGAACGCTGCTCCAGGAAGTAGCACTGGACCCTTTCTGCTCTCCAAGGAAGTGGTAGAGCTAGCCTCAGTCCCTGTAAGAAGTCAGGCAGGAACTACAGGCTCTAGCACCACCATCTGCCTCTGGCAGAAAGAGAAGCTATATTGAGATGCTCAGATGTCCTAAGAAGCCCTGAGTATGGACGAGCTGCTCCACTTTATGTGGGAAGCTGATGTCCCTGTGGGAACCCTCCCTTGATAGACACCTCCTCTGTTCAGGGAGGATCAGGTATGGATTCACTGGAGAACCTCACACGTGTGGCCTCGCCCACGTTACCTGTGTCTGTCTAGCCTATGCAGAGGCTGAGTCTGAAGCTTGGGTCTGTGCAGTCTCTGTGAGCCATGCTCATTTCTCTGTCATGTGCACCTCTGCCTCAAGGAGAGTAACACTGGTGTGCGCACAGCTCCAGCTGACGTGCCTTTTGTTACAAAAGGTCTGTCCCTCCCCTAGGGGTTCTGAAGGATATAAAAATTGTTTTGTTTTCTTCTCCTATAATATACATTATCTCAACTGATCTTGCAGGAGCCCTCAAGTGGGTCATAAAAGACCTTGGAGTCAGCTGCTGCTCTGGAACTCTCCTCCACTCAGGGACTCTCCTCCTCTTTCCATGGCTGGACCCAAGCAGGAGGAGAAAGAAATCAAAGGTGCACAGGAGCACACACATGTGTCTGCACAGCGAGACCTAGGAGTCCCCGGAAAGAGATGAGTCTGGTCTTGCATTTGAGACTGGATGGTCCACCTCCTCAACACTCCCCCCTCTCATTTAGTGAGGGGGCTTCACCACTGTGAGAAACGGGGTGCCTTTAAGTTGGAATCTGGAATCTCTGCTGCAGCTGCTGCTGAAGTCTTGACAGTAACACATCAGACAGCCCTGCGCTAAAAATAGGATTCGTGTGTTTCACCAGCCGGCAGAGAAGCCGGACGTTGGAGCAGCTGACAAGCTGACAAGCGTGCCCGCCCTGCCAGGCCTGGCAACAGGGTCAGATTCCACCTTCTTTCTCCACAGCCAGATTTGATTTGCTGTGTGCTTGTTAGTGCAGATCTGTTGTGGGGGGATTAAGAACCTGTCAGCGCAGGTCCACTTTGCTCAGCCTCAAACCAGATCAGGTTCTATACAGGAATTCCTAAGGAGACACCGCTGATGACAGACACCGGAGCACTGGCTTCCTCTTCTACCCAGAGTGAGTATTTTTAGCTCCATCACCAAACTCCCCAGGCGGGGATGCATCTCAAGTTTCCACAGCGGTGAGGACTTCAGGATACCACATTCCCATATTCGGAAGCATGGAGGGCTACAACAAACAAACTCAAAACAAGCTATGCTCAGGAATTCCAACCATCCTGCTGAGAAAGCCAACCTTGGCCCCAGCTCTAATGAGGGTCAGTGAACTTGGCTTCATCAGACAAAAAAAGGAGTGGGGGTAGGGGTGGGGTGTGAAAGGCAGGACCAGGGTGGGAAAGAGGACATTGCTGCTTTGTGTTCGGCCAATAAAACACAAGGACACGTGAAGGGAAAGGCCCCAGTCCATGTGAACATGAGGCACTGAAGCCAGGCACAAGTGCTTTTACTTGGCAATCGCTTAACAAGATATCGTCTGTGTGATTAAATTAAAAAAAAAAAAAAGCAAGCACATCCCCCCCCGCCACCCCCCCCCCCCCCATCCTGATAATCCTGAGTGATTTCACCTTGGCAGCGCTGTCTTCTGAGCATGAGCAGATTCGTCCCGGCAGATGTTCATTTTAGGAAAAACCTAACTGACACTCAGCCATCCGAGCTCACTGAAAACATCACGGAGAAACACTCCTTGGCACCATAAAATGGATCATTTGCCAGGATCCTTTACATATTGAAGTTCTCCGGGCAAAGATTTGATTTTAAAAAAAGAAACAACTCTCAACTGTCAGCTTGCTGGGAACACAGTCATCTCATCACAGACAAGGCTGTTTATGAAGTGTTCTAACAGAGCTGTCACTCAAGCACACACAGGGTGGGCCCCTGCAGTGGTACAGGGCTTGGGGATGAGAACCAGGGATGCTGCCCCGAGGATGAGAACCAGGGATGCTGCCCCGAGGATGAGAACCAGGGATGCTGCCCCGAGGATGAGAACCAGGGATGCTGCCCTGAGGATGAGAACCAGGGATGCTGCCCTGAGGATGAGAACCAGGGATGCTGCCCCGAGGAGGAGAACCAGGGATGCTGCCCTGAGGATGAGAACCAGGGATGCTGCCCTGAGGATGAGAACCAGGGATGCTGCCCTGAGGAGGAGAACCAGGGATGCTGCCCTGAGGAGGAGAACCAGGGATGCTGCCCCGAGGAGGAGAACCAGGGATGCATCTTACTTGCTTCTCAGACCTGACGTGGAGGCTTGGAGGGAAGGTGGTAGAGACCACTCCTCCAAGCTAGATAACTACCTTTCACACATTACCTATGGAAAATACCAACTGCCCTTCATGAATACCCCTGAGCTCTTAAGCAAGAGCCCGCACCTGCTGCTATACCCTCTTTCTCTGGCCATGAGGTCACCGTCAGCACAACAGCCCAGTTTTGTTTAGATGTGTGTGTTCGTTTGTTCAATTTATTTCCATGTTATGTCAGCTTTTCCCATTTACACACACACACACACACACACACACACACACACACACACACACACACATATGTATATAGGAAGGCAGCAGTTAGAAGTAAACAGTGGGGGGCGGGGTCTCAGAAAGGCCACCTCATTGTGGCCGGGTTAGAAGCCAGTAGATTAGGAGAATTTGTTTTGTGATTTAGGGCAAGAGGTAGAACTTTCTGTAGCTCAGTTCCTTTAACCTCACGCAAGTGTACTAGACAGCGGTCTCAAATGTGCTCCTTGAGGTTAAACAGAACCTACCCTGTGGTATTCTGCAGTGCTCAGCGGCTGACAGATGTTCAAGAGCTGTTACATGCAGCTAGACTTATGATAAGTTATTACTACTAAGATATTAAGTAATATAACAAATGTCATCCCTCCAGCCCCACTAACCTACTCTATGATACACTACACCGTGTGTGAAGAGCGTCTAGTTTTGTGTATCCAGGAAACCATTTCATACACAACTCCTGGGGGGCACGCGCTAGCTAGTCTCATCTGTTCCCAGAAAAGCTCATCAGCTTGCCTGGGTCCACGAAGTAAGAGAGTGGATGCCACCTGAGTTCCTGGCTCCTTCACTGCTGCCTGTAGGAGGTCTCTCCTAAAGACACTGAATTCACAAACAACGACATGTGGATGTCTTTAGAAGGAAAAGACCAGAACAAGATCCTGTGCCCCCAAAGGGCTACCAAGCTTTCCCACAGACAGTATGAACAGCGTGCAATGGCTGTGTTCCCTTCTCACTCTGGCCACGGGGCTCCTGAGACCAGAACAGCGGAACATCTTACGAGCACATCAGTACCAATGTGTAGCACGCACATCTGAGCTGTTACGTGGATCTGAGTCCTGCCCAACTTTTGACCCTATTCTGATATTATTTCAACTATGCCTTGGGAGCATCGGGAACACAGCTTCCTAAGGCACAGCTGACATTCTTCCTACTTCACAAACACCTTGTTCCTCTAACACCGGAACGAAGACCACAGCTCTGAACAGCTGTCACTCCCAAAGCATGCTGAGAGTGTTCACACTTCCGATAGATGCAGCTATCTGCCAAGACACCAAAGGCGTGCCTAATGTCACCGAGGCCATGAAAACATGTATCATGGTCTGTCTTTCTCTCCCTAATATCTCAGCACAAGATGAGGTGGACAGAGTCCTGTGGAGGGCATCACAGAGGGTGTCCGAGCAAAGGCAGGAGGGCATGTCACATTTCTAGGTCAGTGTTTCACATTCTCGGCAGACCCCAGCGAGTACTGGACACATGCCTTTTCTCTAGTCTCTCACCTGGTCATGTGCTATGGGGGGAACAAAGAAAGGGTGAGTGTCCCAAATCCTCAAAGCCAAACTGTGAAACTCTTCAAAAATGCCTGCTTAACTATGCTCCAAGTTTTCAACCTTAGAGCATTGCTAATTATGAAAACACCCATATACTCTGGAAAACTCACAAGTCTGAAACATTTCTGGTCCCAAACATTTTAAGTAAATACACACACTTATGTGTGTATTTAAAAAACCTGAATGTGGGGCGCTGGAAAGATGGCTCAGTGGTTAAGAACACTGACTGCTCTCCAGAGGTCCTGAGTTCAATTCCCAGCAACCACATGGTGGCTCACAACCATCTGTAGTGGGATCTGATGCACTTTTCTGGTGTGTCTGTAGAGAACAACAGTGTATTCACATAAAATAAATAAGTTTTAAACAAAACAAAACAAAACAAAACCCTGAATGTCGTAAGGACCAAATTGAACACAGCAAGGTTAAAATATAAATTCTTACTAAAAGCTCTCCAATCTACCTAAAGACCAAAGATAGAATAAAAATGAACAAGCAGTCATTAGAAAATAATAAGGCACCCTACTCCGTTCTTTGAGGCCTGAGGTAGCCATGGGTAAACCTAGGCTTCCATGACCCCCTAAACCTTAGATATTAGTTCAAAAGCCACAGAACGGAAAGAAAAGTGAGTCCACAGAGTCAGGAGGGACACTTAAATTACAAAGGATGAAACGCTTTCTCAGCTCTGTGACCTTGTGTGCAGGTAGGTATATGCATCCAGGCTGCCCTACAACTGGAGGCCTGGAGAACACAGCACCCCTCCGACAGGGTGATACTTGGGACAGAGGTGGCCACATTCTGCCCAGGAATAGCCAACAGTGAGTAGGACTAGGAAGCTTGTGCTCGCGCACACTCCCTAACCCAAATCTCTCATTCCACTTACAGAAGAGAAAACTTGGCTCACCTTAGGAACAGCTTTGGTGGTGGGAACCAATTATTTACTATAGCCAAACTCGCTTGTAAATTTTCACCAACAAAAATAGCACTGATTCAAAACAAAAGACCTGACACTTTACACAGAGCATCTCAGTCAGTCTTAACCTACTTTGATGGGACATGCTGGGACACCCCTTTTCAGAAACTAGGAAAGCACAGCCCCCAGAGGCATCTATCATCCTATAGTCACAAAGCCCAGGACCAAGTCAATATACAACAGCTTGCTGGAGGGCAGGCAAGGGTCAGGAGATGGTGATGTTATAGAGACAAGGGGGAGAAGGTGTGCAGGGACCATGGCTATACTACACCAGGGAGTGATACACTCAGCAGCTGGCAGCAACACTCACCCCCCCGCCCCCACCCACCCACGCGCACACACATACACAGAGCTATGAATCCAACATGGCAGGCCAGGACTATCACCAAACAAAATCGTGTCACTGGTCTCTCTTGCGCTATCCCTATCTACCAAGTGCTTCTCCCAAATCATTCCACGAAATGAACATCCTTGGCCTTAAAGCTGTAAAGCTTTCTTTTGTTTTCAATGTTCTCACTTGGTCAATACCCAACACAGCAAGTCCTAGATGAGCCCAATACTGTCCACTCCTCTGCTCAGCAGCCACAGGTAGAACTGATAGCACAAGTGATACAAGTGGCCAACACCTCTACCCTGGAGAAACTCCCAGGACAGCACTAGGCCAAGCAGTCACATGAGAGTGAGAAACACAGGAATTCCGGTCCTCGGGAAGCCCACAGTGTGTGTACCACAGCTAATCCTGATGAAACAGCTGGACAGTCTGTGGAAACAAAGTTTCTGCAGACCAGGCAGATGGGAATCATGGCAGAGAAGCCCTTGCTCTCAGAGAGTAGGCTGCAAAGTGAGAACCCTGTTTCCATCTAAACAGCCAGAAGCAGGGTGCAGACTCAGGCCGGACTGAAGCCTGGCGCTGGGAACATGGTCTGTCAGTTCCCACAGCACTGCATTAGGTTGCCAGTGAAGTGTCCCTGGTCTTCTCCACAAACACTTCAAACACTGATGTGGAAACAGTAACTCAATTCAGTTGGGACTCTGTGGGAGCCGGGGCTGACTCGTCATGGCTGTGGAATGCTGAGGCAGATAATCCAGGCATCTGATGGGCTCCCGCCATGTTTCAGGCTGCCCAGAAACTGTGGGATGATCCTCATCTGACAGTCTGTGGGTGGTACAGTGGCAGCCTCATTGGTGGTGCCGTTTCTGCTAACAGGTCTCACTCTCCTCTGAAGACGAGGAGAGGAGAGAAAGGAAGAGGAGACAAGGAAGGAGGCGTGGGGAAAGGAAGGCAGTGGCTCAGTGCTATTGCAACCACAGAACTCACTTTGAAGGGCTTGTCTCTAAACACCGCCCAGACAAGCAGCAGCAGCAGCTCTGTGAAAAGGAAGGGTTTCTAAGTAAAGCCCTCTGCTCCCCAAATCAGCAGGTACTTAGGAGTTTTCTAAAACATGTGGGTTCATCACAGTGCTCAGACTAAACACTGTTTTAGATGAAAGTCTCTGGAACCTGCAATAAAGCTCTTGCTCTTCTGAGCCAGCTCTTCCTGATGACACGTGAGGACCTATCAGTTCAAGCACTAAGGACCATCCATGCCTCCTCCTCCCGGCTACCCCTCCCCATCTCTCCCTGGCCTTTCTGGTTGAGAGCGGGCGTCACTTCAGACATCCTCCAGCTTTCAATCAGTAGGGGTCATGATGCCCAGACATGGATGCTGTGAAGCGGGTGCACAGACCCTGCACGGGTCTGTCCTGACGACAGTGCAGAAATACTTAGTGCAGGAGCTGGTGCTCGCCTCTCAGCATGACACGCCAGTGATAGCAGATGCTGAGTGCCAGACAGCACAGAGACACTGCACCCTTCAAACATGGGTGGGTGTGCCTGAAACAGATGTGGAAACTGCCTTGACAACCCCCTCCCCCCAGCTAGGATCTTAAAGCCAAGTTGTTTACAGCTAGATCTACACGGAGAAGACTTGTAAACAGATAGATACAAGGGTTCCAGGAGAAATAATGAGTGCATTCCCCATATAAAGCTCCCGTTGTTCCTCTACCTTCCCACGCCCTGCACAGGAGTCATTCTCTGGACCCTGGCCTACCCTGTGGCCAACACACAAGGGCCTGGGATGTTCTGGACACAAAGCACTGTTGAGAACACTCAAAATGAGGACCAGGGGCTGAAACCATGGCTTAGCGGTTAAGAGTACTGACTGCTCTTCCAGAGGTCCTGAGTTCAATTCCCAGCAATTACATGGTGGCTCACAACCATCTGTAATGGAATCTGATGCCCTCTTCTGGTATGTCTGAAGACAGCTATAATGTACTCATATACATAAAATAAATAAGCTGGGCAGTGGTGGCGCACACCTTTAATCCCAGCACTTGGGAGACAGAGGCAGGTGGATTTCTGAGTTCAAGGCCAGCCTGGCCTACAGAGTGAGTTCCAGGACAGCCAGGGCTAATACAGAGAAACCCTGTCTCGAAAAACCAAAATAAAATAAATAATTCTTAAAAACAAAAAAGAATGAGAACCAGGCAAAGCCACCGACCAAGCAACCACTCTTACTGCTGAGAATTCCTACTGTGATGAGGACCAGACAACATGTGGGGAGCATCACACAACATGTGGGGAGCATCACACAACATGTGGGGAGCACCACACAACATGTGGGGAGCACCACACAACATGTGGGGAGCACTACCCTATGGTCGCTAAGGAAAGGCCAGGCCCTGCTGCTTAGAAGAAGCTGGTGATGAAGGCTGTGACTCGCTGGCCTGTGAACCACTGTCACTTCAGGGTGTGCTAAGTCAGAACCCTGCTCACCACCCCACATGTCTCTCAATGCCACACTTGGAGTCAAGTAATAGACCCCAATGGTCAAATCCGAAGTACAGCTCTCAGCATCCAGACAGCACACGTGCAGTCGGGCCCCAAATCTGCTGATATTCTCTCCTCTAAGTTGTGCCTTGTGAGGTGTCAGGCTGTTCCCCTGACATGGGCAGCTGTGGCAGGCAGGAAGGTTCAGGGTTGCGGTCATCAGGGATGAAGGAAGCCCGGGACTCTTGGAGGGCTGCTGTGGCTCTCTAAGCTCGATGGACAGCTGGCCTGGCCTTTACTTATTTTAAACGTTACATTTTCAAATCCTCTCAATCAATAAAACTCTTGACTTCTGGGCATGGTGGTGAATGCCTACATAATTCTGACAGTTAAAGGGTGAGGTGGTAAGACTGCACAAGTCAGAGACTAGCTTGTCCTTTACAGTGAATTCCAGGCCAGCCAAATCTGTCTCAAACAATGAGGACAGATCAGTCCCTGTCCTCAGCTTCTTGCCTATCCCCCATCTCTCCAACTTCAAAGATCCGGGACTGCTTGGAGTGTGAGCCCCGAGTTCCAACCAGAACTTCAGCCAATCCACCAACCACTAGGCCCTGAGGCAAGAATTGTACTGATCCAAACCCTACTTGAGAGATTCCTAGAGCCAGTGTTTCCTACTATGGGGCATCCTCACTAGACAAAACCCCAGCGTGGAGAAGGGGAGGTGGGAACAAATGCCCACCCCTCACCAAGGAGCCATTTGCAACCAACCAATAGCTGCTGGAAGAGGGATAACCTGTTTTCTTCAGTAGAGTGACACTGGGCCTGTCAACCACACTCCAGGGCAGGTCTCCATTGGCCAACATTATTGGATGTGTGTGTGTGTGTGTGTGTGTGTGTGCTTTGTGTTGCTTTTTGGTTTTTGAGAGACTGAATGAGCATGATGAAGTTGGTGAGGGAGAGTTCTGGGCAGGGAAGGAGAGTATGATCAAGACACTGTATGAAATTCTCAAAAAATAAATGAAAGGAAGAAACCCCCCAAATATAAAGCCTCTTGGCTGATTAAATACACCCAAATCCCTACTGATGATGATAAGAACTGTTTCCAGGTCACAGCGTCTGACTTTTCACCAGACCCCCGGACAGTTGGAAAGAGAGGAATCCTGTGACCAAGCTCAGTGCTTAGAATCTGGGTGAGTCTGATGGGAACACATCTCAAGCCAATACCTAGATGACAGTTGGTGAGATTCTGAAGCTGGGAGCTCAGCCCCATTAGCCTAGACTTCCGGCTCTCAGAATCTACGAGATAATAAATGTGGACCTTTCTTTTCTTTTTTTTTTTTTTTAAGTGAGAAGTCTTTAATTTCTCAAGTGTCTCTTCAGACATCAACCAACTGGCAGAATCTCAGTGGGGAAGGGGCTGATCCACACCATCTGGATCTACACTGTCTCCGTAACTCACACCATGGCTCACTCCTCCTTCAGTCCATAGCAAGCCATAGGAAGCCAGCTGATGGTGGCTTCCAAGAGCAGGCCATGTGACTCTGGAGGGCAGGCCTGCTCTCCCACCAGGAAAATCTCTAAGGTTTCTCCCAAGTGTGAACTAGCTAATAAACTCTCCGCACCACCATCTGTTCTGTTAAGAAAATAACCTAGAAGAAGTCAGAAACAAATCTGTGCAATAAATAAATAAATAAATAAATAAATAAATAAAGCATCTAAGTGCATCATGTATGAAGCCAGGAAAGCACCTTGGCTACATCTGTCGAATGGAAATTTTCAAAGCAGCAGTAACTTCATTAATTTGAATATTAATCTTTTTTCCCACTAAGTCAGGCAGCCCTCCTACCCTGACCAACTGATAGGTACTCCAGACTGTATTAAGTATTTTAGATGGGTCTGTGAGACCTGAGTTCTGTCCTCATTCCACAAGACACATTGAGCCACACTTTCCCTACTGAGCCATCTTTGATTTGCTTGACGATGGACCTGCTGCCTGGATCCCTTAGCCAGGCTTCAAGGAAGGATCAGGTGGGTTGGGACGTGTGCGAACATGAAGCCTTACTAAGGCATTTCTTTTTTTTTTTCTTTTTCTTTTGTTTTTTGTTTTTTGTTTTTTTCGAGACAGGGTTTCTCTGTATAGTCCTGGCTGGCCTCGAACTCAGAAATCCACCTGCCTCTGCCTCCCAAGTGCTGGGATTAAAGACGTGTGCCAGTTGCCCCTCAAGTGCACGGGGTAACAGCCCGTCTAACTCAAAAGGAGTCCCTTTCACTGCTTCCAGAGTTCTACTACTCATTTGGCAAGTTGAAAAGGCTTTAAGGCTTCAAATGCCTCGTGACAAAATGAAAACAGGAGTACAGGCATCACCAGCCACTCTAAGGCAATCAGGCCACATCGGGGCTGGGACATCACGCACATGGCCTCTGACTACAAACACTGGAAGCATAATTACCTGTTTCTCCCCACAACGTGTCGGTGCCGTTGACTTCGATTTCATGTTCCTCTGCCATTCCCAGCAAGGACTGGACGACCTGTCAGATGTGGCAAGGTGATTTAATGAGCTCTCAGAGCAATGGGTGTTTATTATAGCCCATAGATCAAAGGAAAGAGTGTTGTTTTTTAACCATTATTATCTTGTGCTGTGCAAGTGAAGAAAACATAATGAAAGCCATTTCCCGGCATAATTCATATGCCATTCACACTTTCACTGGGGAGAATTAAAAAATACAACAATCTCAGGGAATTGCAGCAACTCTGTTCAGGATTACTGGATACTCAGAATTCTAATGAATTCCAACATGACCCAAATATGCCAATGTAATCAACAAAGGACCCAGCAGATCACATAAAGTGCAGTTTCTGCATAAGTCACCATTAGGCCATTCTTTACGAGGAAAGAAAACAAGGTGTGATTTTCTTTTAACAGTGAAATTTTTCTCTCAGTACCGTCCAGGTGATTTTTCTCCTGACAGCTCTGTTCCTCTCCCTTCTGGGCATCTTCCTGTTAAAAAGCAGAGCAGGTCCCAAGCTGGAGGCAGGAGAGCTTGCCCTTGGG
Organism: Mus caroli; assembly: GCF_978045245.1. Lineage (NCBI taxonomy): Eukaryota > Metazoa > Chordata > Mammalia > Rodentia > Muridae > Mus > Mus caroli. The sequence continues at coordinate 120,879,512 of NW_028227257.1, forward strand.
GAGATGAGGTATCTGTACCTGCTGGACCAGAGCCAGCAGCATCCTGAGTGACAGGCGACTGGGACAAAGCCATTCTCCAGGCTCCCAATCCATACTGTTTACAGTAGGCTGACTGGCTCTATTTCTAATCCGAGGATGCTCCAAGCTCCGTAAATAGCAGGAGGAAATCACGGGCCTTGAAATGGAGCAATTCTGTGGGTGTACAGTCTGCTGCTTACCTGGTACAACCACAGCATTCTTAGGACTGGACAGGAGGCATCAGGGTCTAAGGAGGGAGTAAGAGGGAGGGGCAGCAAGGGAGGTTGTGTCCACGAAGATGGAGGAAGCAGCCTTAGCTAGAAGGCAGTGGCTTCTAGAAGCTAGCAAAGCCATAAAGGCCCTTCTGAGGGCATTCAGAGAGAAGCCTGACCTCTGCTCATCTCAGTTTTAGATTTTTGACCCCAAGACGGTGATTAAGTGTGTGCTGAACATTTGGGCATTTACTCTGATGGCGAAAGGAAATCATACCCTCTTCGGGACTTTGATTCTAGAATTCTTAGACTCTAGCACTTCTGCTTGAACTGGTAATTGGTTGTGCTAAGGCAGGCTCTGCTCATGTTCTCCAGGCCAGCTCCTGAGTGGGGCACATGACTTAAAAACAGAATCAATTCCATACACGGGGCATGTGTGCCGTGTGTGTGTGTGTGTGTGTGTGTGCACCTTGTGTGTGTGTGTGCACCGTGTGTAGGCGTGCATCACATGTGTGTGTCTGTGTATCATGTGCGGGTGTGCACCCTGTGTGTGTGTGGGTGTGTGTGTGTGTGTGCACCGTGTGTGTGTGTGCACCGTGTGTGTGTATGTGTATCATGTGTGGGTGTGGGGGTACCGTGTGTGGGCGTGCATCGTGTGTGTGTGTATCATGTGTGTGTGTGTGAACCGTGTGTGGGTGTTCACTGTGTATGTGTGTATCATGTGTGTGTGCACTGTGTGTGCACCATGTGTGTGTGTGTGCATCATGTGTGGGTGTGCATGTGCTCATTACCTCCCAGAGATAACTGTTCCCATGTTGGAGCCACAGATTCAGCCTGGAGGACAAGGCAGAGAGCATGGTGGCCCATGCCTGTGACTCCAGCACTTGGGAGGTAGAGGCAGGAACATCCAGAGTTACAGAGACTAGGCTATTTGAGGTCTTGTTTCAAAAAAAAAAAAAAACAAAAACCTAAGACAAATACAAGAGGAAAATGTCTGAGTTTTCAGATATGTGTACTTAGCACTATCATTTATGCATGCCAAATATTAGCCAGCCAGCAATACATGCTTATATGTTTATCTGCCATCATGTATAAGTGCCAAGTGCCAGCCAGCCAGCTTGGCGTTCAAATTTCAGTCATTTTGGGGAAAGAATATTTCCAAACACTGGCACCTCCAATTGCTCAAAGATTACAAAGAGTGAGAAACACCAGCAAAACGGGAGCAAACGTTATTATGTTCACAGCCAAGGCAGAGAACCAGGCCAGCTGAAGATGATTAAATCCCCAAACCTAGAGCAGTGACATCCAGGAGGAAACTGAGCGCGGAATCTCTGCTTGGGTGAAGCAACTTCAAATAATGAGCATTCATTCTCACGGGCTCTCAAAACACCCACGCTTGAGTTTTAAAAACCCTTCAAATACTCCAGAATGATTTCAGAACTAGGGTTCCATGTGATTGTAGTCTAAAGGTTATAGGGACAAAAGAAGGAACTGAAGGGACCGGGAGGGAAGAGCAAACAGGAGGGGAAGTGAGAGCGGGAGAGACTGAACAGCCAGCAGAGCTCCTGAGGAGAACATTTCACTCCCCACCTTGGTCACAGCCAGGACAGCAGCACTAGAAGCACTTCATTGGTCAGGGTCAACAGCGACTTTCTGAAATCTCCATTCCCTTTTGTTGCCTGTGGCTCTCAACTTAGAAGGCTGTGACCAAACAACTGGGCCGCAAAGCCTCATGTCTCCGGAAGGAACCCCCATGGCCCCACTCACCGAGCTGTGGCCCATGCTGGCGGCGGCTGTCAGTGCCTGCTGCAGGGCTTGGCTCTTCCTCAGGGTGCCAGGCTGGGGAGGGCCTGCCGACCACTCACAGTTCAGCAGGTACTGGAGAATGTCACTGTGGCCCCTCAGTGCGCTGTGGACGAGTGCACACTGGCCCTTCTTATCCAAGTGGTCCACCTGGGGGAGAAGTCGGGGAAAGGTCACGGTGAGCATCCTTTTACTCTGGGAGCAATGTGCCCTGAAGGCTACATGCAAATTCATGCTACTGCAGAAGAGCAAGGGTTCACATTCCAACTTGTCTTTCTGGACAGCTCTGAACGTGTGACTCCTTTCACTGGGATAAGAACACTAATCCATGCCTCAGGTTCCCTTGGCAGGACTAGTAACCACAAGACAGTCTCCTCACTCAGGCATCTCGCAGCAGACTACATAAAGCTCACAGACTGAACCCTCAGACAAAGCCCTATGCTTCCCAGTGGGGCACTAAGATGAAGTATTTTCAGATGTTGAGATGGGAGGGAGGTTGGTCACTAAACCAGGGAGCCAAAGAAAGGAAGGGATCTATAGAATAGAACATTGATCTATAGGAAGGACAGAAAGGAAAACATACAGGGAGGCATCTTGGCTTTTATTATAAAGGAAAGACACAAGTTGGGGGATGCCTGGGAGTCAGAAGAAATGTGTGAGTGCCGCATGTCTCCTAAAGGCCTGATGCTTGCAGGCACCCCTGAATTCCTTATCTAAGCAAAGGAGTCCCAGGACTGAAAAAGAGCCCAAAGCCCAGCTCTGACATGTTTGCAAAATTAGGGGCATGCTGCCTCATAACTTAGGACTCTGCAAGAGTCCTCAACATGACAGCTATCCTCTTCCTGCAAGCTCTCAGATATGACAGAGGAAGAACTGCTGGACTCAGAAGAAAGCTAAGAGATAGCTGGTATCCAGAAATTGGGGCAAATGCCACATAGCAATAAAGCTTGTACTTCAAACACCAGAGCTGAGGTTCAGGTGTCCCAAATGCTGGACTTACATTTCTGTACCTACGATAAGCCTAAATTAACTAACTAGGCTACAGACAACAAACAGTGCTTTATTGACTGTCACTCAATAGGCTTGCTTGCCTGTGAAATGCATATAACGCTCATATTAAGCTAAAGAGGGCTTATGCTGAGCTCAGCATTCATCTCACTTCATTGTAGCAGACAGTTATCTAATGGTAACAGCAAGAGGTTGGTAGAAGGCTCCTGGGGTCATGAGATTCCAACAGACAGAGGCCCAGTGTCCCAGGCGGGAAAAGGAAAGATGACATTAGGCAGTTTCCACAGCTCAAGCTCAGGACCTCTAAGAACCAGAGAACTCACGGAATTGTTTTAAAAAAATAACGAAATGGAATAGAACAAGAAGGGGACAATGAAGCATGAAGTATTTCACCAGGGCAGGCAAGACTGTTCATCAGGGAGAGGCACCTGCTGCTAGGTTTGAGTCCCAGAATCCATGCAGTAGAAGGCAAGAATCAACTCCCTCCAGTGCACTGGTTTCTGAACTCCTCATATGCCACATAGCATATATATATATATATATGTATACACACACACACACACACACACGCACTAGCACACACAAAATGTAGGAAAAAGACTTTTGAAAAAACATCTTCCAAACAAATATGATGCCATGTTAGATTCTAGAATAAATTCAGGATGGTGCAACACATGTATATCCTCACCAGTAGGAACTGCTCAGTTCCTCTAAGTAATGGAAAACAGAACACGTGGCCAGTAGCTGAGACTCTGCCTCGTACAACATCCAATAAAGCAATGGCATAGGCATACATGGCTACCATTCCCTCCTGGGGCTCCCAGTCAGACACTGAATCTTCTACACTGATTCTATAATTTCTCAAGTCACTGCACCTGACAAACTGAAGTCCATGAAGCCTGCCTGGCCCAGGGGCCAACAATTCCAGTAATGACAGGAAGATATTTTCCACCCTTTCAGACACCCTGTTGTCACCCTCCAGGTCAAAACCTCTGCTGCTTACCCTTGCCCCCTTCTTGATGAGCAGACACACCAGCTTCATGTGGCCGGCAGCAGCTGCGTAGCACAGTGCGTTCATACCGTTCTCTGACATCCCATCCAGGCAGGCGCCAAATTCCAGAAGGAGAGTGACAACTTCCTCATGGCCAAGGTGAGACTGGACGCACAGGATGGGGGCATTGTTTAACACTTCTGTCCTGTAGTTCACGTTGGCCCCTCCCAAAATCAGGAGCCGGCTCACCTGTTGGGCAATGGTCCCCCGGCAAGATTAATATCTCATATGTATGTTAGTTTTAACGCACCGGAGAAGCAGGAAGTATCTGCAACCTCCCTGTTTTATTCTACTGGATCTCAAGCTTGAGGTGTACCAGCAGGAAATGCACACACACACATCACACATGTGCATCTTCACTAGTAGGAACCTGACAGGTTTCTCCAAGTCATGAGAAAAGAACAGAACTTCATTGTTCACAGCAAACCTACTTCTGGGGCTACATCCAAAATGAAAGCAGAATCCTGAAGAAATGTGAGACACATTCACATCAACACCATTCACCAAGCTGAGACGTGAAGCCCACCTAGGGCCCACAGCATACACGTAGACAGAGAGGGACATGCCACCAGTGCAGAACTCAGGCTTAGAAAGGAACTCACCTGTGGGATGCTACAGCAGAGATTAATATTAAAAAATACGTTAAATAAACAGGAAGACCAAGACCACGTGACACTATTAAGGATGTACCCAAAGTGATCACACGACTCTATTAAGGATGCAGCCACAGTGGTCACATGAGACTATTAAGTATATAACCACAGTGATCACATGACACTATTAAGGATGCAGCCACAGTGATCACATGACACTATTAAGGATGCAGCCATGGTGATCAAACAGGACATAAGCTGAGCACAGCTCCCAGACCATGGACAGTGGAAAGAAGAGTGTCTAATGGCTAAAGAGATTGACCAAATGAAAAGTATTAGAGATTTACAACATTAAATGTGAATATACTTCACTGAACGGAACACTTAAAAATGATTCAGGTGTTATGTTTTCTACTATGGACTTTTAGTTCATCACAAGTGAAAACAAAAAAAAAATTTTTAAAGATTTATTTATTATTATATGTAAGTACACTGTAGCTGTCTTCAGACACACCAGAAGAGGGCATCAGATCTCATTACAGATGGTTGTGAGCCACCATGTGGTTGTTGGGATTTGAACTCGGGACCTTTGGAAGAACAGTCAGTGCTCTTAACCACTGAGCCATCTCACCAGCCCCAACAAAATGTTTTTATACACACAGTACCCCCTCCTCCCTTGTCCCCTACACTGGGTGGTGGGTTTTTTTTTTTTTTAAACGTACTTATTTATTTTGACTTTACGTGTGTGGATGTTTTGCCTGCATGTGTGTCCGTGCCATCATGACATGCATGTCTGGTGCACACACAGGTCAGAAGAGCGCATCAGGTCCCCTATAACTGGACTTATGAGTGATTATGAGCTACCACATAGGTGCTGGGAACTGAACCCAGGGACTTTTCCAGGGGAACAAGTGCTTTTGACCTCTGAGCTATCTCTCCAGCCCCTGGGTGGCACATTTTTAATGATTTCCAGCGAACACTTGTATTATTACTGTAGGGGCTAGACCTGACCAGCCACCAAATAGAGAAAATTCATGATTTTAACAATGAAATGATAAGCAAGGATTAAATCCTTAATGAGATAAAGCCCAAAGGAAACACAAATAGTCCCTTCTCTCGACAAGGAGGAGAGAAAGCACAGCAATGTCATGTGTCCTGAGGACATAGCACACTGACAGCACGCCCTCTGCCGCTCACACTGACTGCTGCACACAGCACGGCCTTGGATAGCAGGGGGCGTTTCTGATCTGCACATATTAAAATGAAATCACTGAACAGACGGACATTTCTAGCCACACTACTCTCCTTCCCATCTCCAGATTGTGAGGAAAAATCCCATGGCACTTTCACACCTAGCTGGTCCCTTTCAACAGCTCCACTCCAATCCGCATCCGTCCAACCCTGCCCTGGGAGATCCTCAAGGCTGACGGTTAGATGCAGAAAACCTCAGAGACCTGGATCTGACTGGAGTCGATCGGGGATCATAAGTTACAGGCAGGAGATGGGCAACATAAAAAGTCTGGGTAGTTTAGTGCCCTGTCCATAGAGCAGCAGATGGAATATTTACAAATTATTACAGGAGATTATTACTATCAGTAGGGAAAGTACAGCTCTCGATGGCATCTGGACATGGTAGAACCTAAAGTATGAAATGTTCAGATGTCTCCAAGCTGCTTAAGCTTGAACTCCACAAGACAGCCTCACACACACACCTGCCCAGTGTTCTCTCTTACACTGTTTGTAGGGCCATCCCCCCAGTGCAGGTCCCCCTGCCCCAGCAACTCTGAACAGACCCCGCTGTCTTGGATGTTTGTTCCACAGACAGCAAAGGCTGTTTATTATGGGTCTCTACTCAACAACAGACCCGCAAAGTGAAATCCCCGACCTACTTCATGCACATTCCACTAGCGCATAGACTCCAAGCCCTCTTCATCTCTCAACATGTTCTTGTATTCTTAGCACTCACTGGACATTGGTCCTGGAACAGAAGTTCACAGAGAAGAGATGCAGGAAAAAGCTCTTCCATGGTCAGGGACCGCACACACGCTGGGTTTTTCTCATCACTGGGGCCAATTCTAGTGACAAGAAATGGTAAGCTACATACTTGTAATGAGGATGCCCTGTCAAGTCATCTGGCCACCCAGGCATCAGCCTGGCTGTTTACCTCATTAGAAGGATCATCATCATTGTATAGCCAGACCCAGGTCAACACCAATCCAGTCTCTCCCACTGTGACTGTGTGTGTGTGTGTGTGTGTGTGTGTGTGTGTGTGTGTGTGTGTGAGAGAGAGAGAGAGAGAGAGAGAGAGAGAGAGAGAGAGAGATGTGTGTGTGTGTATGAGAGAGTATATGTGTGAGTGTGTGTGAGAGAGAGAGTGTGTATGTGTGTGTGTGAGAGTGTGAGTGTGTGTATGTGAAAGAGAGTGTATCTGTGTGAGAGTGTGTGTGAGTGTGTCTGTGTGAGTGTGTGAATGTGAGAGTGTGTGTGTGCATGTGTGAGAGTGTGTGAGTGAGAGTGATTGAGAGTGTGAGAGTGACTGACAGTGTGAGAGTGTGTATGTGTGTGTGTGAGTGTGTGTATGTGAAAGAGAGTGTCTGTGTGAGTGTGTGTGAGTGTGTCTGTGTGAGTGTGTGAATGTGAGAGAGTGTGTGTGCATGTGTGTGTATGTGAAAGAGAGTGTGTGTGAGTGTGTCTGTGTGAATGTGAGAGAGAGAGAGCGTGTGTGTGTGTGCATGTGTGAGTGTATGTAAGAGTGAATGTGTGAGTGTGTATGAGTGTGTGTCTGTGTGAGAGTATGTGTATGTGTGTGTAGAACACAGAGGAAAAGGTACTCAGAAATGTGAGAATCTAGCAAACAAGCTGACTGATTCTTACAACACAGTTAAACAAGTTTACCACTCCCTACAACACCACTTGACTCAAGTACAATTAATTGCAAAGGTATTTCAAAACTGTAAGTTTAAATAAAAACAATGATTTTTTTCTTTAAAAATAAAATCCCTTCTGAATAACTAGATCAGTATGGAAAAAACAAACAACATTATGCTGAAGAAATGCGTGGGTGTTTTATAAAGGCCTCAGAAATCAGTTTGAAACAGGATGCATACACATAAATACAGACTCCTAAGGCCCACCACAGGACAAGCAGGAATAGTGTGTGACGATTTTGCTGGCCAACTACATGTTCCCTCCCTATCCTTTCCTGATACATAAGAACCTAAGGGGGAAAAGAGAGGCTAAATGGTCTGAATAAGTGACTTCTCAAAACAGTCTTCATTTTTTAAGTGTTCCAGGTCCCTCTAGGATGTGAGCAGTGTCTCCCCACCCTCTCAGCATGGTCTCTTTGGAAACCTTTGGGGGAGATTTGGACTTTCCAGGGCCTGGAGACCTGGCAACCTAGCTTCCCAAGAGAATGGACTTGGCAGGCAGGGCTGTAAAGATACCAGGTGACAAACGCACCCACAGACACACTGGGGCAGGCTCAGAGTCAGGTCTCCCGCCATCCTCTGTGCCCCCAGCCCTCCACTTCCCAGTTGAAAAATGAGAACAAATGTACCATTGCCAAGGTGGCTGAAAAGATTAAAAATGAGTGTCAAAATAATAACACTCCCTTCCCCACCAAGGAGAGAGGAAGCCAGGGGGAGGGAAGGAAGGAGAGAGGGTGAAGGAAGGAGAGAGAAAGACAGAGACTGACTTAGCACTACACCCAGTATTTCAAGAGTTAAATAGATATTAGCAGCTACTGTTGCCCGTCATCGTTTTGTGGAGTCTTCAGAGCGAGGTCCCTGGAGACCCGTCTCCCACCTACACTGTCTTGTGTGCACCCCTAGACTATCCACAGCCCAGAGCAGCAGGCTGGCAGCCCTTACATCAGTTCCAGCTACCGTCTCAAAGTTCTCTGGTGCCTGCAGCCTGGTGCGGTCACAGTTTCCAGAGCTGAGGGGAGCAGCAGTAAAAACAACTCACCTGGGGACATGAGCCATGCCAGGCACGTCCCCAAGGGCTTCCCCTGCCAGCTTCTGACCCCTGGGAGATGGCAGTTTTGTTGTCTCCATTTCAGAGGTGAGGACCCAGAGGCTCTGAGCGGGTGGGGCAAAGATAGCTCAGGACACAAAGCTAATTGCTGTCCCTGGAGCAGCAAGGACACACAGCAGGGTTGGAGCAGATACTATGTGGCCATACTATGTGGCCTACAGGAAAGGGGGAAATGACTCATCCTATACACTCCTGCCCATCTGCAGGAGACTTCAGAGTCTTCACCATGGAAGCTCTCTTTAGCTAACACTCCCAAGTGGCAAGGCCACCTAGCAACTTATGGAGACACGGAAGGGTACTGAAGCACCCCCGACAGTGAGGACCCGGAGAAGCGCCAGCCAACTCAAGCTTACAGAAGCGGGGACACTGAAAAGTCTGTCCTCCTTGATTGTGGCACGAGGTACAACCTCCCTGAGCCCAGCCAAGGAAATTCAGGCCACGTCGCTGTTTTTTTTTATACCTGGTCTCCTCTCCTTTCAGGAGAGAAAAACATCAGAAGCCAAATGCTCCCAGATCTATAGGCAGGGGCTGGCACCAGCCATATGACAACACTTGAGGCAAGAACCAGCTGGGCAGGAGCCTGGAGGCTCGTGTGGCAAGGATCCCAGTGGGCCATGCAGGCACAGGCTGCCATGACCCTGGCCACAGGGCTAGCCATCACCAGCATGCTTCCGAAATTACCAAGCCCTCATTTCGGAACAAGTCATTTTAATTTGCCAAAGTGGCAAACTGCAATTATTTTCAAAATGACATTCATTCCTGTATGACAACAGTTAATACTCTCTAAAAACAGTTCCTTAATTGCATGCATAATTTTAAATTACTGTAATTTGTTCAATATTCTGTGAAAACCGTTTTCCCCCTCATCAAAGACTTACAAAGACAAAACAGGAAGATAATGAAGGGAATTGAGAATTCCAGAGCCAAGTTGGGTAAATCTGGGGACGGTGCAGAGGTAGGTAACACGGGAATCTTATAAAGTAAAAACGAACACCTCAGAATCGCTAGTGTGTTCCGGGGAAAGCAGGCAGCCTAGCGAGGAAGGCCTTTTAATCCAGTCTTGAAAACCCGTGTTCAAGAGAGTGTGACATTTCCCATCCACCCTTCTCCACACTTACAGCCTATGTAAATAAATGTCTATCCCCATGAATTCATTAAAGTATGGAGGGCAGGTGCTGCCAGCTTATTTCTTCTGTTCTTTTATAATTTACTCATTTTACAGATAAGCCAAAAGCTTGCTACAGTCAGAAAAAGGACCAATGTTATAGTCACTTAAACCTGATTTCTTTTTTTTTTAATTAGATATTTTCTTTATTTACATTTCAAATGCTATCCCGAAAGTTTCCTATACCCTTCCCCTTGCCCTGCTCCCCTACCCACCCACTCCCACTTCTTGGCCCTGGCGTTTCCCAGTTCTGGGGCATATAAAGTTTGCACGACCAATGGACCTCTCTTTCCACTGATGGCCGACTAGGCCATCTTCTATTACATATGCAGCTAGAGACACGAGCTCTGGGGGTACTGGTTAGCTCATATTGTTCCACCTATAGGGTTGCAGACCCCTTCAGCTCCTTGGGTACTTTCTCTAGCTCCTCCATTGGGGGCCCTGTGTTCCATCCTATAGATGACTGTGAGCATCCACTTCTGTGTTTGCCAGGCACTGGCATAGACTCACAAGAGACAGCTATATCAGGGTCCTTTCAGCAAAATCTTGCTTTAAACCTGATTTCTTATAAAATCCACGTGGAAAAAAATTCACAACATAGCACCCTTTTCGCAATGTCTAAATTTAGAGTCATCCACTTTGGGAAAACCTCCATCCGGAAAGCAAGGGATACCTGGGACAATGGAGAGCAGCGTGAACCTGCATACAAGGTTTAGTGAGGAAAACGGCATTGAAAGCTAGGAGCCTAAAGGGAGAGACTGTGTGCAGGGTCCCAAGGAGCATGGGTATATTGCAGCACACCAGGGTACCCAGATAAGGGCAATGCTGAAACTGCCCAGCAGAGATTGGGAGGCCACAGGTAGCCTTTTTATCCTTACAAACCCTATCTGTATCCACCAAGAGGCAATAGACTCTCTTGCTCCATACCAAGATCCTACACTAGCCAGCAGTGTAGTGGGTGATCTTTCCAGACTCACCCACTGCTAGGTTCTCCCTGGTACCCCCGATCCTTGGACATGTGATGCCCTCACTTTTCAAACTCCTCAGGGACAGGAAGAAGGCAGAGCACCCCAAAGCAATGGGGAAGGCTCCACAAGTCCACACTCCAGAGCCACGGCCGAGGGAAGTGTCGAGGGTGCCATGAGGAACAGCAGGCACGCCAGGGTTCTGGAGTGCTCCCGTGTCTCCATCCCTGGTGCATGCAGCCCCTTTCCTGAGCTGAAGTGAATGCCAGGCCTCCCCTCCTCTCACGGGATGGCCATGCTAAGCTTCCTCTGGGTTGCTGTGAGGGAGTGGGTACAATTATCACTTCACAGTGGTTGTCAGCACTCAGTCCACTGGGAAAGAGTTCCAGGTTTCCGCGGCAGGGCGTGTCAGGAGCTGGGGCTCAGCACGTCTGTGTGGCCTTAACCAGAAAGACCTGGCCTACGGTCTGATTTTGATTCTAAGACTGTATTGTACAATCTGGAAATGGGGAAGGAAAATCTGTCTGCAAAAGGACAGCAGGAATAGCCCGATCGGAAAGTCACTAACCACAGAACAAGACGTTCTCAGCTCTGCACGCAACCAACGGAACACTCTTTCCATTGCCAGAAGCATATGGTATGCACTCCTGGAAGGAACCTGCAGATAGCTTCCTGTGACCCATCCTTGTGTGTCCTCAATGCTCAATTTCATATGATCCAGGAAGAGTTGAGTTGCTATAGTAATTTGGGACACCAAAAATCCATTTTCCCTGCAAAGCTCTCTCTCTGACCTTTGGAAACCATCTCCCTTTCTGAAATGGTCTTGATGGGCTCACCAAAAGGCCCCATCTACCCAGATCTCCCTGCAGCAGCAAAGCCAGACCTCTAGGGGGAAGTGTGTGTGATGAGGACGGGAAGGCATCACCAGGAGAATCTCTGCCCTCTCAGGAGCCATGGTGGCAGGACTGGCAGAGGAGGAATAGGCTAGGTTCCTGTGCAGAGGGCTGCTCACCTTCACGTTGGGAGTATAGAGATTCCTGAGAGAGGCCAGGGCAGCAGACAGCCCCTCTGTGCTGTAACCGATCCACAGGGCCTGCAGATGGCTTGAGGAGACTCCAGTCTTCTTACTGAGGCCCTAGAAACGACCAAAGATAGACACCTGTGAGCGTCTCATCCCAGCTGAGCATCAGTTTGAAAGTGAGTCTGTCCAGCACACTGGAGATACTCCTCTGTACAGAGAGCAACTATACAAAAGGACACCTTGGTGGGTGAGCTATGATGGAAGATCAGGAGACCACAGGCCCTGTCAACTATATGCACACCGGGGAGAGGGAGGGAGGGGGAGAGAGAAAGAGAGACGGGGAGGGAGAGGGAGGAAGAGGTGAGGAAAAGGGGAGGGAGGGGAGAGAGAGAACGTGTGCATAAGGAGAAAGCTTCCTTTTGCAGAAGAAAACCAGAGAAATAATAAATAGTAAAGTTAGAGAGGATCACCATCTATAAGTCCTAGGCAGTGGCCTGCAAAGGTCGGTGGCATTCCAAAATAAGACCCAAGCTTAGCACTGTGTCTGCCCATGTAGAGTATTTTCACCATTGTAATCTTGGTACTTTGCAAGTGGAAAACCAAAACAAAACAACCAACCAAAACAAAAACTCCTCACACCCAGTAAAGGCTTTAGAGCAGCAGTTCTCAACCTGTGGGTTGCAACCCTTTGGGGGTGGGGGGTGGGGACAGTGTGGAATGACCCTTTTATAGGGGTTGCCTAAGATCATCAGAAAATGCAGATATTGTGCTGGAGAGATGGCTCAGTGGTTAAGAGCACTGACTGCTCTTCCAGAGGTCCTGAGTTTGATACCCAGAAACCACATGGTGGCTCACAACCATCTGTAATAAGATCTGATGCCCTCTTCTAGTGTGTCTGAAGACAGCTACAGGGTACTTACATAAATTTAAAATAAAATGTAAATATTTATACTTATACCAGTAGCAAAATTACAGTTAGTAAGTAGCAACAAAAATCACTTTATGTTTGGGGGTTACCGCTCCATGAAAAACTGTATTAAAGGGTCACGGTATTAAGAAGGTTGAGAACCACTGCTCTACACAGGGGGGAAGGGGGACACATCACACATCACTTTGAGACAAGGAGAGTCAGAGAACCAAGGTGATATGAAACTATACACCCATGGATGGAGCTCTGGTTCTCTGACTTGTAATGCACATTAGGGAATGGATGCAGGGCTCACAGACACTTCTGAGATGGCTTACAGACTGTCTAAAATCAAACCACAAACTCCCCACAACTCACCTTGAAAATGTGTGCCTTCAGGATGTGGTGGCCAAGCTCCATGGTCTGCTGGCGGTTCAGCTTGCTCTCCTGTCGAGAGAACATGAACGCCAGTAGAGCGTGTCCATTCCTAGGACAAGAAACACAAAGGCTCATGACAAAAGATCCCTCCCTTCACACCACAGGCCTCAGATAAGGACATCCCACTGTGCCCCTGAACTGTCATCGGTGGGAGGCAGCATGAGCTCAGAGAACATTCAGGCTGCTAACTCTTTATAACGAGGGCAAACAATGATTATTCTGCAGTCATTTGCAGGGCCTCTTCTGGGGTTCCCTATCGGTAGGTGACCCTGATGCTTGACTTTCCAGAAACATCACTGCCTGCTCATCACATTCACTCTCTCACCACCTGGAGTTTTGCTCAAGCCTGTCACACAAAAATGCAAACTGCATGGCATTAAGTCACAGCCATAATCACGATGCCTACCAAGGGGCCCAGTTCTAAGCAGATACACAAGGAAGTACTTAGTGGATGAACATAGGCAAGGATGGAACACGATCCTCTGGCCTCAGCCCTCCCCCAACCCCACCTCACACCCCATTATCCCTAGTGGAGCATAACCAGCAGGAGACAGGTCTGGCCTTATGGGGGAAGGGAAGAAAAGGCAGGCTCTGCATAGCAACAGTTTCCGAGGAGTAGTGTAGAAGACTAGATGGAAGCCATGTATCTCAAACTCACACAGAACTGCCTGCCTCTGCCTCCTAAGTTATGACTGGGGTTAAAGGCATCAAACAGCCAGTTTGTACCAGGTACAAAACTCAGTAGGTTTCTAAATACTAGTAACAAATCTGCTAAGAACCCAGGAAAAACAATTCCATTCACGGTAAGGAGGTGAGAGCCCTCTGCAATGAAAATTAAAAAGCATCGAAGAAAGAGACTTGAAGATAATAGAAAATGGGATGTCCTACATTCCAAGACTGGTGATATACCACTGCTTAAATGGCCAAATTATTGAAAGGGATCTATATAGTCAATGCAAAATTCCCTATAAAATACCAATGGCATTCTTGACACAACTAGAAAAAGTAATCTTTAAGATTTATATGATAATACAAAAATGTGGAAAATCCAAATACAATCCCGAGTAGAAAGAACAATACTGGAGGTACAATATTTGATTTTAAAATATACTAGAGAGTCATAGTAACAAAACCCAGGATGACATTGGAATAAAACCAGATCGATAGACCACTGGACCCAACCGTAGACCCTAGGAATAAACACTGTGACTACGGCCACCTGGTTTTCCAGAAGAGGCCAGAATAACTGACTGCTCTTCCAAAGGTCCTGAGATCAATTCCCAGCAACCACATGGTGGCTCACCACATGTCATGAGATCTGACACCCTCTCCTGGTGTGTCTGAAGACAGCTACAGTGTACTTATTTATAATAAATCTTTGGGCTGGAGCGAGCAGGGCTGACTGGAGCGAGCAGAGGTCCTAAATTCAATTCCCAACAACCACATGAAGGCTCACAACCATCTGTAAAGTTACAGTATAGTCATATAAAATAAATAAATCCTTTTTAAAAATGGAACTATATACATATCTCTGGTCCTACACAAAAGTTAATCTAACTGATTAGAGATCAGTGTAAGATCTGAACATTTGAATCTTCTAAGAAAAACACTCTCAGATACCTACATTGGCAATGGCTTTCTGAATCAGAGTCCAATGTCTCCAGAAACAGCAGCAAGTAGCAAAGAGCAGACAGAGAGGACTGTGAGAGCAATGTCGGTGCAGCAAAGGAAAGGATTCCCAGGTGTGGGGAGACAGCCCACAGCATGGGATCCTTACTGGGTACTCAACCAAGAGAGGATTAACATCCAGAACGTATCAAGAACTCAAAAAACATTCCACAAAAGAACAGGAAATCCAACCAGCGAACTGAACAGACACTTCTCAAAAGAAGCATAAATGGCCAGCAATATGGAAAAAAAAAAAAGTTCGTTTTTAGGCACTAGGAAAATTCAAATAAAAATATACTGAGAAACTATCTCATGTCAGATGACATTTATCATCAGGGAAAAAGGCTGCTGCTAAGGTGTGCTTGGTATAATGAATGCCTCGCATGCGTGAAAATCCTGGGTTCAATCCCCAGTGTGGCAGAGGAGATGGAGGGGCACACGTCTGTGGTTAAGGAGGATCTGATAGCAAAGTCATTCTTGATATTTAATGAGTTCAAGGCCTGCTGACCTAGGATACCTGAGACCTAGTTCCAAACAAAACAACAGCAATAATAGAACAATAAATGCTGGCCAAGAAGAGAGCCCTTACATATTTTTGAGGTTGTACAATGTAGGCTGTACAAGTCACCATACAAAGCAGTATGGGGGTTCCTCCAAATGTGTACCTTTAAGAATCAAAGTCAACATACACCTTCAGATCCAGTGTTTACCACCACACCCTTCCCAATAGCTAAGTTATGGAATGAATCAGCCTATATGAGTTACTAGTAAGCTTATGAATGAAGGAGCATGGTGTATAACATGTATAGTGGAGTACTGTCCAGACACAAAGAAGAAAGAACTCAAGCTATTTACAGAAGAGGCTGGAACTGGAGTTCATCATGTTAAGTAAGCCTGACTCAGAAGGACAAGTGTATGAGGCTTCTGTCAGATGTGGCATCTAGAAGAAACCAGCATGAAATGAGGAGAAGGCCTCTTGGGGGTAAGGGAAGGGCAAACTTGGGTACTGGGAGGGACTGCATATAATCAAAACACCTTAAATACATACATGAAAGCGTACAATGAAACTAGTACTCTATATAATTAATTACGCAGTTACAGATGGCCCCACTGTGGGCAACAAGCACAGACTTCAGTGGCCAGCCCAAGGGTTTCCAGGGTTCTCAGCACAGCACATGGCTTCCCACCTGTCCAAAGTCCTATCGCTGTTTCTGTGCAGTCCCCACACTACACACTACTGGGTCTGTCCATGCTCCATGTGCTCCACTTTAGGTCCAGAAACCAAACTAAACTATTTCCTTCACCCTCATGACCTTGTGAGCGTTCTCATAGCCCGTCTGCTTATATGTGGAAATGGCCTCAATAGGTTAGGTGACTTGTCCAAGATCAAATGACTAATAGCCAGAAGTGGGCAGTCTGCCAGACTCAAGAGCTTGGGCTTGTGGGAGAACAGCACTGGGTACCCCCTTCAGGAGGTACCCAACTGGAGGGGACATATATCACCATGTAATGAAAAACCCTGTAAAGAGAGATGTGGCGAGAGAAACAGGAGGCAGCCCTGGCCTGAAACAATCCTACTTCCCTTCCTTTGAATTTCCAGTTCCTTTTCCTTGGGCAATACAGTCTCAGTGATGTCCCCTACAAGATCCCAGTTTCCTGCATTATTGAACCCAAGCCACAACTTCCCTTTTCTCCCCTGTGCCTCCTTACAACCCAGAAGATGGAGTCTCCTGAGGATGCAGGGCTAGTTTCTAATAGTCTCCTCCAAACCCTCATTGCCTTTAACCTCTCTCAGTATCTCCAACCCTCTTCCCTCCAACCCTCCTCCACATCCTGAGACACAGAGAGCTTTCCCCCTCCCCATGTCAAGTGGCCTCACCAAGTCACTCTTTCTGTCACTGATGTTCAATCTACCGACTTCTCCAACCCTGCCCCTTGAGAGAGGTTCTCCACAGGCTCCAACTGCTCTAAAGCAGCGCCAGTTCTGACGTGAGAAGACCTGATCCACAGCTCCTACCTTCCTACCACTTTCTCCCTCTACCGGCACAGCAGCCCCTAAGCCCTGTACCCTCCCACTCCTTCCCTCAGGCACTCTATTCTGCAGAACCTTCAAGAGTTCTCCAGGGATGACAGCTAAGAGGTCTTCTCTATCGTATTCTTCTGGTGGCTCGTCCCAGTCTTCTACGCCATGAGAGAGAGAGCTCCAGTCAAACTAGATGTATTATTGCCAGAACATGCACCGTGCTGCTTCTGATGGCTCTCCCTGTCTGCAGTAGCTTGTTCTTCCTATTAATAATCTTATATCCTTTTCTTCTTCAAGTTAACTGCACGGAGAAAATAGCCAGGACTGTTCTAGATCAAACAGTTCTAGATCATGAGTCCTTGGGAAAGGTTAAGGAGGTGAGAAACCCAGGCTATGGGGGTCAGGGATTCTAGCATCGCACCGAGATTTAAAACTGCATATCACCTTTTTTGTTTGTTTATTTTGGTTTTGTTTTTCTGGACATAAGTTTCTCTATGTAATCCTGACTGTCCTGGAATTCTCTCTGCAGATCAGGCTGGCCTCAAGCTCACAGAGATCTGACTGCGTCTGCCTCCCAGGTGCTAGGATTAAGGGTGTGCACTTTGATCTACTTGGCCTGTCTATCCCCTTTTAGAAATGGTTGCCACAATCTTTGAGGCATCCTTGCAAAACGAAAGACAGAAAACACATGACTGACAAGAACAAAGCAGAGTGCATGAATGTACTTGATCTCAAACCCTAACACAAAGCTCTAGTTATCAAACCGGCAGGGTAGTAGACTAAAAGCCCAAAGACCACTGGAATACAACAGTAAACTCACATTCTTACAGCCAACTGATTTTTAACAAAAGTGATACTAACGTAGAACGAAGAAAGAACTCTCTTCAGTTGAGCAGAAGAGTGTAAAACTGGGGCTGAAGAGATGGCTCAGTGGTTAAGAGCACTGTCTGTTCTTCCTGAGTTCAATCTCTAGCCACCACGTGGTGGCTCGCAACCATCTTTAATGGGATCTGATGCCCTCTTCTGGGCAGACCGAGCACTCATATACATAAAATAAGTAAATCTTTAAAAAGAAAAGAGTATAAAACTGAACACATCTTTCACTACTTAAAAAAAAAAAAAACTGGCTCAAAAATAAAGACTTATAATGCAAGACTAAGCTGCGGAGTATAAGGAAAACAGGCAAACCTTGATGGCGTTGGAATGAACAAGACCTCGAAATGGTTGGAAACAAAAGAAAAGCAGAAGTCGTACTGAGGAGAGCGAAGTCAGCTCAGGGACAGCCTATGAAATGGGTACATGCACGAGATGCTATCCTGAGGTCCTGGTGACTACTGTGTGTCTGTGGTTACTGTTGCTGGAGTAGCCACCACACTCAGATATGCTTGTGTTGAACTGTCACCACCGTTTAAAATGCAGCGTCATTGATGACTACAGTCCAGCCACTTCCTGCTCTAACACCAGCCGTCCACACCCTGTGAGTCTCTCTCTCTTTCTCTCTACAAACCCAAACTGCAGCTCACCTTCCTCAGAAATGATCTCTGTAACTCGGTGAGCAATGTCATCACTCTCACTTTGGCACCTCTGGTGATCTGCTTTGAGTAGCCAACCTGCTAAGCTAAACCAGGTCTGAACGATAATAAACCCTGAATCCAGTGTCACCTAAGGAAACAGTGCACCAT
This sequence comes from Mus caroli, assembly GCF_978045245.1. Taxonomy (NCBI): domain Eukaryota; kingdom Metazoa; phylum Chordata; class Mammalia; order Rodentia; family Muridae; genus Mus; species Mus caroli. The sequence continues at coordinate 120,898,101 of NW_028227257.1, forward strand.
AGGACTGCACTATACCCATCACTATAGGCCGGGAGGGTGGTGGCCATGTGGCCTCCTAGGTACTCACTGGCCACTTCGTATCCAGACCCAATCATCTGGCCCAGTGCCCACCAAAGTCCTGAGGAGACGGTCCAGCAGCTTGCCAGCCCATCACTAGACTAGGAGGCAAACCTGACCCAAAGAGCTGCTCAAGAGGGCAAAGATGCAGGCTAGACAGACAGAGGGCTTGAGAATGGCGGAGGCCAAAGGCAAGAGCCTCTTGACCTCTCACTTACCTTGTACTAGGAGGCAAGCAAGCTTGTCTCCCACCTTTCTGTGGTTTGAGTTGTGAGAACTGTACCCTGCCTGGCCTTGTCTGTGAGGAGACAGCTAACAGGATTATAGGGCTCCCCTTTCTCCTCACACATCTGTGCCAAATGGCCAAAGGATTAAGGTGCTATATGGCCAAGGGTAGTCAGGAAATGGTAGGGGATTAAGGATCTAAGACACACACACTCCCCACACCCACCCCTTCCCTGGTCACAGGCAAGCTTGCTATTCCCTAAAGCAGAGACATATTACCCACGTATGGCCCTGCCATGCAGGTGGAAAGAGTCAGGTCAAAGGAGGGAAGTGCCTGCCGTACCTGGGCTCACACAGGAAGGCTGTGCTTTCACCATCCGCTCTCCATACCAGCCACTCTCTGAAGGACGGGTGGCAGAACATGCGAGTTTTGTCCCTCCTCTTAATGAGGAAGCAAGAGAGGGCCTCCATTCTCTGCTGGAAGTCCTCCCAGCCCTGCTCCCCTTGGATGTGGCCGGCGTTGATAGCTTGAAATATCTGCTCATCCGTCATGGGGTGGAGGGACGCGAGGGCCACGTTCAAAATGGGAAGGGCCCGGTCAAAGGCAGACTGGGTCATGAACTTCATGTTACACTGCAGCAGATATAGCTCAGACAGAGACACGGGCACCACCTTGTAGCTGGCACTTTTTATGACCAGGTGGCCCAGCTGGAAGAGGTCCAGCGTGAGCTTGAGGTACAGGTAGGAACCGAGGCTCCGCAGCACCAGATGGCTGCTGACTTTGCTGATGAGGGCGGCGTCGGCCTTGCCATTCAGGGAGATGTTGCTGAGGATGTCCTGGCTGCTGTGGACCCTGTGCTGGACGTAGGCGTGCAGGTCACTGTGAATGTCCTTGTTGTCTGGAAAGTCGTCTAGGGAAAGCTTGACAAATGGCAGTGCACTGACGATTTCCTAGGGAGGCGGGAAACAAAACCTGGCAGTGTTAGCCCGCAGAATTTCCCCTTTCCCTTTAAAGCAGGCTCGCTCGTTCCCTTTCAAGGAGGATCTTCATGGATTACGGGGACTCTCTGTTTTGTATTAAAACATGTAACAGGATGAGGTACAGATAAAAAGCTTAAGTGAAAGAAATCCCGATGTGAGATAGGATCTTCCCCAAAGCTCCCCCTGAGGACTCTGAGCCAAGTGAGCAAGGGGAAGGGGCCCAAGGAGACGGCAGCAACCAGGCCACACCAACAAAGGGGCAGCGAGACCCTGCAGGTGACCCGATGCCCATAATCCCTGAGCAGCTGGTTCTAGAACAAGGGTAGACACAAACCATCACTGCACATCTAAGAGCACAGCCAGACACTGAGACAAGAAGTGCCCGCTCTGCGCCAGACACCAGGGCTGTGTAACCCTACCAGGAAACAGGAGACTTCCCGTTCCCCCGGTGTCCCCGGACACCAGGCAGCAAAAATCACTACCTGCTCTAGTACGGCATGTTCTCATCTTAAAAGAATTTTAAGTATTCTTTTTAAAACAAATTATTTTGTTTTGTCTGCATGTCTGTGTCCCAAATGCATGCCTGGTACCCACGACAAGGGTGTTGGATGCCAGGGAAGTAGAGTTACAGTGGTTGTGAGCCTTGAACCCAAGTACTACAAAAGAGCAGCCCATGTTCTTAATCACCAAGCCATCTCTCCAGCCCCAAGCGAACTGTTGGTTGAATCTGACTTGCACAGGGTCACGGATGTTAGAGTCATCCCAGATAAGGTCCTAACCCCAAGAAACAATTTAACTTCTCACTAATATTTCTGAAGCCCATGCCCTTGAAGGTAGGAATGGCAGGAAAACACGGTAGTGAGCAGCCGCTTCCATTTTGCATGGAAGCTAACCTTAGCACTACTCAGCAGAGGCATACAGGAACCAGTTCAAGTTTTAACCCAGCTGCTAGGTTATGCTTAATGAGGGAAATACGACTGAAAGTGGATGAAAATAAGTGTGCCATTTAAATGTAATCGCAAGTTTTTTTTAATTAGGTTATTTTCTTCATTTACATTTCCAGTGCTATCCCAAAAGTCCCCCATACCCTCTCCCCCTACTCCCCTACCCACCCACTCCCACTTCTTGGCACTGGCGTTCTCCTGTACTGGGGCATATAAAGTTTGCACGACCAAGGGACCTCTCTTTCCACTGATGGCCGACTAGGCCATCTTCTGATACATATGCAGCTAGAGACACAAGCTCCGAGGGGTACTGGTTAGTTCATATTGTTGTTCCACCTATAGGGTTGCAGATCCCTTTAGCTCCTTGGGTACTTTCTCTAGCTCCTCCATTGGGGTAATCACAAGTTTTAATAAGGAAAAAGAAATGAGCATGACCACCCAGTTCAATGAAATGAAACAAGTCAGAGCTATAACAAGCTGTCCCCACACCTAGAAGCTCCAGTAGATTGCTTGGCCAGAAACCTTGGCCAGCGCACACCTCACTACAGTAAGCCAGGCTTACACACTGTCATTTCAGAAGGACAGGGACAGCTCAATGCTGCTAGGATGCTTAGCTGACACTGTGACTATCCTTGTCCCTACGGGACTCTCTGGACTACTTTTTCAAAGTCTCAATGTTGGTTTCAATTCAGTTGCCAAACGGACTTTAACTCTAGGCCAAAGCGCTTGCCGCTGGATACTTCGGATGTGGGAACTTGGAAAGAGAAGGGGGGAAGTATTTTGTCACCTGAAAATTTGCTCTCACAGTCACGATCAACTTCAGCCAGGTGGGGAATTTAGGAATAATTTTGGTAATAAACGAAGACAGCGTATCTCCGTAATCAGGCTTATGAAACTCAGCTTCATTCAAGCCATCTATCAGGATGATATATTCCTCTTCTGGAATTTTTTGCTCTAAAAGATGAAATAATTTTTCCAAATTAAGAAATTATACGTTTCTATAACATGGTACCACCCAGTGCATTTTAACACACAGCCTAAAGTGTTAGCAAAACCTAAAAAGGTTTACATATGGCAGAAGACATGTTTTCAACAAAGCATATTTTCTATTAAATTTATAATGAAAAACAGAGAACTGAGCCAAAATGAAATCAATTCTTACAAAACAGTTTTCAGAAACATATTGCATTACAGACATTAGCAGAATCTCAATCTTATATATAATACGGTTAGTTCTTCATAAACCTGGGTAGCCTGCAGCCAAAGTCACTGACATGCAGATCGTCTAAACCTGAACAGACACCAGGCCCTTTGCTGGAACCCCTCAGCTGCCTGACTCCAAGGAACCCAATGCTCCCCATACTATCACCAAGACTGTGTGGTTGGAATCTCTTAGGGGTGAAGTGCCGCTTCACAGCTGCCCAGAGTAGGTCCTTCATACAGCAGCCTAAAGCTACTTTTCTATTTACTAGCAACAGCTTTCTGCTCAGGACACAGAGCAAGCATGACAGTCATTTCAGGCCCCTTTTCAGTATCTTCTAGCAGAAGATGCTTTGTAGACGGGTAACTCAAAGAAGGAGCAGGGTAAGGGATGGAAGCCTTATGGATCAATGATGTCACTGACAATCCTACTTGGGAAGGGGAAAGTGGGGGGTGGGGGTGGGGAGGAAAAACTAAATATAAACTCCTAGAAATAGTATTAGGTTTAGATTTCAACTCATCTAATTGGGGGTTGGGGGTTGGGGTGTGGGGGGAGAACACGTTGGAAGATTCCTAACATCGCACTGTTTCCCCCGAGGTCTGGAATGTAGACTTTTCAGTGTGTATATTACCTACACGGGTTACTGTCATGGGGGAGACCAGATTATGCCTCTTTGAAATGTGGACAACTGTGATGGAAAAAACAAGGAAGGAAGTTGGGGCAGCCCCTTGCCCACCCTTTTAGCTTACAGCCAGGAGAAGGGAAGAAGAGTGCAGGGTCCCGGGCACCGGAGAAGCAGAGAAGTCTGGGTATCAAAGCTTACGAACTCCTTGCAACTAGCATTAATCTTCCCATGGATTCATCTTCCCAGTGTCCTGCCTCTGAAGGCCCAAGCTGTTGCCTGTTTGGTTTTGACATCTTACCACTCCTAAAAGTTACCACCCTTTATTGAGGATCCTTCAGAAGGTGGAGTCTTAAAGCTCTCTTCTCAGTAACCATCCACAATCATGTACTGGAGGTATTAATAAGCTCTCCTGGCTCCGTTATGTCTACCGCTGGCTCATTTTGTAGACCAAGAATCAAACCTTTGTAGGACAGGAAGTCTACTCTTCCCTACAGCTCCCTACAGTTCCAAGGCTTCCTTAGAACTGCTCGGTTGCTGATTTCATCAGCACAAGAGACGTTGCACTGGAAATGACGCCCCCAGAGGACAGATGTGGTGGGATCAGATGTGTATTGAGTCACCCACATCTTGTGCCTGCCACCCCAGGGCTAAGCTGACCACCTTTCTGAGGACCACTTGGGCATCGGCCTTTACTGGGAAGCACCCCAAGGCTTCTGGTAGGTACCGTTTCTTAGGCTTGTAAGTGGCTCCAGGACGCCCCTCTTGAAAGCAGCCACGGGATCCTGCACACAGGAGCGGAGGCTCAGCATGCTCTGCAGCTGGGGTTCCTTGATCAGAAGGTCTCTGTAGGCAGCCAGCTGGTGGGACCGGCATAGCAAAGCGGCAATGCTGTGCACAAACTCAGGTACCAGACACGTGTAAGTGTTGTCAGCCTGGCAGTAATGGTAGGCCACCACCTGTGGAGAGGCAGAGGCATCAGCACCAGCACCCTCCCACCTCTCCACAGCTCCTTGCATGAACTCAAACAGGAACCCAATGGATTCTTCCCGAGATAAGACACAGAGTGTGTGTCTATTCCCTAGAACTGTGTTACTGACTAGCTTAATTGATACATTCATTCTGTTCTTCACTGGTGTGATTTGCTAAGTTCTCAGCAGAGGACTAGTTGCAGGCACAAATCCACCTTGACTAACACAAAATTCAGGATGACTGTATTCTGTATTGAATGTAGATTAGTAAAAGTCACTTATAAAACTTAATGCCGGCCTGGCGAGATGGCTCAGCGGGTAAGAGCACTGACTGCTCTTCCGAGGGTCCTGAGTTCAAATCCCAGCAACCACATGTGGCTCACAACCATCTGTAATGAGATCTGACGGCCTCTTCAGGTGTGTCTGAAGACAGCTACAGTGTACTTATGTATAATAATAAATAAATCTTTGGGCCGGAGTGAGCAGGCTGACCAGAGTGAGCAGAGGTCCTAAAAATTCAATTCTGTACAGCTACAGTGTACTCATATACATAAAATAAATAAATACATCTTAAAAAATAAAAATAAAACCTAATGCCTAGCCTAGCTTAGAGCGCTTCCAAGCCAGCCATGTTCCCAATGCTGCCATCTGCCCTGAATTTCCGTTCTCAAGAACAGCAGCACCCTGAGGGAACCCTCTGCTTATCCAAAAAGCACAGGATCAAGTTGGCAGCCAGGAAGCCAAGCTGTAAAGTCGCAGCTGCCGCTTCCTCCTGGCAGAAATGGCTCTCACCTCCTCCCATCATCCACACTTCAAGGGATATTATAGAGACATTCAAAGGGATAGAGAAGCAATTACCAGATATGCACCTATTGCAGGGGCACGAGGGGAGGAAGGGAAGAGCTGCCAACAAGCAAGCTCCCTCCGTTAGACAGACTGGCAGTGGCAGTAGGTTGTTTGCTAGCTACCTCTCCCACCTCTGCCCCAGCAGTGCCAGTGACTCTTGTGCTTTACAGAAATAAATGAGGATGAAAGCAAGAACGTGATTGAGAAGTGAGGGAGGGGTTTGAAGGACAGCACGCTCAGGGAGGCACACTGGGCTTTCTAGAGGGGTCTGAGTCTCCACCGTTCAACCCAGCCAACTCTGCAGAAGCTGCAGTGACAGGCCACAGACCACTGGGGCTTCAGTGTGTCATGGAGACCATGGATGCAGGGTAAACCATATCAACATGACAATGCCGTCTGAGACCTTCCAAGAAATCCTAAGACTCTTAGCGAGAGTCAAGAGTATCTACATACGATGCAGCTTTTCTTAGGGCAGTGGTTCTCAGCCTTCCTAACGCTGTGGCCATTTCATACAGTTCCTCGTGTTGTGCTGACCCCCAACCATAAAATTATTTTCATTGCTATATCATAACTGTAATTCTGCTACTGTTTGGAGAGAGAGGTTTGCTGTGACCCAATGTCTTAGGCTAATTTAGAACTGGATTTTCTAGTGTAGATTAAATCTACCATTAGCCCTTAGAGAAATGCTCACTGCCCTTCAACTTCTACATAAACAGAGAAGAGCAGAAACCTGCACGAGGGCCCCCAAGCCCATGCCAATCATCGTAAGCTATCCGGTACCACATTGTCTTGCACATGTTTGACAAAAGCATCTTGGTAACCCAAAGCAGGCCACCAAATCCAACTGTAACCACAGGTAAAGTTCATTTAAATCACAGGGCACGCTATAGGACATAGGGTAAGAGACAGTAGGAGGGGGCTGGGCTGAGTGACAGCTCAGCAAGGCAAGACTGCTTTCATGCAGAAAGGTGGCCTATGAGGTGGCCAGTGTCGGACAGAGCAGGAGGAGAAGGAGTTCAGAAAACCCTTCATGATCATGCATTTAGAGATGTCAGTCAAGGTTCTTTTACAACCTCCCAAGAAAGCTCTGACAGAGATACGGAGGAAGCATAGGCCCACAGGCCCCAGTGAACAGGGTGTAGGCAGCCACGGTGGTTGGAGCCGGGATGAAGGCTTCTCTTATCTCCTGCTTACACAGCAGATGAAAGGGCATGCGCCTGTGCCCTCGCATGTGTGGTGAGCACAAGGTTTCTCCTGCTGCCTCAAGGAAGGAACCCTTTGAGCTCCGTTCAGATGGACATAAACCCTCTGCTGCTGACGTCAGGACTTATTCTCACTAAAGCCTTTTATTTGGAGTACGCAATCATACTTTATCAAGAGCTACACTACACTTCAGCACCAAGCAGTTGTTTCTGTTTTAAAAATCCCCCTTCAAACTCAGTTCTTCAATGCCACACATGCAAATCTCTATCTGGAGGACCCCGTGAATCAAGAGCAGGTTACCTTAGAAGCGAGGTATTTCACCGCATCCTCTCTCGGTCTCTGGCTGTCAGCAGGCCCAGGCCCAGCAGGTGTTCTGGTCACACTGAGAGCACTTGTAGAAGAACTTGGTGAAAGTAATGGAGTACCAGGAAGGTCCTGGGTGGGATCTGAGGCTGGAGAGAGAGCACCACAGACTGGACGTCAGCATGCGGTATAACATGTGGAGTATACGTCCCTATTAGTCCCAGACAAACCTGAATAGTGATGAAGTAGCATAACTCAAAATGCATACCACTCCCATCCTATCTCCTCCCCTGGTGAGTTACCTTCTTAGGTCACATCTCTTCTAGTTTTAAAAAAAAAATCTGCTGGGTAGTGGTGGCACACACTTTAATCCCAGTATTTGGGAGGCAGAGGCAGGCAAATCTCTGAGTTCGAGGGCAGCCTGTTCTGCAAAGTGGGTTCCAGGTTGGCCAGGGCAGAAAAACCCTGCCTCAAAAAAGCGAAAACAAAACAAAACAGAAATCTCATGTAACTCTCATGTTCTTGTTCAAATTTTAAGAATAGTTTCTTTGTCCTAGGTTCACAGCACCTGAAACAGTCAGGGAAGCCAGGCACGGCGAGGTACGCCTGGATCGCAGCACTTGGAGCAGGGGTGGAGGCAGAGGCAAGAGGATCTCAGGTTCAAAGGTAGCCTGGGATGCAGAGAGTCCTTGCTCACAGTGAGAACTCCAGTGTTTAGCTATTCTGTCTCTTTTAAATTAGTCTTTGTATTTTTGGTAAAGCCAGCAGAGAAGAAAAGGCTGTGGCAAACAGGATCTAAAAGAATTCTGCATGGGATAAAGGGAGGGAAACTAAGCACATGCACGTGTGCACACACGTGTGCACACACGTGTGCACACACGTGTGCACACACGTGTACACACACACACCCAAACACACAAAGAAAGGAAATACATTAAACTCTATCTGCCTTGTTTTTCCAGTAGTCAGACCACTTGGTTTTACGATCCAAATCTCCCCTGGTCACTTGATCAAAACACCCAGTAGTAACGTAGCCTTGCATGCAAACCCCCTTTGTGGAAAAAGGGAGACAAGGGTTCCCGTGTTAGAAGGATACAAGAAGGCTGCCATCAGCCCAGACCGTAGCTAATACACCCATAACAATGTGAGACCCTCTCTCTCCCTCTCCAATCAGAAAAAGTGCCAAAACAAAACATCCCACCATACTATGACTAGAAATATTCTGACAGCTCACTTAACCTATGAACTCAGACCCAATACAATAGCTAGAACAACTTACAGAAAACTGTTAATTCCTGTTTATTCAAACAGCAGTTCCCGCCATCCATCTTATATTAATGTAATAAGCCAGATAAATAGCAACCACGCACATACATTTGGGTGACAAACTGGGGCTGCTGGACGCAATCTGTCTCATGCGGCTTCCGTGACAGCTCAGTGCCACCAGCTTAGAAATGATGGCTGTCTTCCCAAATCCTACATTCCCCACGACCACTGCTCCTCTGTTTTCTGCCAGCTCTGTGTTCCTCAAGTTTTCCTCTATCTGGCGAAAGAGCCAATCTCTTCCCACAAACACAGAGTCAGTCGTGATGCTTGGCACTTCAAACAGCAAGGGCTTCAACAGGATCTCCTGTGGTTTGTAGGGAGCGAACCGTGCTTCAAAACAAACAAACAAACAAACAAACAAACAAACTACATTAGGGGAAGGTAGTATCATTTAGGATAAGAAGAAACACAGGTCTAACTTGATTCTATACATTTGTCTATAATACTTTATTCATTGTTTTTTTGTTCCCCCAGGTATCCTGTTACAGTGACTCCCAGTCCTTTCACACTTTCAAGTTATTTTCAAACACACAGAGAAAGCAAAGCAAAAGCCCCAATCATGTCTGGCTCATTTATCTAAAAGCACATGGAAGACTGGTTTCTTCTGCTCCTGCTCAGATGAAATCCAAACACAGACTCCCAGATTTGGGGGTACAGCCCTATCCGAATGCAAGGGTGCCTTGCCCACATGATACAGGTAGGGCCTGTGACCACACAGCAGGGCGTGACACACGGCACTAGGATATAGCTGATATGGTCTAAGGGGCTAAAAACAAAACAAAAATGCTTTGTGAGTGGCAACTACCCTGTCACAGAATTATTCCTCCATTTCGGAAGTTTTAATTTGATTACATGCTTTAAGCAAGAAGCCCCGAGTTCTCAGAGCTGGCTCCCAGCAGACCCCCCAGATCCCATTGTTTTTAAAGAACAGCACAAACACACTTCACATCATGCTTGCAGCACAGCTTGGATGCTGGCTACTGGACTTTCATGGTTCAGTTTCAGGGTCAGCTCATCAACGTGACACGGGATGCCAGAATAAGTACCTTTAACTTCCGGTGCCCTACCTCCAGCCGTATTGTGCCAGGGCAATCTAATTGATGTCCGAAGAGGAGCATTTCTCTGTCCGTCCAAATAACTCAAGTCTTCCAATTTGGTAGAACTTGTCGCTGCAATATGAAAGCAAAACTGGGTTTATGTCCACACCTAAAACTACTGTGAGTTATAAATGACTAAATTACTAAGCAGCTCAGCTCCACGTTCAACAAAATTTACCTCAGGATAATTATTTTCACCAGCTCATGTTTCCGGCGGGACTGTTAACTTGAAAAATGGGAACAATTAAGACTACTCATTCTTAATGTTACGCTGATCTAGTTGCCAGGATTCACCATTATTCCTGGAAAGAAACTGACTTCACTATAATTTCTTTTTAATGGAAAAAAAAAAAAAAACTAAACCAAAACAAAACAAAAAAACCTTTGACAACCAGTGTCTTGCAACAGACCAGAACCTACCACTAATACACGGATGACATCAAGCCATTCTTCTCTACAGCTCTGGGAAGCTCTGTGCTCTTTGGAACTCCAGCCTTTCTAATTAAATAAGGAGGAACCTGCATGTACAATTCCACAGCACTTAGAACATTAAAGGCTAGCTCTTGCTATATGTTGTTCAAATATATATAAAATGTGTGTGTGTATGAAGCCAGGCATGATGGTGCACATCTTTAATCCTAGCACTTGGAAGATAGAGGCAGGTGGATCACCATGAATTCCTGGCCAGTCTGGTCTACATAGAGAGTTTCAGGCTAGGAAAGGCTAGAAAAGACCTTGTCTCAAAAACAAAACAAACAAAAACAAAAAGAACCCAAAATATATGTATATATAATAATATATATTGATTATCATTAATTATAAAATATATCATGCCATACATTACCACACATTATATGTAATATTATCTATGATATTTATTTATTTATTTATTTATTTATTTTAATACGCATTATCATGTTTACTTCTGACCAAGGCAGTAAGGGTCACAGCATACAGGTATCTATTAAATAGTATTGGGGCCATTAAGCACAAGTAGAAATTCCAGGAGAAGTTACATTCCAAAGGTTTTTGAAGTCCCTAGGAAAACCAGGATACAAGGTCCAGGAGTCAAACTGGGCTATGAGACTCTGAAAACTCTCAGGCTGTTAGCAGCAACGAGCTCCCCAGAGCAGCATCTATCCTGAACCCTTTGTGCCCCCTTCACCTTCCTGTTCACCCTCTGGTTGTCCACAACACTCTTCATTCTTTATTCCACAAGCACCAAAGGTTGAGGAGAGCCTGGGGCCTGACCAGTCCCCTCTTGAATATCATCCAAAAACAGCCAAGCAAGTGTTCTACCAACTGTCCTTCCCAGGCATCAAGCAACTGTTTCTGCATCTTACTGGTGCATATCCACTGTCTAATTACATCCTGTGCAGGCTTAAGTAAGTGTTCTGCTCTTCTGCTCATGGTCAGAGACTATGTACAGCTCCCGCATTTGGAAGATTCAGCCAAGCTGGCATGCAGTATATGCCTGTGACCCTAGCGCTTAGGTGATAGAGATGGGTGGATGGGGAGTTTAAGCAAGGATAGGATACCTACACGGTATGACATTAGCCTGGACTACAAGAGGCTCTGCCTCAAGGAAATATAATCAAGAGAATAAAGGGAGTAATTTCCTCAGGCAGGATTTTCAGACTGGCAGGTTAATCCAGTGGTGGGCTCAAGCATCTCTAAAGATCACACACAGAGGGAAACTTCCTGCAGCGACTACAGGCTACCCCCAGCCCGCCAGGCTCCAGACAGAAACACAACTAGAAACCCAATCCTAGGTTCATGCCTGAGGCCTAGGATCCCAGCTCCTTTGGGGCTCAAGCAGAGGCGCCTTCACAGCCATGGCCCACAGCTCACTTCAGAGCCAGGGCTTTGCTTCTAAGGAATACAAAGACGCACTGAGTTTCAAAAGGCTTCTGTTTCCCCTCTCCCTGGTCCCTTAGAGCATGACATTCACTTTGTAATTTTGTGACAACTGAAAAGACTAAAAAAAAAGAAAAAATACAATAAAAGACTATAAAAGATTGAAATCAAAGCACTGTTGAGGTTAGGGAGAGCGTGTGTGTGTGTGTGTGTGTGTGTGTGTGTGTGTGTGACATGGATGTAGGAGATGGGGACACATCAAGTGTCTCTATTTTCAGATTTCTAGCCACCAGTGTCTGTACCAAAGTCCTCGGCAGGGCAGACTGATCAACGCCCCTGCACTTGGCTGATTCTACACTTCGACCATAGCCAAGAGCTGGCATGGGGCACATTCTTGAATTGCAGCACTTAGGCGGCTGAGGCAAGGGGTAGTGAAATACTGTTAGACTGAGCCTACCAGGTGAGACTTTTTCAAACGATAAACAAACACGATTATGCTGAGCCCAAAGCTTCAGTATGGCAGGAAGCACCAGCTGTAGTGAGCTCTACTTCTAAGGGCACGTTTGAAGTCGCCAGGACACCTGAGATGAGGAACAAGCTCAGCCACAAGCCCAGGCACCCCCCTCCAAGTGATGAAGCCATTCTGCACCCTTCCACAGAGAGTCAGGCTCACGTCAGTCTACACAGTAAACATCTAAAATGCTAAAAACCATTCTGGGCCAAGAAATCAGAGGTTAAATGATCTCACACTATAGAACACCCGCCGCTACCATCTCTGTGACTAGGCCATGTGCATAGGCACACGAGAGCCCGTGTGTGCACACCCGGTGCTTTACGGCTTCCTGAGGAGCTCATTTCAACGTGTGCCATAGGAAACTGCTTAAGGGAGTATTCTCCTAAGCTAGGTATAGAGCGGTGTGTGCTGATGCCCTAACCTGTGGGTCAACTACCAATGAACGGTATTTGCCCGTAAGTCCTGGGCAATCACCATTTAGTATTTCAAGAAAACTGGAACTCAGTTGGTTATTGTGTTTGTTGGTTTTCTGGAGAATTCCACACAGTGGTCTCTGATCCATTCAGAAATTGTTTCAAAAGATTAGACAAGTAGTCAAAAAAAGAAAAACCTCATGAGCTGGAGAGATGGCTCAGTGGTGAAGAACGCTGGCTGCTCTTCCAAAGATCCAGGTTCAATTCCCAGCACCCACATAGCAGCTCACAACTGTCCATAGCTCCAGTTCCAAGAGATCTCAAAGCCCTTTATGGTCTCCACGGACACTAGGCACACACACATGGCACACAGAACTACATGCAGGCAAAATACCAAAACACACACACACACACATCATTTTCAATATAGTAAAACTTAATGACCAACTTCTAGACTAGCCAAGATACAATTTTAAATGCTTTGAGGCTTAATTTTTAGCGAAGAAAAAAATGTCCATCTTATTCCTTTTGATGTAATAGACAACACTGCAGATGAATCCACCTTCTGAAAAACACCTTCCCAATCACTAATCCTAGTCAACTGAGTTTTAGTCTTTGATTTAAAAATAAATAAATAAATAAATAAATAAATAAATAAATAAAGACAACTCCTTGTTCACTACACTTCTCTTCAGGAGGCTGAGTAACAGGAATGGCTGGTGATCTTAGAGACTACCTCTGTCCCTTCACCACAGGTCCCATGTGGACAGCTATCACAGAGGCCTGGTATCAGCTCTCACTCTTTAACCCTTGGGCCAGGTTTCCTACCAAGCTGTGCTCTGTGTTTACATGAATGATAGCATGCAGGTACTTTCACAAGATCTTACTACATGGCCCATCACATTTGATTTCAATACTGATGCTGAGTGTTCCCTGTCTGCAGCCTGCCTCGTACCTGCTGGATAAGCAATGCTGAGTCCAGTTCACACAGCTGCACAGGATTCTTTTCTACAACCTTGACACATGGTGCCATTCCCTCGGCTGAGGTTCAGTTTGGGTGGCAGGAAGGTGAGCAGTGAAGACTCTACCAGACTCTTCACTGGTTAACAGAAGCACAAGGTAGGACGGCTACCTATGTCTGCATCTGGTTTGCAGCACAGTTCAAGAGCAAAGCCATTAGGCCACAGAGTCTGCTCCAACCCAGAGGTAAATCCCACTGCTGTAAGGAGACCTGGCTCAAGGGCACACAGGTGATAACAGGTGAGTACAGCAGAAACCAGTCAGCTCTGCTCCTTCATCCAAGCAGCCTCTGAAAACATCAGCTCACCGCCTCTGTCCCTTTGCACAGCCAGAGACAACACAAAGAGCTTCTAGAGGGGACACTTCACCCCCAACTGAGTACTGTCAACACGCTTAAAAAGTAAGTTTCCTAATTTTAAAAACGATTGGTTACCTTACAAGTCATCATAACTAGGTAACTACAGTCTACAACGTCTTGAGTACCACGCATTATGTTCCAAGCCAGTGAGGGGGGTGGAAGAGTGGGGGTGGGGCTGCGGGGGTGGAGGTAGAGGAGCTTTTGGGAGAATCATCAATCTGTATGTATAATGCTCTCCTCGATTCCTCCCTGCCAGACCGGCCACAAGGCCACTTTGCTTCCTTTGAAAGTGAATTAGAGTTGTACCTCACAACTTTTCCATTAAGGCCATTTATTTACCAGCTGCTTCAGAGCTCCAGCAAAAAAAAAAAAAAAAAAAAAAACCAAACCAGCCAGCAACAGGCAGAATGACCTAGCACATACTGAAGGAGCAGCATAAATTACAGAAAGATCTTTTGGATGGACAGAGTCAGCACGGTAGTGAGAGGGCCATTTTTAAGCACTAGGCTGGCGACAGAGAATTACCTGAATGAGGACCTCCTCAGAATTCAGCCGGAGAGCAGGAGTATAGAAAGGAAGGACCTTCAAGATGCACAAGAGTGGGGCTGCTCCCGCCACCCTCCACGGGCCCGCCCAACTCTCAGCCCATGCTTGTGTGTGTGTGTGTGTGTGTGTGTGTGTGTGTGTGTCTCTGTCTGTCTGTCTGTCTAGCTGCCGCAGCTTGCTCTCGCTCCCACTACCACACATGCTTTCCCAATGATAGCTGAATTTTACAGAAATATTTGACCTCCCAGCTGTGACGGGCTTCCACTACACAAAATAAAGTTTTACAATTGAATCAGAAATCCTTTGATCTCGTTATCAGCTTCACCTTAAAAAACGCCCACTATGTCAAGAGATATTAAGAAGCCGTAATTCACACATGCTTAAGGGAAACAGGAAGGGCAGCGTCACTGAACTTCTCCCCGCCTCGTCTACAAAGAGTCAACATTACCAATCACAGATTTAAAGCAATACAGAGTAAAAGGACCACTAACAGCCCGTGTGAGCTTACAGTGAGTGCACTGAGGCCTATGGGAGAAGATCACACGCCTGGCTTGGGTCTGGATTAAGTAAACGGAACCGGGACCTGAGGCTTGGGGAGAGGCATGGCCTTACCTGCAACTGAATTGGGCCGTGGCATTATGAGCGAGCCGGAGCTCTGAGGATAGGGCACCGGACCATCTCCAGCTGAGGGTTCCGCCTTGGGCAGCACGCTCTCCGAGGACCCAGTAGTCTCCTCTTCTGCCACTGGGGAACAGTTATCTGCCCTTCGGTCATGAAGCACTCCCTTCTGAACCCCTAACCTTAGGCTTCCGTCTCTGTTCCATTCCAGACTGGAGCCACTCCGGTCATCATTTTCCGATGAACTTGTGATTGTGGCTGAAATGAGAGATCGAAATACTTTGAAAATACTTTGAAGGAGTCTAGGCACAGCTGGGACTGCTGAGAGTTTTACACACACACACACACACACACACACACACACACACACACACCCCTCCCCAGCACCAATGGAAAGTTTTCTGGTCTACAGAGATTTTTATCAAAGTATATTTCATACAATGTATTTTGGTAAATTAAAAGAATGTTGCTTATCAGGGGAAATAAACTGCTAAATCACTTCTATGGGAAAGGAAAAAAACTGATAGGAAGATAATGAAAAAGCTGTCAAAATATCTGAGATTTAACAGTGAATCTATGTAATTTGGAGATAATGAATATTCCCTTTAACCACCAAGATGAATTGCTCATATCTCATTAAATTCCTCTGAATCTTTAAATACCCAATCCCACCAAACACTTGCTGGGGAAAGACACTGGTAACACAAGAGCTACAGCAGAAAAGATGCAGGATATGGAAACAAAGATGCAATTTAAAGTCCAGAGAATCTGATCCCTGAAACTAACAGCTGTAAGGCAGGTTCAGCAAGGTGCACAGAGATCAACTTGCCTCGTTTCATAACACGCAGATGGAAAACTTGGTGTGACCAGTTTGGGGTAAGGACCAGTACGGGAAGGTCTGCTCTGGTTTTAGAATTAAATTTTAACTTCTATGAAAGCAAACCAGAGCTGGGAATAGGGGTGGAGAAAACAGTGGAGGGGGAAAAAAAACCAACCCCAAACCATCTAGGCAAAAGCACTGAGCAGATGGGAAAGTGAAGCCCAGAACTCACCCTCCACAGCAGCTACAGGGAGATGCTCCTGATTTCCAGACTGTCTGAGCAGTACTCAATGCCCTGTAACCACAGGTCACCCCGGCCACTCGTACGGCCCCAACTGTTGACCTAATGCTGGTTTGTGTCCTTGAGGATAGGAACCAAGCCCAATGCCCTGCTTGGATCCCAGCAGACCAGGCCTCTGAGTGGGATCCTGGCAAATGGGAGAGAGCTGGTCAGAGTGCACTCAGATCCAGCTGCCTGGAGCTTTATCCACACACTATGAAGAGCACACTGTATTAGCAACTGGTAATTAAGCTTGGAGAGAGTCTCTCATATCTAGGACCAAAAGGACTGAATGGCTTACGCTTTGAAATGATTTTGAAGGTTTAGCAGACAAATGATTTCCTTGCTGAGGCCGTAGGACACCTTGCCACAATTCTATGGCTGCCCTTGCTGCTGCAGCCTGGACACACTGTTCTCTGGTTTCTTTCTCTATATAAGCCCTTTCAACATGTGGGAACCTTTATAGTGTTGAACCTCAAGTTGACCTTCTCCATTTCTAGACAGTGCAGTGGGGGGTGGGGAGGGAGCATGGTAAGTACTCAGTTAATATTTGCTGAATGAATGAATGAATGAATGAATGAATGAACAAGTGAATGAGCAATTAATATTTCAATTCCACCTGTAGCAGACACTATACCCCACTGACCCCACGGTTACCTGCTCAGGACCACGGCCCCGTGCCTATCCAAAAAAGAAAGCCGGTATGAGTGGGGTCTGATTCAACTTGTGGGAAACCAAGATTTTAACTCCAACATTCCTGCCTGTGCTAGCAGCACCACTCCAAGCCTCCATCTTTCTGGAACTGAGCCAGCCTTCACTGCGTTTGGAAAGGGACCGTTTACATGGAAGTAGAGCAAGCGTGGTGACTCTTCCCATTGTGGGAATGCTGTCTTGGATTAGCAGCAGCAGCTGACACTCACTGGAGGTCTGCTCTACGCCAGAGGCTGCAAGTGCCTTACAGGAATGGTTTAACTTATTAATGAGTTTATTGTTTATTTATGGGGATTCATTATTAATAGTAACTCTGTTAATAAGTTAAAAGCATAAAAATACAATCAGTCCCATAAAACAAATTGTTTTAAATCCAGTATTTGGAATTCTGAATGCTTCTCCTGAGCCATCGGGTTATGAGTTAAGTTTTCAAGGCTGCTCCAACATCTAAATGATGGCGAGATAAAAGGGGAATGGAATGTCCAGACGGGAGGGTGCGGTAGGGGGTTTGTGGGGGTGGGGTGGTAGCTTGGCTTCCCTGTCTTGGCTATTTTATTGGCATCACCTGGCCTTAAGAAAAAGTGTCCCTCATGGTGATATCCCTCTGTACCATGTGCTCTTAAATAAATACCTCAGTTCTAACTAATATCCTAAGAGGAGGACAAGGGACCCAGATTATCCCACTTCTTGTTACAAGCGACAGCACAGCAGACTTGCAGCCTCAGGGTCCTAAGAAGCAGCTGGGGACAGCCGGAAGAGCCTGGCCTGGGCTCCTTGGTGGCAGGACAGGCTGAAGGCTTAATTCTCAGAGAGGGACAGACAAGGTTTTATCCATGGTGTCCAGGATGTGATAGGTGATAGGTGGGAACCCTCAAGTCTTGGTGATGACAGAAAGAAAAGTGGATGATAGAAGTTAGCCCTAAGCCACTGGAATTCTCCACTGGAGTGTAGCCATTTCTATATCCAGGACCCTGTGTACTCTACTGCAGAGCTACGCCCTTAGCCCTGAGCTAGCCACTTGGAAGGGAGGCTAGAAAAGGTTGGGACTCATTGTCATTAGAGTGTGTATCCAGAGACTCTTGAAGCCCAGTGGGATTGCCATATTGCCCAAACCGCAGGCAGTGGACTGCTGGCTCAGCTCAGCTATCACTAAGGCCCCGAAGCAAACCAGTGGGGCAGGGAAAGGCCAGTGATTCCATTTTCCTTGCACTCAAGAAGCACAGGTCCTGTCTTCTAGAGAGAGAGAAATCTGGCTCTCATAATAAATAGTATACTGCTGCAAAAGATTCCAGGCTAACAACAGCATAAACTCCTTTGTAGGTTATTAGTATAAACATTCTTTGAAGAATATGTGTGCATACACAGCCACACACACCTAGAGCAATATTAAATATGAAAACACCCCCTCCCCTAAAGCATAGTTTGGAGAGATGGCTCAGTAGTTAAGAGCATTGGCTGTTCTTCCTGAGGCCCTGAGGTAAGTGCCCCTGCCAGCACCCCTATCAAGCAGCTTACAACTGCCTGGAATTCCCACGTTCTAAGGATCTGAAGTCTTCTGGCCTCTGTGGATACTGTCATATCTGTGACATGTACACAGATATATACAAAGTCAAAATAAAAACAAAATGTTAAAGTTATTTCTAAATATGGTTTAACATCTCCCCTCTCCCCCAAAAGATAATCTGAAATCATCTAAGCACTCACAATTCTACCATTTCTACCCGGCAGCTGGCAGAGATGCCAGCCTTTGTTGACAAATGCCTGTCTTCATCACTCACCTAGTCTGAGCCACTCTTCCACCACGGACATAAGGCACATGAGCCCACGTTCCATCAAGCTGTCTGGTTAGATTGTGCCCCACAATGTGGTAAACAGAGTTTGACCTGATGGACACTTTTCTCTTACTGTACACACTTGGAGAAGTTGTCAATCTTCCTGTGTACCTGCTCATTCACACATTCTAAACACCTTCCTGAGATTCGAAGGCACACACAGAAAGAGGATCCTCATGGCATCTGGGAAGAGGTGCCCAGGCCAGGAGCCCACCCCACTCTACAGAGGCAGGGACAGACCTGGAGAGAGCTAGTGGCATATCCAACAGCAGCTCCCTTCTCTGTGCAAGCAATGCATTGGCAAGACCTCCCTGGCTTGCCCAAGCTCAGGATGTAGGAGCGGCTGTGGCTACGGGAGGGTTTGCTGTCATCAGGTCATCCACTCAGTCACCAAATAATGTAGTGAGTAAGGGTAGACAGTAACTGCTCCCTCCTTGGCTTTTCCTCTACCATCTTTGCCTTATCTCAGCTTCTATGTTGGAGGTACACTTAAAATGAAATAAGAGAAAACAAACAAAACCCCAAAAAACCCAGTGTAGGTTCAGAGCCAAGTATCTCACTAGGACCTAATCACACTGTAGGTTTGAAAGAGCATTAAGCAAGCTAGGCAGATTACAACTCGAATTCATGCCTAGTGCACTGACCAAGTTTCAGCTGCACATAGCAGCAGGGTCTTACTTGAGCTAGAGAGGAAGGATAGGTGCAGAGAAAGGGTATATATACACAGTGTGCACACACACCTAGAACAGTATCTTAAACACAAATGCTTTGAGATCCAACCTGGGCTCTCCACCCTTTGAGAACTGGAACTGTAGATTCTCCAGGCACATGGCACAGGGGATTCATGTCCATCTTACAGACATAAACTCATGCAACCGTGTTTCCCTTTCCCACTGGGGACTTAACATCACTTTCTGACCACTCCTAGGAGAGCAAGTATAACTGCATGATCCTGACTTCCATCGTCTCTCTGGGCTCATCTCCTTTGCCTGACTCGTACCCTCAAAGAAAACTCCAGGTTCACTCTACATCTATGAATGAGCACTGTTTATCCCCCCAGGAGCAAAAATTGAGTAATGAGTATTCTGAAGAAATAATATGCCTACTACGGTGGTTGACACACCTGGCATAACAGGGCTTCCTTACTTACGGTGTACCCGGCTCTGGCCTAAGCCCTTACCATACCATCCTCACTGACAGGAAAGTCCCACAGCTCCTGAAGTGTCACATGCCTCAGAATGCTGTTCTGATCCTGCCACACGAGTCCCAGAATGTACCCTGATACATTGATAAAATATGAACATATACTGCTCTAGTTTATTTACTATGAAGCACATACTCCCAAAATATACATTATAAATAAAGGAAAACAGAAATTACAATTTTCTTCGAGCACTGAATAGGCTGTCAGTCATTCTCCACGTTCACAGTCTGAGCTACAGAGAACCACGCCCTTCCCTGGGGTTGGAAACATTTCAATAGGAGGTCGTGGTTAAAGTGCCTCTTAAATTATTAGCACAACAGCTCTTTCCCCTTCCCAGACAACTGAAGACAAACAAAGTAGCATTGAAACACCTGTTCAATGGATGCTGGGAAGAGCTTCAAAGTTAAAACCTAGAGCAATGGATTAAAAGTCAAAGAGGAAAGGAAAATAACGGCTGCTTCCGGAAGTGGAAGAAGGAAAGAAATAGGCTAAAAGGGGACATCCAGCCTTTTTAGTGCCTTCCTTGCCCCGACCAAAGGAAGGTCCTCTGACCACTTCTGAGGTTACACTTCAACGCAGCAAAGGAACTCTGAGGCTGAGAGTCAAGGCAACACCGTAGCACTTCTCTAGGTCCCCGGACAGACAAAAGGTCTCAGTCCTCTCCATTGAAACCACACCTCATGCCAACAGTTGCTCAGGATAGATTCCCAGAGTACACCGGCAAAGACCGCATAGCTCAATTCTTCGTGACATCATCTTTCCGGCCAGGTATGCTGGACTGTACATCTCTCGAATCCCCAACCCCAGGCCAACCCCTCTACACACTAGCACAGACCACACACAATAGTTCCTGGCTCACCTGCTCCCAGCTCCTAGTATCTATTAGCTCAGCAAGGAGAAGGTTCCCTGGGAAGAATGCAAGCTAGCCCTCCTGCCAGAGGGAATGCCCAGACGGGGCCCTGGAAACCCTCAGCTCCAGGGACTATCTGGCTTCTCCTCTTGCACAGCCCCAGAATGAGAGCCTGGCACTTCTGGCTAGCCCTGCCCTTTGGGTGTTGTGCTGGGAACCCTGTGCACTGGATTGTGACAGCCAGGTCTCTGTACCAGATCTCCAGCTCTGTACTCACCCGCAATTGCGCAAGGTATGCTTTGCCACAACACGCAGCGAGGCCGGCGACCCAGCTGCCGTTCTCAGGTACATTCATCAGGCCTTTCAATTGTGGAAATACCTGAAGGAATGGCTGCAGGCAGGGCCGTGTGGGAGGGAGGCGACTGGACCCGCCTCTCCCAACGAGAACACTGCCACAATTGGATCTGGCGTGGTAATGAAAGTCTCTGGGAAAAGTCTGAAGGCCTGGATGTGAGTTTTTCTACAAGTTATACAGTGCTTTGGTAATGCTCTGAAAATCTATACATGGACCGCATCCACAATGGAGCTTTTGGCACACTCAAGCGATGCCCCAGAGCTCCAGGCTCCTTGGAAAAGGGCTCTCAGCAAACAGTGGTTGGCATTATTATGCACCTAGAGCAAGTACCTTCCATGGGAGAGGTCCACTTAAGCCAGTGTCAGGACGAATGATTTCATAGTCCCATAAGGAGACAATTTTGAAAACAGATACTGTGCCTTACTTTTTATTGTCTCAATACTGAACAAGTGTGTCCTGGCACACAGCAGGTACCCATACATGCTTGCCTGTTCCAATAGAACAGCCTTTAAAACCCAAACACCCACAGTGGCTGCAGTTGGTGCAGATGCTGCTGGCTGGGACCACCAAGGCTTTCTCCCCATGTTTACTATGTTACCAGATCATAAATGTAAAGAGAAACTCCCCTTCTTTACCCAAGAGATTTTAGAAGGCTTCTATAATTAAGGATGATTTTTAAATTGCAGGCAATGTAGCAAAATGACTATTAACCCAGATTTGAAACGTTCTAAATAGTTATTACCCAATCAATTTCAAAGCATTCTAATTTGGGAGGGGAGATGGCGATACAGGTGGCAGCAGGGCAGCAGAAGTATAAAATCAAAAGGGTGGGACTTATGATTCTAAAATGAAAAGAAAGTACAATTAAATTACCACATCTGATCACCTTCCTAGGAGACACAAAGTCACAGAAACGAACAGACTTAGGGCCACCTCCAGAACCACTTTCATTTCATAAGTCGGGAGGGGGCACAGAGAGTCAACAGAAGATAAGAAGATGGCTTATGTTCTAAGCAACTGGTCATGGAAGCCAATGTTAGCACATCCTACCGAGCGGCAGCAAGGGATGGCCTGAGGGCCCCACAGCTTAGTAGGAACCATTCGTGCAAGAGAAATGTTTCCATGAAGGTGTTCCCATCAAAGCTTATATTTGCTTCCCATCTCTAAATGAGTGAGGGAAGGGGGGCAAATATCAGCACCCCAGGAAGGCAAAGGAAGAAAAACAGACAAAGAGCTGAGATTGGCATTCACCACCTGCAACTGCACGGACTGGGGGGAGTCAGGCAGCAGACCCTGTGGTCCAGACGAGAAATGGGGTGGGGGTGGGGATATGTGGCAGGGGGGGGGGACGGGTGCACGGAGCTGACACATCATCTGGGAGAGATTCAGAGTTGGGGGGCAGGGCCATGGCACAGAGCCCTCCAGTCTTCCTGGAGTTTCCCCAACACCATCTCTCAAAAGCAACAGGTGCAGGATGCTGCAAGTGAGAACCTGGGCAGGTTGAAGTAAGCAGTGAAGAAGGCAATGGAAGGGAAGAGGCTTTGAACAGCCCCACCCTTAGCCAGAGTGGCTAATGGTTAACTTGAAACCCTTCTGCTTGGGATATCTATTGTTAATAAAGAGGAAGAATCTTTACACACTGTGGTGGTATGGTTTTGTTTGTTTGTTTGTTTGTTTGTTAAGTCTTGGGGCAAGTGAGACAGCTTGCTTGCTACACAAACTTGGCAGCCTAAAAATGATTCCTGCCACCCCATAATGGCAGAAACAGGAAACTGACTCTGCTGGATTGTCTTCTGACTGTCACATGAACAGTATAGCATATATATCCACAGGCACATCATACATATACACACATGCACACACAGACACAGGCAATGCATGCATGCATGCATACACACACACACACACATACACGTATGTATATATTTATGTTGGGAATTGGTTCTAATGCTTTGTCTTAATTTGGCCCCCAAAAGCCTTGCTTCCAGATGCTGAGGGTCCCGCCCCTAGCTGGCTTCAATTGGTAATAATGAATTGCAGAACAGCCAATGGCTGGGCAGGGAGATGGAGGCGGGACTTTTAGATTTTGCAGGCAAGGGACTGAGGGAGAGAGGGGAAGGAGAAGAGAATTGCCATGACAGGGGAGCAGAGGAAACTGACTTAAAGCCTGCCAACATGTAAGATGCCAGGAAAGTGGCCCTGGGGCCATCCCCCTGATTGGGTCTGGGGTAGCAGACATGAAATATAGATTTTAAAAGATGTTAACTCAAGATTACTGGAGGGGAGGTACATGTTAGGCATTGGGGGGGGGGGGGCGGCGCACGTTTAGAAGTGTCCACTGAGCTGGTCATGGCATGTCAAAATAAGAGTGGGTGCAGAGCTAAAGCAGAGAAGCGAATTCACAGCTATGTATTTATATGAATCAAATTCTGGTAGAAAGGCCAGGATTAATTTGTATTTCTTCTCCTCAATGAGTCTACCCTGTCTTCCTCAGTGAAAAACATCTCTTGTCTTGAAATAAGTATACACATTTAAATATTTATCATCATCTGGACATAAAAATTGAACAGATATAATTCAGAAGATGCCTTAAAACACAGTATTTCTGAAAAATTTCTGAATACAGATTAGTATATACATATATATACACACACACATATATATATAAATAATCTACTACTATATAGAATATATATATTCTATAGAGTAATGGATTTTTTATTCATTTTTATTTTATTAGTAAATAGATTTTAGATATATATAGGCTTTTCCCCCTAAACTGGGATTAACACAAATTACAATTCTACCTGTAACAGTTGGAAGCAACTTAAAGGGGTGTCAGTAAGAAAACATTTCCTGAGGCATAGAGGAAACACCTTTTAAGCCATTTCTTTATAAAAGCTTTTCTTTTAAAGCAAGTTGTGTTTACAGTGACTGGTACATCTGGGGTTCACACTTAACAGGTTTTCACACTGCAAATCTGAAAATCAGCATCCAGGTAATACCAATGATTTCAGTAAGTTAAGAGCAGGCACCAGAAGAACTTGTCTTTAAAATAAATAAATAAAGACACTCACAGAGAACACAGTTAGTCCCAGCTGCTTAGCCAGTACTTCCGCATGACAGAGTCACTGCACTTCTAAAGACTTGAATGTCCGGGGAACCTGGACCTCTTGGATGACATGAGAAGGGTGAAGAGGCCCAGGGAAGTTCCTTAAGCCCCCTGGTCTCCCAGAGCAAGAATTGGAAGGGGGCCCAGTGTGTTCTAACAGTCACTGGCCCCTTGCTAAACTGTGGAAACCCAATGCAGCCGGGGTACCTGTGGTCTCTGAGGAAGCTGCCTGGGCATGTGGCAACACAAGCTACTCTCCCTGCATCTGCTGGGCGGAGCGATTTAGGTTCAACATGATCAGCGTGCTGGAAATCGGCCTAAGAAGTAAGAGGAGACTAAGGAATTTCCAAGGACATGTTGGCACTTTTTGAAATGTCCCCTAATGCCCTGACTAAACTGTGCTCAGAACACTGCTTTGAGCCTTTTGCTGCCCCAAGCACACAATACCCAGGAGGCCTGGGCCTTTGCCATTCAATGCTGGCTGCCCCAGTTCAAGTGGCTACCCCTACTTAAAATGGAAAGTTAAAGAAAAGCTGGGTCCCCTCTCTTCCAGCCGTGTCTCATTGGAACTCAAAGCCTCTCCAACACATTCTACAAAGGTGCTGCCAGGGCTTCTGAGGTGGGAAACCAGAGTGCTTGACCTTTGTTTCCGCCCAGACAGATAAAGGGGTTCTTAAATCTTTTACTTTCTTAAACACCTATGATGCCCAATAGCTGGGACCACAGGCTGCAGTTCATAAACTCAGCAAGTTCTTCAGAACACAGAAACATGTCCTACTCCGGCAATCACAGAGCCACAAATACAGCATCCATGCCTGTCAGCTCGGGCTTGGGAACCTGCACAGCCTGCAGAGATCGCAGCAGGAGATTGCTCCTCCCCTCTGGCCTCTTCAGACACCTGCAGCTCAAGTCAGCCTGGAGAGGAAATGCTTGCTTCTTTTCCTTCTCCTCCCTACCACACCTTGGCAACAGACTTTAGTGCCACAGGTCACAGAGGAGAGAGAACGGAGGCACACGGTCGCCAGCACAGCCTCTCTCACCTACCCAGGGCCTTGACCTATGCAGTGCAAGCCTGTTCCCCAGGAGCTGGGGTCTCCCATTCATCACAAGAGACTGCTAACCACCCCCCTCACTTTCCCATTCTTATGTCAATTTATTCAGCTCTTCATGCTTAGCCAAGTTAAGGGAAAATATTGACCAAGGAGCACTGTTGATGACATAATGGTCCTAAGAACTTAAGACACCATGATATTAAAAGTTTTAACAAATCTACTCAAAATAGAAATCTCGAGTAGTTCTTTATAAGGCAACTAGAAGGTGGCTGCTTCAGGGCCATTGCAGACTGGCAGCAATTCTCTCCTTAATATCTCCTTCCTGGTACTCGGCTCGGATCCCAGAGTGGGGAAAACACAGCTCTCATCCGTATGGAGCCAAAATGAAATAATAAGTACACTGAAGGAAACCACCACGGGGCTGCGGGAGCATCGACTACAGAGTCTCATAGCAGAGATGGGGGGAGATTACATTAATCAAGTGTTAGTTAGGAGCCTCCTGGCAGCTTAGTCCTTCCCTGGCAGAGCAGAAAGCTAAGCCAGTGCCTTTGCTTTTTGCAAATGGCAAATGGGTGGCTCTGCTCCTGAAGACGCTTGCAGACGTCTGACCTCCAGCCTGAATGGCACCTTTAAAATCGAGACACATGCAACGCCAAGTCTCGAGCTAACAGTAAAGATGAGAAGTCTGTCCCCAAAAGGTAGCAGTGGCCAAATCCTTGAAGGGAGATTAAATTCTCAGAAGGACATGGCATTTCAAGAGCTAAGGAAGTCGTGTGGCTACCACTGAATTTGCATCAAAGGTCTGTCTACAGAGGAGAGCACAGACACAGAGCACAAGCAAAGCTGCTACACAGGAAGAGCTTGCTGAAATGAATTCACAAAGCAGAAGAGGTAGAGAAGATGAGAAAGCCAACTAGCTGGATCAGCTCAGGCAAAGGCCTTGAGGCTGGGAAATAAATAAATAAATAAATAAATAAATAAATAAGGATTTGCGGTAAAGCCTCCATTCATACAGAAATCCCCAAGTCAGCTCAACAAAGACAGAAGCAGGCCGCTGGATGCCCAGGCACGACCTGGAGAACATGGAGAAACAACGATTTCAAGCTGCTGGAATGTCACTCGTGGCGATGGCGACCGTGTTCTAAGACCAGCTTGCAAGAACAGGTACCTGATTTTGAACATACTAGAAGTTAACCGATAGTTTAAGGGAATGAATATTATGTGTAGATTACATTTTGAAACCGCAATGAGTGCAACATGAAACGGATCCGTAAGAGTTCGGTCCCACAGAGATCAGCCTCCTGGCTGTAGCTGAGTCCTCCCCAGTACATGCAGAGATCTACAGCGGGACCCCAGTACTCTCCGGGGTGTGGGGTTCAGGAGCATCTTCAAAGTCTGAACTGGATAAATGCATGATTTGGGTTTTAAATTATACTTGGATGAAAGCGCAAGTGACAGGAGAACACAGAGCTCAGAGGTCTATTTGACTACGTATTAAGGTGGCTATGGAGCTGATGAAAGATGACACATAACAGCTCCTCAAAGACATGGCCATAGCCCAGCAAAGGGAGGGCCGGGAACTGTTCAGAAGAGGCCCACTGTGATATCAACACGATTGTAGAGCAGAAGGCTTGAGTGACGCCTTTGGGTCCCACCCGTCTGTACCCGTCTGCTGGCGGAAAGCAGACATGCTAGATCACTGCTCTGCCACTGCTGAGCACGCCTGCAGGATCACACAAGCAATCAGTCCGGGCTGGGGTACGGAAACGAACACTCTCAGAGTCACTGGATTCTAATATCGCACAGGTCTAACAGAATTAACTGAAATCCTTGGTTTTCTAGACAAGGAAGTATGTGAAGGAGTTAATTCAATGTTGCTCAAGTCCATTAGAATCCAGTCTTCAACTCAGCAGGACTGCATCTACCAGGAGGCCCAGGAAGGCTTTCTTAGAAAACCCTGGCCTCAAAACAGTGACCAGATCCCATTATAAGCAACATTCAAAGACCACAAGCCCCATAGGTCATCAGGCGGGAAAGCAACCTTGAGATCTGGTTGTGAAAACTGTTTCATTTGCAGGCTTTTCATTACCCTGCTGTGGTGCCCTAAAGGGGACCTGATGCAAAGGAATGAAGTGACCGGGAAGGTGGGAGGGGTTTTGTTTTTGTTTTTGTTTTTTTAAGGAAAAAAAAAAAAAGCATATGGGCGCAGTGATATAAAATAAACATTAAGGAATATAGAAGCTAAAATTCATTCTCTTGGCTGCAAGCAGCCCCGAGCTGTCAGCAGTAAAGCTGGGGTGGGGGTGGGGGGTGTCTGCAGTTTGACCTTCACGGGCCACAAGGAACCCTCTCACGAGGTGGCTACGGTGCTCCGGCTGCCGTGCGTCAGGCCGTTACATTGCCAGATAGTGTGTTTCTTACCTATAATTCCACTGTCCTTGCTTTCCAGGGTGGAACTGGGGCTGCTAATGGTCTCGCAGGGACTTTTGCTGGCTGCCGTCTTGCTGACACAGCTATTCAAGGTCGAGCAGGGGCTGTCGGTGCTGGGAGAGGCAGTGCTGCTTGTGAGTGTGGAACACGGGCTGATGCCTTGACTCAGGGCTGTGCACTGCAAGGGGAAGGGAGGGAGGGAGGAAGAGAGGGAGGGAGGGGTTAACACGGCTTACACAGTATGTGTGCTTCAACACATGTTTTTGTTTTGGACGCCAAAATAATGAAACTTAAACACAAGACAAACGGAGACATTTTTTTTTTTAAAACTTCTGTAGCTAAATAGGGACAGACACGATTTTCCAAAATGCTTAAAAGAGATGTGTCTTTCTTTGTTCTGGTTGCCTCCTTTGAGGTTTCAACTAAAAGGGCAGTCTTAGCAATGCTTCAGTGGGAACACAAATTCATAAAAACAGAGATGGCCAACAGGCAGACTTCCTTTCATTTAAAGCCTGCAGAAGACAAATGGGTTATTTGACCTCTGTGTGGGGAAACCTGGGGACCATGTTTCTATTAATGTTTCACAAGCACGGCAGCCTGACTTTATTCCTCAAGATTTATAAGCTGTGTGTTCAGGAAAGGAGACTGGTGACCACTGCAGTCTCCATCAACGCCCTCCCCCGCCACCCTCTGCCCCAGTCATGCCTCCTCACAGAGACCCTGGGCGGAGGGAGGCAGAAGTCCCAACTCTATGCACTGCTACTTGCACATTCACAGGTGGCCGGAGCCTGGTGGCTGGGTTCCCTGAGACAGAGTGCACCTCCCTGAAGGGTAAGACATTTGATTCTCTCCCAATTTGTCTCTACCTCATCTCCTATCAATATTCTCTTCACCCCACTGACTTCCTCCTCACCCCCTAATCCCAACAGCTGAGAGAGCACAGAAAACCATAGACCAAAGCAGTCCGTGAGAGTAACGGTGCTCGCAAGACAGAAGTACCCTTATTACAAGACAACCTGTAGCTGATATTCTCTGGGTCATGGCTGTAAGGTTAATATGGACATTTTCTTAAGTTCTGATCCCTTCTGTTTGTCCTTAACAATTTCCACCACCATCCCCAGCTGAGACCCAGAAACTAACTGTTGTATTAAATTTCAAAACACAAGTGCCCAGAACTCATTTGACCGAACAGTAATGAGAGCCCCACTCCTCCCACACATGCCGGTAGGGTGCACGCTGAGCATGTAAGGAAATGCAGCTTCCTCCTCTGGCATTACCATGGCTTCGTTTTTGTCTTCGATGGTTATGTGTGTGGCGCTCGGGATCCCCTCTCCCAGTAGAAATCCCAGCCTTGTCAACAGTTCTTGAGCTGCTGGAGAGCAGCTCGGTTCATTATCGGCTTTCGCTTCTGGAACAAAGAAAGACAACAGTGAAGATTCTCGAATGGGGAGTTCTGGCTTCCATATCTGGACGAGCTGGCACTCCAGCTGCCTGTCTGGCGCTCTTGTGCCCCCTTATAAGATGCACCAAGTTTGACAATGCTGCCCGTCCTCCAGCAGCAGCACGCTCTAATTAAGAGGCTGTGAAAGGTTGCGAAAAAGTCACAAATGCAAAAGGGGAAATATTTGATCTGAAAAAAGAATATTTTCCATGTCATTATCCGATAGCATTCCAATTCCTACATCACGTGAAAAGGATACCACCGATAAGGGTTTCTGCTTCACCTTATCCTCAGAGAGCACTCTGTCCAGTGCCACAGGAGGCCAGCATTAAAACCCAAACCGCATGCTGCAAAGACCCAGCTGCAGGAAGACGTGGGTGGCAAACTTGCTGGACATACACTCCAGAGCAGTGAGACTCAAAGCCCACTTCCCACTCAGGTGCCAATTCTAAGACTCCACCTGAATCAGAGACAGTGATAACAGTCACGGACAGGACCTAATGTACTGCTGTTCATGCCACACGCAAAAGGTTCTGGGCACACTGCACATAAGGATGGGATGACCCAAGGCCGATCATCTGGATTTCTGTACTAGAGAGAGCATTCACATTGAAAGTTACTTACATGTCCAGCTAGAGACTAATCTTGAACCCCAAACCCAAGGGCACTTAGATTTTGTCAACTATGGCTGATAAATAACTATTTTCAACATTATTCTAACTCCTCTGTCACAACTTAAAGCACCCACTGGGATGAGATGATACACAGAAGCTAGCCATGCTTCCTGAAGCTGGAACTTAAGCACAATTTGTGAGTCTCGAGACAATTAAGCCATGTTTTGTTTGCTCTTCGACTTGTCAAGACACTGAGACCTACACATGCTTGAACCTCTTTTGCCAACATGTAGAAACCAACAATGAGCGAGGAGACTGAGGGTGGATAACAGCCATGCTGTGAGCCACCGCCATGTTCAGCTCTAACGTCATCTGCAAAGTGTAAGCGGGCAAAACCTTTGTGAAAACCGTATGGATGATGGTCCTCGGTTACACAGCAGTTTTGCCACACCGGGTACCCAGAACGGCAGCTGTGAGACAGACCAGGCTGGTGACATGTTCATAAAACAAAAGACACACACCACTTGCTCGCTCTGGAAAACCTCCCTGTTCAGGGCATGAGGCCTGCTTGCAAGATAGATCTTTTTAGTCACTCTAGAACAACAGTGGTGAGGCAGCTCTGTGTCTAGAGCCCTGTTGTTTCCAGATCATTTGGGTTAAACTCATTATATCCGTGGGCCCACTCCAACACAGGTGAAGGGAAACACTGCAGGGCAGGTGAACCACACCCCTACCACAACCCTAGAAAAAGTCCCTTCCTACTAGAGACTTCAAACCACAAATTCTTAAGGGAGATGGCACTTGGGAAAGGACGGGGGAAACCAAATCAAATCAACACAACCCAGGCACACCCAAAGGCTGAGTTGGGAAAACAGGTTCTATAGGTTCCCTCCCACCCCCCACTCCCACACACAACCTTCATCCTACAAACCTCACCCTTCTGCATGCAGTGTGCTTCGGGGCTCAGACAGCTCCTTATCTCAGGTGGCAAGATGACTGGGGGCAGGGATGAGATGACGATGGAGAGAGAAATGAGTGGGTGAGGGGACAGACCTTAGCAGCTTCTCTACTCCACACCTCCCCGCCCCTCTCTTTCCAAAACAATCTCCACACTGCTGCGCCACTGGGACTGTGTCCCAGCCCCAGAAAGTCTAGCTTCTGGTTCAACCTGAAACACTCTGGGGAAAGAGCCAGAAACTCCACCCTGTTGGCAGCTGGTCTAGAGGCCAAAAGCAGCTGTACATGCATGCTTGGCTGCTACAAAATTTACCCTGTTGACAAACATAGCCTATGGCTCACTTGGGACTCGTTTGAAAGTTCTAGACCCTGTGCAGGATCTGTACACGGAAGAGGGACATTACTGTTCCTTGGCATAGTCACTGCTACCTCTATACTGAACCTGCAGGTAGAAACCCCAAGTTTTCATAAGAGAGAGAGAGAGAGAGAGAGAGAGAGAGAGAGAGAGAGAGAGAGATCGAGATCTACAAGAATCTAAAAACAACCAGTTGGCCAGGCATGGTAGTAAAGGCCTATAGCATTTAGGCTGAAGAAAATGAACGGTTGTTACAGGATTGAGACCAGCCTAGGCTACATAGGAAATGCAGGACAGCAAGGGCTACACGGGAAGACATTTGTCTCAAAAAAAAAACCCTGCCAAACAAAACTTCTCATTCAATCTCCATGTTCAGATGAGCTGGAAAACTGTGGAACTCCAGGCTTAATGGCTGAGTTAAAAAGACACATCACAATTCATGATGAACTAACTGTTCCCTGTTCAGCCTCGGTGTGGCTATTACCAAAGCTCTAAAACCCCACTATGGTTGAAGATGAAGAGACACACATTCTTTATTTCATTTTACATCCATAACATCACCAAAATTTCATTTCCTCCAAAGGCTTCCCAACTGTTCTATTTATTTCTTTGAAGGGGTGAGGTGGGGGACACTAATTTTTCTAAACTTCCTCTGAGCGACTGTCTCCTTAGAAGGTCCCCTTCAGACTGACCCCCTTAGTGCTCACTAAGCCATTCATCTCTCTGGCCTAGCTCACAGCATCTTCTTTACCCCTCTGGCAGAGTTGCCCCACCCCCACCCCGAGTGAAGAATAGCAGTGCAGGCTGGGAGAGGAGAGGTGTCTGGAAGCCCACCCAGGGCTGCTCCACTATGTTGCTAAGGTTAGGATTTTTCTTGAAGCTGCTTTGTGCTCCAGAATGATCTAAACTGCACTCTACTGGGCATCTCAGAACAAACAGGCTGTCCTCATCTTACAGCTAATATTAATTCCTTCATCAATCATGGGGATACTTTGCCCAATATCTGTGGAATAAGGACTAGAAAGGGGAAGTACCTAAGTTCAGCTCACGTGTCCCAGATTTATGATGCACAGATGCAGAACTGAGAGAACTGGCCTCAGGTAACCCCACTGAGCAAGTGGACAGTGATGCTCTCATCAATGGCATCCTCATAGGATCCTCAGGATGGAGCCACTGTGGGAAGTTAGCCCATACGGAGGAGAGTGAAAACGAAGTCCACGGATCTCTTCCACACACACAGTACTTCCACACACATTTGAAGCAAACATCAAAGAACAACCTCTACGCTAACTCTCTGTTACAGCCACCACCACCACCACCACTGCAAATCTTGGGTGTCCTTCACAGTCCTTTTCCTTCCTTCTCTGCCATCTCGGGAGCCAGATAATTCCCCTGTACCAAGGCTATCAGACACCTCTTCTGGTATGACCCTCTCTCAGAACTTCAATCTCCTGACTACTGATGCGGCCATACCCACTTCCTGTAGGTTGTGAACCTCAAACCCAGCAACACGTGAGAAATACTTTCCGAACCACAGGATGGTTAGCGCCCCGCCAGCTTCTCCAGCCAGGCTGAACTTCTTCGCTAGCATTTAAGTTTTGGTTCCCCACATTCACATGTATTTTCAAATCTGCTTGTATTTCTCTTTCCCACAAATGTAACTGGTTATCATTTTCATGGTCCAGATAGCGTCTTCTAAACTCACTATTCCAGGAAAAAAAAAAATCTGCTTTACTGCGCACACCAAACGTTCTCACTAAGACCCACACTTACAAGTTCCCTTCCCAGATAATCTCCCCCACTCCTTAAAGCAGACACTGTTAGATGCCTGCTGGGACTGGAGCCTCATCACTAACGGGATCTTCTCCCTCTGTCTTTTGGTTCATCCAGCTAAGGTCCTGTTCTGTCAGCCTTGCGTGTCTCTCTAAGAACCAACTCCTTGTCTCGGTTGAGTCCTGGTGTTGTCTTTCTGGTCTCTGTTGCATTGATTTCTGTTATTCCTTCCTGTGTACTGGGTTTGGGTTTGCTCTGTTCCTGCATCCCAGACTTTTGAGGTCCATTATTAAGTTGCATATTTAAGCCCTCTCTGATGTGGGGCTCCTCCGAGGTCCCTGGAGCTCATCCATGAGAAGCAAGCCTCTCCCTCATCTTTGTTCTCTACGGCGCACTGGTTACTGTGGACAACTCTTGGCCATTCACTAGCTATGTGGCCTTGAACAGCTGAAGCACAAAAAAATCCTAGGATATATCTGTTGATCAACTGTGTTGGGGGAGATGGGCCCTGGACCAGACATCAGGCCTTTTGTCCTTATCTCGGGCGCTTCTACTCATGGCCTACATCTTGCTTAACTTGTTGTCTCTATGACTGCTGCTACAAACATTTCAACTTCTTTGTTTGTTCTTGTTTTTTTGTTTTTGTTTTTGTTTGCTTGCTTGCTTTGGTTCTGAGACAGAGTTTCTCTGTGTAGCCCTGGCTGTCCTAGAACTTACTCTGTAGACCAAGCTGGCCTTGAACTCAGAGATCTGCCTGTCTCCTAAGTGCTGGGACTAAAGGTGTGTGCCACCATGCCTGGGTTATACTTTTAATTTCTTCCTTGTTAATTCTTCTGCACCACCACAATTCCCTCCTTATCTCCCCAAACCAGTATTTTGCTCTCAGATCATCTATGTGCTAATTCGCTGTTTCTAGGCCATAACATTAAAGTATACCTACATACACGGTAGCTTTAAGTTCTTCAACTCATTTACCTCTGTATTTCCCTCTCATTTACCCCTCAATCAACCTGCTGAGACATGTTTCTGGCTCTCTCAGTGCTGGGGACAGAGCACAGAAGCAAGGACTCACTGTTCTGAGCTACAGCAGTCAGCCTTGGGATGCAGTCTTGTAGAACTAGAACCTCAGAAACAGAGGACCCTTTTAGTGTGGCTATTCTCTTACCCCTCACCGATGCCTGACAAATAGCGATTTCTTAAAGGTAAATTCCAGCGCAGACTTTAATGTGTACCAATTAACTTTCTGTACTCTGGTCCTGTAAAATCCAATGATCTGTTTTATGGGTTTTGTTCTGTTTTGTGCTGGAGAATTAACCCAAGGCACCGTGCATACTAAATGGGCTGGCACTCTACCAGAGAGCTACCCCCCAGCCTGCTCCTGCTTTAAAAGGATCATTTAGCCATGAGAGATTTTGTAACATCGTGGATTGGGTCAACTGGGAAAATGCTGGTTTTGCAAATCTTAAAAATGTTAGCACATTTTATTACACAATATCAAACCATCGTAATCATTAATATTACATGAGGTCTTAACTGAAAAATCCTGAGATGCTACCAAGCTCAATGTGACAAACGCCAAGTTCCTCCCCAAAAAAGTAACTTTCATTTAAAAGGTCAAGCTTCAGCATGGTGACTAATCCGTGAGGTGTCTCTCTGTTGTCACATTTGTTTCTTTAATTGAAGCGACAGGCTCATTTCCTGCTCATTTCACCCCTTTGGAATAAAGCGTGCGATAAATGCTCAACTGTGAACGACCTCAGTTTGCCAATCATTATTTCAAATAAATGTTATGTTTCATTTGAAAAGCTGCTAGTCTGGCTTGCAATTCAAATGGTGGCAAAACGCTGTACCTGTAGACAGCTATCAGACAGCGCGGGGCGGGGGAAATGTGTTGTGCAGACCTCCTACTGCACCATCCAGAATACTAAAGAGAGAGGTACTCAAGGGTCGGGATTTAATAACACTAATTATTTTCAGTGTCTTATCGGGGGAATGCTTGAGTGACTGTTCAGTCCTGTGGCAAGCACGCAGCACGGAAGGCTATCAGGACGCTCAAGAGGCAGTACCCTGCTCTGACAATTGGTGCTGAAGTTCTACTGAGGAATAGTTGTAACTGTTACAGAGAGTTCCCAGCGTCACTGTTCTAGTTTTCTTGCTGTTGCTGTGGCACAATACCAGCCAAAGTAACTCAGTGGAGGGAAGGGTTTGTGCTATCTTTGAGGTTACATCAACTACTGAGAGAGGGAAGCCAGAATGGGAACTCCCAGCAGAAACGACAGGGAACACTACTCACTTGCTCCTGCTTAGCTACCTTTCTTACTTACAGCCCAGGACTACCTGCGTAGGGATGGATGCCGCCCAAAGTGGCCTAGGCAATCCTACAGTCGATGAAGAATCAAGACAAGCCTCCGCAGAGAGGCCCGTGGGCCAATCTGATCGGGGCAGCTCCTCAACTGAGACTTACTTCTCAGGTGACTGCAAGCTGTGTCAAGTTGACACTAAAAGCTAACTAGCAAGGACAGAGGCGCATGCGTGTATGAGACACACACACCACACAACAGCAGGAGAGGACTTCTTAGAGTTTTAGCCTCAAAAAATGGTAATGAAGTGAAAATGATGAAAATGTATCATATGCATGTGTAAAACTGTCGAGAAATAAGTATCTACTTAAGAAAGAAAAGTCTGACCTAATAAATACAGACAGGAACTTAGAGACACGTTGGCTCTAAGAGACCACATTATGAGAACCAGTACGAAGTCTACCATTATATTCAAGAAAAGCCCATTTCTTAGAAATGAAAAAACAAAACAAAACAAAAAACCTACAGCCAAGCCTTCATTTTCTCAACTCCCTGGGGTAAAAACCATCTGTCCTTACTAATGCTTTCTTCTCCACTCACCTGTAACCTCATTCATTCAACCCCCAGCACGCTCCTGATAGCCCTACTCACTGCATCTTGATGGTACTCCTCCATTTCTATGAACTTTGCACACTGTGTCCTGCAAGGTGGAGAGTGGTAAATGCTAGGAGATTCATGGAGAAAGGAAGCATGGTTTCTCATTGCCTGCGCCCTGAGCACCCTCTGTGTGTTACAGTGTCTTAACAAAGCCACAAGGCTGGGGCTGGAGAGATGGCTCAGCGGTTAAGAGCACTGACTGCTCTTCCAGAGGTCCTGAGTTCAGTTCCCAGCAACCACATGGTGGCTCACAACCATCTGTAATGGAATTCCATGCACTCTTCTGGTGTGTCTGAAGACAGCTACAGTGTACTCATATAAATAATATAGATAAATCCTTAAAAAAACAAAAACAAAAAAACCCCCACAAGACTGCTTAGCCATGTCTTCTCGAAATAGGATGATCTTTCTCCTTCTAACTCACTTCATTTGGCTTCTAAGACAAAGGGTCCCTGGTTTATCTGCTGAGCTTATAGCTTGGTGCCCACTATGGCTCTCCAGTTTATCTACTGAGCTTATAGCTCGGGTCACACTATGATTTTCTCACTCTCAGTTCAGCACTCTGGCTTATTAGCTTTTCTACCATCTTCAAGGGGCAACCTCTCTAAAACAAGCTGCATCAAAGGGTTGGGGCTCCTCATCCGCGGTATTCACCACCCCCCACCCACACACACACACAGATTAGGGGCCATCAGTCTCTTCCTCTCAGGCCCTTCCCCCATCCCCTCTCTTGACTCTGCTCTACTGACTGTATTCACCCATTTCACTATGGAAACCATTTCCTCAGCATTCTCCCGAATGCTAGCCACTACCCGCTCTTTCCATCTGTTCTTCTGCCAGATGCTATGGCTCGAACGTTGAAGTCCCCTCCCATTCCTAAGTTAAAACCCAACCCTCAGTGTGACAGAATATGGGGCCTTTGGTAGGTGATTACTGAAACACATGGCCCTCCACGATGAGATTCATGTCACATATGAGAGAAGGGCCTTGTGATCACTCTCAGCAGCATGAGGTCACAGCAAAAAGATGGCTCCCTGAGAGCCAGGAAGGAGCCTTTGTTGCACAACAAATCTGCAAGCCCCTTGATTTTTACCTTCTAGGCCTCAAAACCTGGGGGGGGGGGGGGGGGGAGGGCCGCGGGGGGGGGGGGCAATCCGTTTCTGTTTTGGGTAAACTACTGAGGTGAGTAGTGTTTCTGACACAGAATCCTAGATAGACTACCAGTAAATCCTAAAGCACGCTGCAGCCGTCAAGCCTTGCAGCTCACCTGCTGAACTGCCAGTTCCCCACGGTCTGTATTCATTTCCATTCCCACTCCGAATCACAGTCACTTTGTACACGGGTCTTCAATCCCCTACTAGACACCAAAGCTCAATGAAGAGAGGACGCCATGCATGCTGGGTAACTCATCTCAAACAGTCCCTAACAAAGGGCTTTCACAAATGACTATCTACTGAAGGAAACAAAATGAACAGCTCCTCTACTCCCAGGCTCGCTTCCTCTGAACATGCACTAGGCACGTCCACTTCAACACTTCCATCAGAATGAGTCCCAACCAACCATTAGAACAGGGTGCACTGCCACCTAAAAAGCTGAAAACTAAAGATAAGCCAGGCTGGGCTTTGTTTCTTAGGAAACGAAGGAGAATATAATCAGGGGAGATACAGTGGTTTTTATTTCTAAAACTAGGTAGGGAATAGACAGAAGCCATTACTCTTTAGGTCTCCTTTCTTCCCTACATCATT
This sequence comes from Mus caroli, assembly GCF_978045245.1. Classification (NCBI taxonomy): domain Eukaryota; kingdom Metazoa; phylum Chordata; class Mammalia; order Rodentia; family Muridae; genus Mus; species Mus caroli. Next base: position 120,935,691 of record NW_028227257.1, read on the forward strand.
TCGAATGTATGTATAAATAATTTATAAAAGTAAACTAATCAATAAGATACGGCCATCCACATTGATCTCAGAAGACGCCCTCTGCTCTTCTCAGATCATTTTGTGCTCAGTGACACTGCTGCGTTACGCATGTTGTTTCATTCTTGGTTTGTCCTGGTTTTTAAGACACAGTCATGCTTTGTGGCCTAGGTAGGCCTGCAACTCACTATGTAACCGGGCGAGCCTTAAACTTCCTCTCTACAGGGTGCTGAGACTACAGTCATGCACTGACCACACAGCTAGTGTGTGCTGTTTCTTACTTTTCTCTGGAAACCAAACTGCTAAGGAAAAGGGTTCCTTCCTCCTACCTTGAGATATCAGTTGCCGTGGAGAGATGATTCATTAAATAAGGGAGCTTTCTCACCCCACCCTAGCATAGCACACTTTGCTAAATGATCTAGTAAAACAACCAAAACTGAAATATGATTGTTCCCAACCTGAAGAACTAAAGCTATTTATTGCAGTTTAGTAATCACCTGTAGTTCCCCTGAGCTTCCTTCCCCTGTAGAGGAAGAGGTATTGTTTTGGGGGGGAGAGGAACACACTGAGTTTTAATGACAGGATGCTTATGCAGAAAGGGCCTGTTCTATTTGGTGCATAGGTTATGAGGACCATTTGACAGAGGGAGGCGGGGGTGGGGGGAGAGGAAAGAGAGAAGTGCTGTTTTCTCAATCCATTAAGTCACTGTTTTTGCCAGAGTTTAAAAAAAAATGCATGTTTCAAACATATTTCAAAATATTAAAAAAGTATATAGTACGTCTTTCCTTACAGATGTTTACAGGCTTGTGTAAACTTTAATAAACAAGTTTTTTGCTTACCAGAAAAAAAGAAGTTCATCTGGTTGAACCTACTTCCCAGATGGCTAGCTTAGTAAACAAAAATGTATGCTCATTGGTCTTATTTTCTTTTGACTTAAATTCCAAACACTGGGAAAAACAAACAAACAAACAAACAAAAACAAACTAAGAGTTAATGGAGGAGCATGTAACTTAAACATCTGGAATAAATTGATACTGCACAAGTCTAAGTGAAATTTCCAAGGCATCTCAGGAGGAGCTGTGCTCGACTGACTGCTAATCTGCCGAATACTGTCACGTTACATACTACTGACAGCAGCCAGGGGGTCACAGGGACATAAATAAGAGCACCCAAAGGAAGCATGGGAGGCGAGGAGGTCAAACTTTCAAGTGGAACTTGAGTTACGATGCCGATATTAAACTCTGGGAATTAGAGTTTACCCATCATGCTTCTGTGCATGCTTGGCTTATAATAATATTCAAAGCTCGGTTGGTTCCACTCAGCACCAGCGTCCACTTTAGGTTCAATGATCTGGACGTAACACTTACACTTTGATATGGCAGGCTTAATTAACTCCATTGAAACTTAAAAGATTCCACGAGGATTGCAAATCACGCCACCCTTTGCTAATTGTCAAGTTCAATTTCGTTAGGCAACTGCCTCTCCAGCAGCCAACAGAGTAACTCCTGGAGCTTGTGCCACATCGTGGCTATCTCTACATATGATTATGTACCCAGAAACACGAGCCATACCCCTGTCTCACACCCACAAAGAGGAACACACCTTGTTTCTTAAAATTAGCCAACTGTAAATGTCTCAGGGCTCGCATCTGCAACCTATGCATCCTAACGGGGTCTGGGGAAGCCGAATCAGAGAGCTGCAACCTTAGGAATGAGCACACGTGCAAGGTTTGGCCACTCTAGCAAGACCAATGGCTGCTCTTGAGTTTAGCTTGGCCCACGGTCAAGTATACACACACCTCCTCCTGCCAGGAAAGGCGTCCAAATCTGCCTCAAGCCTGAGGAGTTGACAATGAGAATTATTTGTAACCACTTTTCTTATTAGTCCAATAAAATTTGAAGTCTGTCTCCTCTTCTCACATCAGTAGAATCCATCATAGAAGCCCCATGAATCCTCCTGATGGTATCCATGTCTAATATAGTAAAAACTCCAGGACTTTAATCAAGCCAGGACTACGAAGTCTTTGGTCAGTAGAGATTCTGGTATGGGGTGACAGAATTCATCTGAATTGAGTATGATGACCAGTACTCAAGTTTGAAGACTATTTCTGTTTTCCCTTCAACGAAGAAAGACAAGGGGGAGAGGCTGTCTCTCTCTATGTCACAGCATCTGTTAGGTCCAAAGTGGCCCCCAGAATTGCAGTGCTCTGACAAGTCCTAAACAGAAGAACTTTGGCCAGGTAAATAGAAGGATTTTTATTAGGTAGACAGAAGGCTAAAGGAGGGCTTTTATTTACCAGGAAGTTCCTTAATTTATCCCAAAGTGGCAAGGGCATCTTAATACCGATCAACTGAAAAGCCAGTATCAGCTCAAAGATGTCACCCTGCTGACTGTTATATAAAATCTGCTTGCTTCTGGCTGGAGAGATGGCTCAGAGGTTAAGAGCATTGGCTGCTCTTCCAGAGGTCCTGAGTTCAGTTCCCAGCAACCACATGGTGGCTCACAACCATCTGTAATGAGATCTGATGCCCTCTCCTGATATGTCTGAAGACAGCGACAGTGTACTCATATGCATAAAATAAATAAATCTTAAAAAAAAGAAAGAAAATGGTATTTAAAAAAGCTGCTTGCCTTTCTGCCATTCAACTCCTCTCTGTGCCCCCCCCCAGATAGTCTCGGTTTGATCCCCAATAAACTTTCCTTTCTATCCCTGCAGTGGCCAGTTCAGTGGTGTCCCCAAGCCCTCACTTACAGCCATCTGACCTAAGTTGTCCGTACCACAAACCTTCAACACCTATATATCAACCGCTTCATCCCCCTAGTCACAAATCTTCAATGTGCGCTGCTTCTACTACCCAAACGGTACTGGGTGGTCTCCTCATGCCAGGAAGCCTGCATCAGCACCAGTGCCTGTCCAGTGCATCCCAAAACCATCTCCTGTTTACCCATTCCAGCTTTTGCATTTCAGTTCATTTTCAGGTCAGCACTATACACTCCACTGTTCAGCCTACCCTACGTCTTCCCGTGCCTCAGCAGACACAGAATGCACACAGTGGTTATGAAAGGAAGGGGTTCTCCATTCCTACCATGGGGGAGGCAGAAGGGAGCCGGCCATAGGCGTTCTACAGTGGAGATCCGGGTGTTCTTCCCATGGATGACTGTCTTACAGTGTTGGAAGTAATTAGACGCTTACCTCTGCTTCCCCAGAGGAGAAAACAAGCTTTTACAGGCTAAGAGTTTTACTCTCATGTGTGTGCAGGGAAACACACTACGGGTTTAGAACATTCTGTGGACCAATCAAATCCCAGGCAAGAACAAACAAACAAAGTCTTGGGGCTGATTAAAAAAAATAACAAAACCTAGCCAAGGTGGTGGCGGTGGTGCACACCTTTGATCCCAGCACTTGGGAGGCAGAGGCAGGCGGATCTCTATGAGTTCGAAGCCAGTCTGGTTTACAGAGTGAATTCCAGAACAGCCAAAGCTATACAGAGAAACCCTGTCTCAACAAATAAACAACAAACGCAAACTATTAATGCATCTATTAAACGCCACAAGCATTAACACATGTTATACGTACACTTTGACTTAGAAGTATGTGGGGTGTGATACATTGACTTTTATGGCAAAAAGAAAAGAGGCTTCAATCAGTTTGGATTTTCTTTTCTTTGTCCCTAATCCAATGCTCCCTCTATAGAAAAATCTCAGATGTTTAACTTTTAAAAAGCTTTCCAAAGTCACCATGTGCTCTTAAGTGAGCTTGTTTAGTGAAAGTCTCAGATTCTCAGCCAAAGCCTGCTCTTAAATATTCTGGAGGGGTAATGTGTTTGTATAAAACAAAAACAAAACAAAAAAACAAAGTCAACTGGCTGGCTTTGCATGCTTCCCAAACCCAGCGAGGTCAGAATTCAGAGGATACAAGACCCAAGCCTCAAACAATGCAAATACACCCAACTCAACTATTTCTGCCACTGTATACAATTTCAAGAATTCACATTAGCTAAACAAATCTCTGTCAATTGCCCAAGGGGAAAAACACCTCCCAAATACATTTGATTCAGTGAAGCATTCTTGCAAGAGACTCTCAGGTTTCTTTCTGAAATGGAGAATGCTACTTACTATGCACAGTCTTTAGGGAAAGATGCAGACATCATGGAAAAGGTACTCTTACCAGTTGCACTGGGCTCTGAGGGCTTGGACCCTTCTCTGAACGGGATCATAACTGGATCTCCCGGCACCCTGGGGCTTTCCACATACTTGGGCTTCCTGACGGGACCTGCAGAGGGAAAGATCTGAGTGTAGCTAATTTTTTCCAGATACAAACAGAGTTTCAGAACATACAATGTGTGTCCTTACCAAGACCCAAACACGCCTAAAGGCTGGCCCTTCCCTCCCTTGAATACACAGGCTGTCAGTTCAGAGCAGACACAAGAATGTCCAGTCTGGCCTGCCAAAGGAGACCAGGGTGAGCTCCGTTTGGAGAACGTAAACTCTGACCGAAACCGAAGCCACTCTCCTCTGCTGTAGTTTCCGTGGCTGTCCTTACTGTGTGACAATAGGTGGTTTTGACATGTTCAGACCAACACAGCGGTAAGGACTGCTGTTCTATTGAGATGCTATTTTCCTGTCCCTGGGATACAGATGCTTTGGTTTCTTGGTATCTACAAGGCAGGACTCGTGAATTACAAAACAGCTGGCCTTGGTATCAACAAGACCTGCCATTGAATGTGGGCCTCTTATGGGACCGATGACTCCTGGCTGCTTTCTTGGCAGCTGAAGCAGCTGCCCTCAAGTTGGGTGTGGCCAACAGTCCGGCACAGATCTGGGAACTGGGAACGCTGAGAGTCTTATTCCCCTCTCCCAACCAAAACTTATCAGAAAGATCTGGCACTTCTGTTTTATTTTTGAGTCAGGCATGCCTAACTGACATCCATCCTTCTGCCTCAGCCTCTGGAGTGACTACAGGTATATATTACCACATCCACTGGGATTCTTTATAATTTTATGATTTCTTTTTTTCCTCTCCAGAGAAAGCTCTTGGAATTCCTGATGAGACTGAATGGAACTCCCGTTCCCTGCTGCTGGGGACAAGGATGAAGTCACTCTGGAAAACAGCTAAGCAGTTGTTCAAAAAGTTCAACAGAGTTCTCATGGGGTCCAGCAGTTCTATGCACATGCAGCCGTACATCCACATAGAAATGGATAGACTGTGTTCACAGCAGCGTGATTGCCACAACCAAAGGCCCATCAGTGGAGAGAGCAGAACACACTGGTTACTAGGAGAGGAGAAGAGACGAAGCACCTATTCATGCTGTAACATGAACCAACTTTAAATATGCTAAGCCACATCCTACATGACGCCTTTCGACATGTAACTTCCAGGGTAGGTGAGCCTACAGAAACCAAAGGTTTGAATGCTTGCCAGGGCTAAAGATATGCCAGCTTGTCGGGTAGTGAGTGAGGGAATTCTTTGAAAGGTAACAAGATGTTCTAAAATCAAACTTCACAAATCATTCATAACATGTCTGCAAACATGCTAAAAAAAATGACAGTTCTGCACATATCTGGATAAGTGAATTACTTGGTCTATGAACTATACCTACAGTGACTTGAAAAGCAAAGATAATGTCTATTTGCGCCATCTAAATATTACGTTCCCTTTTCCAGAATCACCTGTTTGACCTTGTAACAGCTTACACAAGGTCACAGAAAAGGTGGTAGACACTACTCTAGGCAAGCTCCAATGCTTGTCCTCTAAGCAGCCTAGGCCAGTGCCCTAACCAGGCCAGTGCTCCTGCCTTGTCCTCACAGTGAAAGGGTGATACACACAGACTCTGAACAACCTCCTGTCTGTACATCTCATACGTCTGAAAAGAGTGTGCTCAAAGTATGGCTTACGGTGAGAGATGCTGCCATCTAAAGGCTTACTGTAAAAGCATCTATAGAAAAACAACTCAATTCCAGCCGGCGGTAATATATTGCGTCTGAAACAGGCTGTGTTATCAAAGGAGCTTCTTCTTAGAAAAGGATGCTACTTCAAACTTTAGCACGCATGATTACAAATGACTAATGAAGCATTGAAGTGCATGGTTGTTTTAAAAATTTATCTAACTCTGTCAGAAGACTGTTTTGAATTTTAGTATAATGGTTACAGAAATGGGGAACTATGTTCACAGTCTAAGTGGGGACCATTGCCTATACAACAGCATCCAGACTGTATCTAATACACATATACGTCCACACTCAAGATGCATAAGAGGGAAAACAAAAAGGCCAAAGCATTTGACAGGAAGAACAGAAACAGCAAGGTGGCCACAACAAAAGAAACAGAGTGGGGCACATGAGAGCTGAAAACTATACAGGCTTTGGCTTGTCCCCAGCTCCCTACAACAGCAACTCGGAGCGCTGCTATCCTATCTCTTACAGTTAAAGAGCAAAGAGGCAGCAACGCCTCTGATTACAACTGTCTAATGATGTATAGCCGTTGCAGCTCCAGCCTTACCCACGGCTCCGGATACCCTGCCCCACTCACCAGAACCCATCAAAGCGCAACGGCAGCAAATCCAGGGATCTAGTTCCGGGCTTCAAAGAACTTACCCATTATCCCCTCAAAAGCACCCTCTCTTAACAGCTCGGCGCTTTCTTAAAATGTGGATCATTTCCCAGGCATAGCCAGTGGTTTCTGTGAAAGGTGGGCACAGGAGCCTTCTGTCACTCAGAGCCTTCAGAAGCCACACCCATCTGTTTAAGCCACACCCAGAACAGCAGTCCAGTAGGCTCAACTCAACTACGGGAGAAGCAAAGCTAGGGTCGAAGGTTCAAGGCCAACCACAGCTACAGAGGAACTTCCTGGCCAGCCCAGGTAACTTACTGAGGCTATCTGAAAACACCAAGTGAAAAGAGCTTAAGGACACAGCTCACTAGGAGCGCACTCACCTATCACATGCACAGCCTACAGTCAATCCCTCCTTCAGAGTCTTGCTTACAAGTTCATGCTTGCCAATCCGGAGGGACTGAGATGTTAAAAGATCTGGATGCATCTAGATTCAATCACCATACTCCTCCTTTCTCATCTCCCTCTTATGCCTATCTCACTATGCCCCCTGGGGTTAGGAGACAAACAGGCAGACAAAGCTCTTACAGTGGGGGCAAAATCCATGAGGACCCAGACCAGACCAATTTGGTTCCCAGGCAGAAACAACGATGCTGGATATGAAAGGCGATCTAGAATACAGGGAAGTAAATAAAACCATTATCACCCATGCATTCAACCTGGGGAGAGCCAGGAATCTGGGGAGAAAGGCACAGTATTCGCTATTTTTAGGTCGGGGAAACTGAGGTTCGAGTTAAATCCAACAATTTGCTCCAAGCACTGAGGAATCCACACAGCTGTCTGTGCCTTTCTGAAGCCCAGGATTGAGCCTCCACGGGGAACTCTAGTTTGAGCAAGAGCGAGGGCTTCAGAGCAGGTAGCAAGGCTTTTTTATTCATGCTGTGTGTCCCGCATGTCCCCTAACTTTTACTAGCAGCAGAAACAGTAAAGCGAATATAAACAACTGTTCTCCAGCATGACCCTTTTATTTAAATTGCTTTTCACGAACAGCGGAACCTCCGACGCTGTAAAACAAGATACATTTATAGGCGGAGAGGTTTTATTCTTGCCCCAATTGATCGTTAGAGAATTCGTGCTCGGCTTCTATCAAGCAAAGCAGATGAAGACTCGTCTGCCCTCTCTCCCTCTGAAACACCATGAAAGCCGCAGTAAAGGGATTAAACAGAAGCAGCCAAGGAAAGGGGACAGCTACAGGTGAGAACCTGGCTTCTTCCTGAGGTAGGGAAGAGAATTCATGCAGCAGAGGACGCAGCAGAACAAAAACACCAAGGGGTCAGAGAGCCTGAGAGTCTCAGACCAGTCAGAGACAGGGGCCAGCAAGGCCAACCCAGCGGGGTGGAAAAAGAGGCCTCTTCCTGAGCCAGGAATATTTCTTCCCTGAACCTGGCAGGTGAATTTATTTCTAGGAAGGATGAGTTCAAAGCCCCCGAGAAGTGTAGTGTTAAAATAAAAATAAATTGGGATTAAAAAAAAATGTTATGTGCACACTAATGGGCCAAAATGATACACATCCCTTACTCTCTACTCAACTGTGGTAATATGGACAGACACGGTGGACACTAAGGCAGGATGTGATGCAGAGGGCACATCTCTGGGGAAGCTCAGACCTGCCAAGTCCCATAGCTAGCAGACCCCTGAGCACACTGTGGCACAGTCTGAATGTTCAGCAGAGCCATATATAAGTAAAGATATGGGGGAACGGGGGTAGATGATTTCTATCAACTAAAGATTCTGCCCCATAAGTCACTTGACTGAAAGAAACAGAGTCATAAAAGGACTGAGGTAATACAGGGAGGAACACCCCCAGGGAGAAAGCAAGAGTGTACAGTGACCAGGAGTGTCAGTCAGGAATGTGTCAGCCACGCAGGCTGCAGCTTCAAAGTGAGGACGACCGAGACCTTACTGGTGCGGTTACCTCCACTGGTCTTCACCTGGAGTGGCCATCTATTGCGTAAAGTCCATGCTTAAAGTCACTCCAAATACAACAGCCAGACAACTATGGACCCAGATTAGTACTGAAGAGCCCATTTCCCTTAAGTCCTGTCACTCGGAGGAAAATTACTGCCCAGTGCCTGTCCACACTGGCTTCTGTTTAAAACAGACACTACACATCCCCTCAGCACTGACTAAAGCAAAACAACTTTCCTCCTTACACAAACCAAGAAGGCAAGGCTGCAAAGCACGTGCCCAAAGAGAATGACGCTCCTGCTACATCTCTGCACTACGGCAAGAGCTCTAAAAAACAAGGCTGCCAGGTCTGAGTGTGAGCTAACGTGTTTAACGTGTTGGCCAGATGACTATTCCTGGTGGTCACTCCTGAATCGTGGTCTCCCAAGGCCACATCAAGAAGCTGTCCACCTTTAGTGGTGTCCCCAGATAGTCTTGATGCAGTGTGGTCTGAGGTGTCGACAGGATCTCAGACCATGCTTTGGTAGCAAAAGGGAGACCCACAAAGACCACCAGTGACTTTCCCACTCCTGTAGGCTAATAAGGGTCAGATGGCTGTGTCCCAGCCTGGTCTAGATTAAGAAGCTTAAGGTAACAGTGTTTTGTTTGATTTAAAACAGAACAAAAACAACAACAACAAACAGAGTCTCAGTTGGCCCAGGCTAGCCCTATGTAGCCCAAAATGACATATTATAGAATATACTATTTACCCAGGCTGACCTTAAGAACACAGTCCTCCTGCCTCCACCTGTTAAGGGCTAGGATTACAGATATCCGAGCTGTATCTGGTGAATGGCCTATTCTTGATCATAAATCAAACTTATTCCATATGGGTTTTACCTATCTATTTATTTTGGCTTTCCAAGACAGGGTTTCTCTGCATAGGCTGTTCTGGAACTCACTATGTACTCCGGGCTAGCTCAGAGGTCAGCCTGCCTCTGCCTCCCAAGTGCTGGGATTAAAGGCCTATGTCACCACTACCCTGCCTGTGAGCTAACTTTAAATCTCTTTCCCTATACCAATCTGCTTTCCTCAGCTCTCTATGTGCTAATGAAGGGGCTCCCAAAATGATAAAGGACCCTCAAAATCCAAGGATACAAAGAAAAAACATGCCAAACAGAAGATACAGTCCCAGAGTTTCAGTGGCCAGAGCCCAGCAGACACGCTCAGCTGCTTTAATCCCGGAGAAGGGCCTGGAAGACACTGGTAAAGCCACCCCAGTCGCTGTACTCTGCCAACGGAAGGCTCAGCCTTGTCCCCGCTAGTACTCCATCTCTGCATGCACACACTCTTCCCAGAGGCCGGCCTTCCTACTCTTTTGGACTTTTTCATCACACAGCTATTTTGCTGCTTAGAAACTGCCTTATAAGGAATGTTTTTAAGGAGGATGATAGAAATAAAGCAAGCTGGGCTTTATCTCCAGGCAGTAAAAGAGGGGAGGGCAGAAGTTACTTCTCATTTCAGAGCATTTCTGCTAAAAAACAATTCTGTGCCTGTATCTGTGCACGCAATAATCGGGGTGGGTTGAGGCTGCCCACTGCACAGCAGTAAAGGTCCCATCAATTTTCTCTGGGCTCAGTTTTCACCTTTCATGTTGGAAGATGGGCACAGGACAGGAAAATCAAACAGACTAAGGATTCTCTCGATGGCAGAGTGCTCTTTATCTAGAGCCAATGATTTTCATTAGCAAATTCAAATGGCAAACTACTGTGGGCTGCTCTCAGTCTCTAGAGATTTTTGGTCTCAATAAATAAAAGACAAAATAAACAACAACAACAACAAAAAACAAAAACTGGCTCAGGACGGGTGGAAAGGGCTCAGTGGACAGGACACTTGCTGCACGCAAGAACGAGAGGCTGCATTCTGATTCCAATGCTCACAGTAATAAAAACAGGTATGACCATCGGTATGCATCTGTAACCACAGCACCGTCGAGGTATGCTGGGGCATACTAGAGATCAGCCCAGTTCCAGTCACAAAGGAAGAAGGCAGAGTGCAGAGTGCAGCAGAGCACACACCTTTTCTTAGAAGCAGAGTCTTGTAGTCTGGACCTGGCTACGCAGGCCAAGTTGGTATCACACCCTCAGTGCCCCTCCTAAGTGCTGCAATTAGAAGCATGCACCAGACATGGCCGGTCTTAAAGAGTTTCTTTTTGTTGTTGTTGGTTTAGTTTTATTGTTTGTTTTTAAAACAGGGTTTCACTATGTAACTCTGGCTGGCTTCGAACTCACTGTGTAGACCAGGCTGCCCGTAAACTCATACAGATCTGTAATGATTTTTTTTTTTTTAAGAAGAACAGGATATACAGACAGAGCTTCTAAAGTTTGACCTCTTTCCTCCTGTATTCCAGTGGTGGTTTGAATATGCTTGGCCCATAGTGAGTGTGCTCTTTGGAGGTGGAGCCTTGTTGAAGGAAGTGTGTCACTGTGGGGGTGTGTCACTCTGAGTGTGTCACTCTGAGACCCTCCTCCTAGCTGCTTGAAAGAAAGTCTTCTGATTGCCTTCAGAACAAGATGTAGAACTCTCAGTTCCTTCAGCACCATGCCTCATGCCATGATAATAATAAATATCTGAATAATAAATAATAAATATAATAAATAATAAATAATATAATAAATAATAAACTTCTGAACCTGTAAGCCAGCCGCAATTATAAAGACAGCACTTAGCTGTCTTTGTAAGAGTTGTCTTGGTCATGGATTCTGTTCACAGCATAAAAACCCTAACTAACACAACTTCCAAAGAGAATGTGGGAGCTGTAAAAACGTGGTATATGGTAAGAGGAGGAAGACTAGAGTCAACAGAGGCTGCAGCAGACAGGGACTTTTCAGCCCACCCATCCTGCACTCAGGGAGGGCTAAAGCAGTGATGGCTGCCCACAGATGTAGCCAAAGGCCAAAGCTAGCATCTTGGGAAGATTCATTCTGAGAAAGGCAAAGTCAAACAATCTCCACCCGCAAGCCCTGACAAAAGTATTCTTTGTTCTACCAATTAAAAATAACCAACTCCCCCCCTCCACCTCCACCACCAAAAAAAAAGCTGCTGGGAGCCAGTGGTGGCTAGAGAGACAGCTCAGAAGTTAAGAACATTTGTTACTCTTGCAGAGAACCCACGTTGAGTTTCCAGCACCACAACTGCCTGCAACTATAGCTCCAGGGCAATCTGATGCTTCTGTGGCTAAATAACACACACACACACACACACACACACACACACACACACACACCCCACACACCACACCACACACACACACACACACACACCACACACACACACACACACGCAGGGAGAGGCAGACATACACACAAAGAGAGAGAGAGAGAGAGACAGAGGGGGGGACAGAGAGAAAGGGGGACAGAGGAGAGGGGGAGAGGGGGAGAGAGAGGGAGAGAGAGGGAGAGGGGGAGAAAGAGGAAGGGAGAGAGAGGATAAGAGAGAAAGAGGGACAGAGGGAGGGAGAGGGGTAGGGGCAGGAAGAGGGGAAGGGGAGAGGGGAGAAGGGAGAGGGAGGGAGAGAGAGAAAGAGAAGGAGGGAGAGAGGGAGGGAGGGAGAGGGAAAGGGGTGGGAGCAGGGAGAGGGGAGAATATGAGAATATCTCTCAAACCTGGATCTTGAGCAGAGACCTGATATACAAGTGGTAAATGTCCCACCTGCTTTCACGTCACAAGCCACCATCAAAGCACAAGCACACTGAAATACTGTCTAAAGTTACCTTCAGGTCATGTCTTTGTGGTATATAAACCATAAATTAATTTTGTGCTTAGACGTGGGTCCCACCTCTATGATATCTTACTGTACGTATTAATAAATACTCCAAGCACTAAAATCTGACTTCAAGGCACTTCAGCTTAGGTGTAGTCAACTGGTATGAACCAGTTTTAAGTAAAAGGGAGAGCCATTAATTTTATGGTGGCCCTGGAAGAAAGATCTGTTCCCTTCCTGGAAGGGTCATGTCCCAGTTTTCCGAAGAGACGGAAACAGCCAGTGAGGAGATGGCAGAGGAGATGGCTCTGCCGTTGGTTGGTCCTACGGCAGGAAAGGAATCCTGCATCCTTTGAAGTAGCTAAATACAAAGAGAGAGAAGAGGATCCTGGGAACCTTCTTCCCCTGCCGGTTCTGGGCACTCCATTCCCGAGTGTGGTCACCTATAGTTGTCAGAATGCACATTCTCAGACCCACCTTACAAGAGCAATTCTGGGCTACCCACCCATGGGGGCGGGGGGGTTGTAAAATTTATTTTCATTTCATGTACATCAGTATTTTGACTGCATGTCTGTATGTCTATGTGAGAGTGGAACTGGGGTTGCCAAGTGGGTGCTGGGAATTAAACAAAGCTCCTCTGGAAGAGCAGCCAGCACTCTTAACTACTGAGCCACACCACCGCCGCCGCCCCCCCCCCCCCCATAGGTATTGTGGCCTTGCCTACTTCCTGAGGAAGCTTACAATCAAGTGAAAAAAGGAGAGAGAGAGCTGTCATGGCACAGTGCTGTCACTAGGGAAAGCATCAGAGAGGAAAAGGCACCGCCAGCGAAGGACCTGAAGGTGAGGGGAGGAGTCATGGTAGGAAATGCTTGCAGGTGAGGGGGCGGAGTCACAGTAGGAAGGCGGAGTCACGGTAGGAAATGCTTGCAGGTGAGGGGGCGGAGTCACTGTAGGGAATGCTTGAGAGGTTGAAGGTCTCTTCCCACAGATATTGACTCCCAAGAAGAAAGGGGTTTCTAAAAAATGCATTTTACTTAATTGTTAAGAAGTAATATTTCTCAGGGGGAAAAAATTAAATTTGCAAATACTTCCTCAAACTTTCATTTAGTACAATGGCTACAGCACACCTACTCTAAACCCTCCGCCCTTCTGTCAGATAAGAGACATGAAGAGGCAGATGAAGAGCAGGTGTCTCACCCACCTAAAGATCCCCTCCCCGTGGGAAGGTGCTGAGTTCCTGCTTCATTCTTCCTCCCTAGCATCCAGGAACGGGTCAGAGCAGAACAATCCTGAGTCTCACTCTCAGTGGTAAGGTAGGAGTAGCCCATCTCCCTTGGCTTTACCTTTGATGTGCATGTGTGCACGGATACTCCGCCACCTCTCAGCATGTATAGGAACCTGCCTATTCCACACCACAAGGAAATGGCCACCCCAAAGACACACACATACTATCCTTCAGCCTCACCCTCAGAATCATCTGTCTCATTCCGTCATATCCATCTAACCTCTGGGCACTGACATCAGGGCGAAGAGGGCCTGAGAGATGCAGACACCAATCACTCTTACAGAGAAGTATCTATGAAGGACTGTTAAGTGGAAAGACTTACAGGTTATAAAGAAGATGAATTATAGTTGTTGTTTTTTTAACAGTCTGAGAGCTGGGGATGTATCTCAATTGGCAAAGTGCCCGGCTAGCATTCATAACGTCCCGAGTTCAATCCCCAGCACCACATAAAGTGAGATGCAGTGGCCCAAGTCTGTACTCCTAGCACTTTGATGGTAGATGCAGGAGGCTGGAGCGTTCAAGGTCATCCTTGGCTACACAGTGGGCTCAAGGTTTGTCTGGGCTACAGAAAATCCAGTGGCATCAATTACAGTTAACAAAGCCCTCTCAGCTGAGCTGGATACAGAGACCATCAAAGATCCCTAAGCCCCTCTCAGACAGTGTGCAGACCTTACAGAACAGCAAACACCTTCAACCACACAAAAGGCGCAGCTGCAGATGATGCGGAACCACCTAGCTCCCGTTCTGCTGGTGAGACTACAAAACGTTTAACTGCTTTCAAAAATAGTTGATGCTTTCATACAAAATATATCGTACATACTATATGATCCTGGCAATTCCACTCCTAAGTCCCCTAAGTCCCTCCCCAAGGGAAAGGACACTTGTGCTTATACAAAAGACAGTGTGCGTGCAGTTAAAGCAACTTCATTTATCATCACCCCAAACTGGAAACTACCCAAGTGACTTCCAACTGGCAAATGGACAAGCTGTGGCATATGCATGCAGTGGACTACTTGTAAAACAGGCAGTAAAAGTTTATCGATACCCACTGTGACATGCATGAGTCTGAAGTGCACCCAGCCAAGAAGCTGGACTCAAAAGGGTGTGCATTAGATGGCTCTACACATCACATCCTGAAAAGGCAAAGTTCTGGGTTTGGAGAAAGACCGTGGGTTTCCAGGGCTTCAGGGTGCAGCCAACTATAACAGAATATATGAATATACTGGGATGCAGAACCGCTCTCTGTCTTCATTGTGCCGGCATTTACACAATTCCAATGCATTTGTTGAAGCTGAGGCTCTGTGCTGAGAGATGTCCCTATTTCCTCTTCTCTCTTTCCTTTGGCAAGGGATGTGGACATGTCTGCAGAGTAACTTAGAAAGTTTTCATGAGGCCTTCAGGCAGTACTGTGTTAGAAGTGTGTGATAAGATAAGACATGTCCCCAATCAAGTCACTTGATTTCTAGAGGCCTACAGAGACTGGGGTTAGGATAAGATCCCTGAGGTGAGGAACCATCTGGAATCATCCAGGCAGGTCCCAAACACATGCATGTTAGTATGAGAAAGGAGGGGATAAGACTGCCACAGAAGTAGAGAGTGGAGGGTGTGGCCACCAGAAGCTACAGAAGGTAAGCATTTTCCCAGACAAGTACTCTATGGATGGTGCCTGCGGCTCAGACAGACAAACAGCTGAAACCACCAAATGGAGATAACAAGCCACCATAGCCCCAGGGAACACCTACGCTTCAATACCAACATGGGAGCCCCACCATGCCCAACTCCTCCCAGCCCCTCCCCCCCATGAGGGGCAACTTCATGGCACCAAGGTACTTGTAGGTAATGTGCACTGCTAAAAAGAAAGGGCAGTAGGTGTCTTGTTTCAACTATTATGTGTTTGACGGGGCTCCGTACTCGAAGCCAACTTTAATCCTGACATAGTAACACACATTTTCTGTCCCTAATCTCACCTCTCCTGGGTTGAGTTTATCAGCTGTCCTACAACCTAAGCAGAGTTTACGACTAAATGAAGAGCTGAAATAAACTCAGAGAGCAACACGATTGTTATTAGGAACACGCTTGTCACTTCTACCAGAACCAGAGTATATCTAGTAGAGAATTCCTAGTCTTTAAAAAAAAAGTGTAGTAAACGGAAAGACTGAGCAGCCTTCATGTCCTACCTGAATTGTGTCTCAGTCTCAGGTGATATTCATATTAAATATGATTTTAGATTAATTAATAAATGCAACGCTCAGAAACTGAGTTTAAATGCTATGGAAACCATGCTCTAAATTGTAACTAGAATACACTGAAAGCAATGTAAGATTCATTTTAGAGATGAAAGGCTCATCTTAAAAGAGTCTCTCAACCTGGTAAGGTCAAGCCTTCCTTTCAAAATATTAGTGGAAGGAAAGGGACTCTTGAACTCCAAGTCCCTCCTTGTCCTCCAGCTCCTACCCAGGCAGCAAGGCTACCCATCATGCATCATTGCCCATGTCCTTGAAAGTACAAGGCAGCTCGCTGCTGTGCTGTGTTGGCTGTGTCTTGAGGAAGGAAGCACGCTGGTCTCAACCACGAAGCCATCTCGGCAGTCAGGACCTTACTGTACAGGGTCAGTAAGTGGAAGAGCAGACTGGGCTTGTGTCAGACAAACAGACTTGATCGTGAGCACACACCTTCTGCGCACTGAAACATCTGCAGACACCATGCAGTGATGTTCTGGACAGAGCGATTTGTCACCATTCCCCTGCAGGGACCCAGACCACTGCAACCCCCTCAGCAGTGGGCTGACTCTGTCAGTGTTCTGGGTTCAAGACAACAGAAAGAAGGCTTTCTACCCTGAACACAGCACAGCCCAGGTGCCTGTGGGGCTTTTATTAGCGAAAGCTGCTACAATGTATCTGACTATCCTACTAAAGCTGGGTGAGATTGACATCAGGTTGACGCTTTCAAAACCATGTGTGCACAGGATACCCATGCCTGTGTTCTCGAGGCCAGGAGAGGGCACCGGGTCCCTAAGAGTTGGGGCTAGAGTTAACAGGCACTTGCCAGACAAGAATGCAGGAATCCAAACTCCTTGTGTCCTTGTGACTGAGCAGAAACCACTGTTAATCCCTGAACTGTTCAGCCCCGGTTACTTCCTTTTGTTTTTAGAACAACTATAACTCATGTATCTTTTATCTAAACTTGGTAATAACACAACATATACCAAAGTAGCGGCCTCCCTTTAAAGAACAAAACTATTTTTCTTTTTAAAACTTGCTGCTAGAACAGTTAAGAGTTTCAGAATTTAGAAGACATTGTCCCTGGAAGACTCAGTATTTACCACAAGGTGGCGCTGCTCCGATGCCAGTTTCAGACAAAAGCCCTGAGGCTTGCTGGGAAAGGTTTCTTCACCATCAAGGCAAGAAATGATCGCCACCCTAAGTGGGATGAAGTCCTGGATGTTTTTAAGGTTTTAGGTAACACATATATGCTTAGCAGTTACACTAAGGAATTCAGTCTCAGAGGCAACAACTTCCTGCCCATTGTACACTTGGATAGTCACAGCACACCCACTTAGGCAGGTCCCGACTTCACGGAGAGCCACCCAGGCACCAAAGCGGATGCAAAGGCCTGAGTGCTGCTTGTTACACAGGGGAAAATCTGAAAGTCCGTGCACACTTAAGTCTGTACTGGAATAAATGAACGGGGAAAGAGGCAGCTCTCAAGATACAGAATAATCGCCAACAATTTATATAGATACTCCAAGCTCAGAAGTGACGGGCTTTGCTCCAAGCCCTACCTGTGGGCTTTGCACAGTGACCATGCAGAGAATAAAGTGTCTTCTTTATGTGGTGGACGGAGGCAGGGAGGGAAGAAGACAGGGTAAGTTCAGTGGAGAAAGTGAACAGTCACAACCTTGGCTGGATGACGAAGATCAACCAAGAGAGGTGAACTACACTGTTGGTACACACCTTCGACTCTGTGGGATAAAGAGGTCACCCCAAACTCCTAAGACCTGGCCGATGGTGAGAAAAACATCAGACATGTTTCAATAAGCAGGCACTCTACAAAATATCATACCCAAGCCACCAGGGTCATCGAAACAAAGAATGTCTGAGAAACTGTCACAGTCAAGAATATATGGAGATGCCTCTAACCCCAGCAGAGGCAGGCTCATCTCTGAATTCGAAGTCAGCCTGGTCTGGTCTGTAGAGTTCCAGGACAGTCTGGGCTACAGAAAGAAATCCTGTCTCAGAAAACCAAACCAAACCAAACCAACAGACAAAAAAGTATCTATGGAGACATGATCTCTGAACATGATAGGATAATGTGGACCAGAAAAAAAGTGAATTAGAAATGGGGGGAAAAAACCACAAATACAGACTTTAGTAGGTATCACTGTTGGTTCACTAATTATATCAAAGTATCACACAATGAGAGATTGACCATAGACCATATGGAACTTCTTAATACTGCCCTTTTGACCTCTTCTATAAGCCTAAAAATACTCCAAAATAAATGTTTATAAAAAAAATAATAAAGTCAAAGGGCTAGAGAGATGGCTCAGAGGTTAAGAGCAATGACTGCTCTTCCAGAGGTCCTGAGTTCAATTCCCAGCAACCACATGGTGGCTCACAACCAACTGTAGTGGGATCTGATGCTCTTCTGAAGACAGCAACATTGTACTCATATAAATAAAATCAATAAGTCTTTAAAGATATATACACACACACACACACACACACACACACACACACACACCCCGAAGATCACCCAAGGCTCAAACAGTACTTGGCAAATGCTGTCCAATTCGGAAGCGCCTATTCACAAGGTGGTACATGTGGCCTTGTGGTCCCACACACTTAGAGGACACAGGAGAAGCAGAAAATCTCAACTTTACTGCTGGCCACAGGAAGGACAACAGCAGCAGTGTGAGCCTCTGTGTCTTCTGTGCCAACCAGAGCTCTCGTGAATGATCTTGACAACGGGTGGCAAGCCAGTGAGGTAGGATGAGCCAGGCTTTGAAATCAGAGGAGAATTCAAGTCCTAGCCGATTACTGGCTGGGTGTGTAACTGCCAGGAGAGCTAGCACCTAGCCACCCAGGGCTCCCCACCAACTGTTGTTGGGGTTGGTACTTACATCTGCGATTTAAAATGTGTGTATTGAGTCTAGCACTCAAGAAATTCTAACTCTCCCTTCCTAAGCGGTAAAAGTCAAGGAAAACCATGGTCTAGGCTGAATGACTACCGAGTACTTTTGTAAGTGTGTGCCAGACTACAGCTGTGACCATCTATCTACATATTATCCATGGCTGCTTTGTGTCATGGTAGCTGAATCCAATGGTTACAACAGAGATCACAGTAGCCTAATGTAGTTCCTGTCTGACCCATGGCAGAAGATGGCCAACTCTGGTCAATTGGTGTATTTCCAAATGCTAACAGATACTTTTTTTTTTTTTGCATTTTCTTTTTTTTAAATATTATTTATTTATTTATTTTATGTATATGAGTACACTGTAGCTGTACAGATGGTTGTAAGCCATCATGTGGTTGCTGGGAAATGAACTTAGAACCTCTGCTTGCTCTGGCCCCACTCACTCCAAAGATTTATTTATTATTATATGTAAGTTCAATGTAGCTGTCTTCAGACACTTCAGAAGAGAGTGTCAGATCTCATTACGGATGGTTGTGAACCACCAATGTAGTTGTTCGGATTTGAACTCAGGACCTTTGGAAGAGCAGTCAGTGCTCTTATCCACTGAGCCATCTCACCAGCCCAACAGATACTTTTCATTCCATATTATACTTGACCTTTAACATCCTGAACTACCTTCTTCCTCAAGGCCTGAGACCTGAGTGTGGGGTCTGCATTCTGACTCCCTTGTGCTCTGCACAAACAGGACTCCCTGGGAGATCCGAAGTCCCTGGCAGGCTAAGTCAAATTAGTATTCATGGTAGTAAATTACACCCGAGCTCCACCTGGGTTCCAGCAGAAATAGCATTCCTCAAACTTAGAGCCTAAGGACCAATTAGTGCCTTGGAGCTTTTATGTTTAAGAAAAAAATGTAGAAGTCCTGCCCACCTTAGAAATATCATAAAAACTGTATTTGAGGGGAAAATGCAAAGGTACAAGGAACAACATTTTTTTCAAATAAAATTTCACCCAAAAAAAGCAAACTGGAATTCTAGCAAATTTCCCAACTGGCTCTGCCAAGACATAGCCCCCCAAACTCTGACTGCTGAGCCGAGGCATGGGTAGTGCCTCAATGGTGGTCCACTGACACCCCAACCACGGCTACACCAGCATTGTGTGTGATGATGCAATGTCCCTGTCCTCAGTCACTCTCCATACTCTATCCCCTCAAGTTCTCATGTGCAAATACGGCACCGGCA
This sequence comes from Mus caroli, assembly GCF_978045245.1. NCBI lineage: Eukaryota > Metazoa > Chordata > Mammalia > Rodentia > Muridae > Mus > Mus caroli. The sequence goes on from NW_028227257.1 coordinate 120,955,629, forward strand.
CCGCAAGCCAGAGTTTCTTTCTCCTAACATTTTCTCAGGCTGACCTCTGCCTCACTGCGTTCTCTTGTCACTGCCGAGAATGAAGCCGCTGTACTTCATCCCCCAACACTGCAAAAGTCCCAACCCGTCTCAACTCTCAGCTGGCAAGCAGAAAACAGACACTGCTCCAAACCTCAAACCTCTTTCATCCCTCTGTATAAAAACACCCAAAGGACATTACTGACAAAAACAAAGTAACAAAACACTTAAATCCTCCCAGGCTCCATGGCCCCTCTGCAACTGTTTCCATCTTCCTCCCTAAAGTTCCTTGCCCGCTATTCTCAGGCTCCACCCACCCTGGCCCTAACTCACTTTTTCACGCTCCTTCTCACCATGGGGGCTGGGGGGCTGTTCCATGGTCAACTAGAAGCCCCTTAGGAGCTCCTGTCTGCCTTGGACTTCATCTACTAAGGACCCCTTCCAGCATCACACAGGAATGGCTGAGCTTCCAACCAAGGGATTCTCACTCTTTTTCTGTCGAGCCCTGCTAACTAAGGTCCAAGTCTGACATTACTGGAAAGCCATGCGCTCAGAACAAAATGGTATATTCCCTTTACCAGCAGGGCTTCTCCTTCTCTGCCCTTGCCTGAAGAGCCTGAAACCCCTTACACCCTGCGGAATGTCTCATGGCCTTGGTGAGATTATAGGTTCAGTTTCCTTTCTTCTGATGAGAGCCCATTCTTCAAATGCCTCCCGCTGCTAACGAGGCGTCTCATCCCCTTAGCCTTGAGTCAGGAACATGCACCCACCCTAGAAATCCCCACTACCTTCCCAGAACTTCCCCTTGATTTACCCTGAATAAAGTTGATCTGTCTCCCTGAAGCTGGTCCTGGAACACTGTCCTTTCAGTTAGTACTCACTGTCAGTCTGGAACCCTGTCACCAACTCTGCCTCCTTTGTCCTTCTGGACCAGTAGCCAGTGACCCCAGTGAGGAGGAGACCCACGTTTTTCCAGCAGTCAGCAGTCTATAGACTCTTCTGTGACTTCGCCATCACCAGTCTTGCTCAGTCAAGCGGGTTTTCCCTAGAGCTTGGAGCCAAGTGTTTATTTTCCTCTACATCCCCCTCATCCCGAGCCCAGAGCTCACCCAGCTAAGATTCAGAAAACCCGCATGAAACAAATGTTTATGGAAGCTCGAGAAGCCACAGAGTGAAAGACTGACTCAAGGAACTCAGAGTGCCTCTGAGGCCACTGGGAAAAATAAACATCACCACCAGAGAGCCACCTCCACAGTGTCCTCTTGTGACGAAAAGCATCCTGGCTGGAACAGTCTAATGAGTCCAGGAAAGCTGGAGCAGAAAGGGACCTTTGAGCACCTCATATAAAAGACGAGGCTACTGAGAATCTCCAGGGTAAAAGAAAACATGGGATGTCACCCATGGAAATAAAGATGCAAAAACACAAGTAAAAGTGTGATTCTCTTAAGTAATCTGTGAGAAATTTCTTCCTTGCTTCAGAGCAAATTCATGGAACACTTTATTTTTTCACCTCTGTCTATGACAGAAATCTGAGGGCCACCAATACGGATCATCACAGCTTTCAGGGGTCAAGTAAGATTCTGTTTTCCCTTCTTCAACAGTAAATTGATTAGTAAGACACCACACAGTGTAGGAAATAGAAAACAGGCGAGAGAGATGACTTAGCAGTTAAGAATGCTTGCTGCTTTCTTAAGACAGGAGTTCAAGTCCCAGCTCCCACTTCAAGCAATTCAGGAGTCTGTGACTCCAGCTCGAGGATACCCAACGCCCTCTGCTGGTCTCTTCAGGTACCTGTATGTATGTTGCATGTATGTATGTATGTACGCCTGTGCACATATACAAATGTGTGCATGCAAATGCACACAAACACGCGTTTTTTCTAAGTCTTACAACAAAATAGAGTGTGCTGTGAAAGCCAAAGACAGCACATATCAATCCTCAGGTACTGGGTTGGTTTCCTGGATTTGACACTCACATCATTTCCCCTGTCAGAATCTTCTAGGGCTCAGATAGCCATCTGAGGCACCTTTCAGCTTGTTGCTCCTGCAGGGCAGCTCATACTTCTCCACGCATGCTCACTTATGTTGTCATGGTTCATCTTCATCTCTTTCGATAAAAGTGGCCACGGGACCAGGAATGAACAACACATGCTACAGGAAATGGAAACCAGTATCCAGCAAGACCCTTTCTACAGAAGCTATGGATGGCCCAACTCGCTCCCAAAGCCAAGGCCAGAATGTCTAAACACAAATCCAGAGGTGAACAGGTTCATCAACATTCACAAACCCAAATCCAAGGCAGTTTAGAAGTCCCTGCCTTTCAACAGCACTGGCTTCCTAGTCAGAGATAGAAAGTCAAAGGTTTTGTTTGTTTGTTTTTAAAATGACATCTACAAGGCCAGCAATGGCCAGAGAGAGCAAACTGTATGATCTCTAGCACCGGTTTGATGTAACATTCACTGCTTTTCTCCAACATGTTCTGGGAACACAGCTCTTTATAAACGGCATCTGTATCCTCCCAAAGGGAGGGGGAGGGAGGAGTGTATATGGTAGGTGATTGATTGTCATTTCTACAGGGAGGTCAGACTAGTAACTTGCAAAGATATAGCACTACCAAGACAAGGCCTTGGAACTTGAACCCAGGTCTGTCTGCCTGGATGATACAAAGCCTGTGCAAAAAAATTTCTATTAGAGCAGGAAAAGAAAAGCGGGAACAGAATACAACAGCTCATATTCACCTAGTACAGACTATACCTGCTCAGATTTCACAGCTGCTTGTTCCAAGCACCTCTTTGCATGCACACACTCAAATGAATGCATAAATATTCATTCAAGTCTCAGAACATATACATCTGGCTCTAATAAAAACTGTTATCACTAAATTTTATACACACACACACACACACACACACACACACACATATATATATATATACACACACACACATGCAAAATGTTTTCAAGAAAAGAAACCCCTATTGTGTTTTTACTAAAGACCTTGAGGCTGACTGTCACTTTTCTGACTGGCACAATGGGGTACTTCCCAGCATACACGTGTTTTATCCAGAGTCCTCGAGAAACACTGTCCTGCCCAAAACAGCAGTGTCCCTAGAGCTTGGACTGTCAAACAACAGCCTCCAGTCTTATGTGGGTGGAGTCATAACTAGGCACAGTGCCCTCATCTGCAGCTTACTGCACCTTCTCCATAAAGAAAAATGGCAGTCTCATTTGCTGGCCCCACAGCCAGGCCCCGCCCACACTTGTCCTGTACATGACAGGATTGTGATGTACAAGGTACATGTTTCTGCTACATGTACACTGTACAAATTCTCTACTCCATCTGGTATACACCCAAGTAAACATCAATCTGTTTCGATGACAGAAAAAATAACAGCGGTGTCATATAGAGACAGTTTGTTTGTGAGGGGCTGGCTGCCATGAGCAGAGAATCGATGTTGAAGCACCCGACACGAAGGCTTCCACTCCAGTACTGACCTGATCATTTAACTGCATTAAGGAACACCACAGTGACTTTCTCCTATGCACAGCTCCAAACACTAGGCTACTACTGTCAGCTTGACTGCACTACAGCTCTGCTCCCATTGCTTAGTGAGCAAAGATGGAGTATGCAGTCACCACCACCTTCTGAAGCACTGGCCTCTCATGTCTGAGAACATGTGGGGACTGTCATACATACCAAGGCAGGACATCATCAGGCACTTCTGCCTACCTACATGTCCCCCTTTCTGCCAAGCCCCATCTCTTTCTTTGGCCTCTTCACTCCAATCACCAGGTCTGAAAGCCAGCTTCCTTCACCAGGCAATTACCCACAAATAGCCTATTATTCACTTCACATGAGTCACGTGCAAAGCCAGAGGCCATGAGCGACCCCAGGAGCTGGGGTAGAGCTGGAACTGGATCTGGCTGCATTGTACTGCTTTTGTGCCCTCGTCAAAGGAACAGAGCCTCGAAGGAGTCAGAGCCAACGGGATGACACACCCTTGCCAGAAGTTATAGATCTAAGGGTGGAATCCCACTGCAGGGCATCTGGCTGGGGATGAAGGCTCTGGAAGATGGATCCTGTGGGAATTCAGTGTTGGCCACTGAGCCACGAAGGAAGCTGGAGATGAGCTTCATACGGTATGGTTCCCAAGGAAATAGCAGCCACCATACCTACACATCAGCCTCTAAGTTAAATTTGGCTTGCCCTGTGGTATAATCAGCTCAGGCTGCCACAACAGAACAACCAAACACAGGGTAGCTTAAACAGCTTATTTTATACAGTGTGGAGAGTAGAAAATTCAAGCTAAGGATTGGTCTTCTCATGGTGTCCTCACATGGCTGTGGTATAGCCAGGTTTAGTTTCTTTGCCTACTTATATAAGAAGAACACATAGTACTGCCGCCGTGGGCTCTCTGCTCTCTCCAGCCCATCTATACTTAATTTCCTCCCCAAAGCCCATCCCCTAATGGTAGGTCATCACAGCTTAATATTTCAGCACGAGAATTTAAGGAAACACCTTCAAGATCACACCTGTAAGAAGGGCACCAGAGCCCCATCTCCCCGATAAGGAAACACCTCTGGTCAGCCCCAACACACCATGCTGTGAGGCCCCAAGTCTGGCCTGCCTGTGAATACAGGAACTGCAGACAGACTGCACCAGGGAGGCCTTTCCCCTCTCAGGTAGAAGGATCACTCTACCCAGACCGGGGCTTTGGGTGGTGGATTTATCCCCCAGGCCTTTTCAAGGTGACATGCTTGCTGGCACTCGGCACCTGTGATCAGCAAGGCAGGCTTTTTGATGAAGGAAGTAATGAGAAAATCCTATTTCCTCGGAGAAGCAGTTCCTAAAGAAGGGATGCCAGGTGTGGCCCTGCCAAGTACTCTGGATAAGTACCTATTCTCAGCAAGGCTTCCTGGGCGCAGTGCTCACTGCTCTACACCATGAAGGTTATGGGGCTGGTTACATAGCTCAGGGGAAGAGCATCTGCCTAATGTGTTTGAGGTCCTGGCTTCCATGCTCACCACAAAAAGAAGAGGAAAAAAGCGAATCCTGAGAGGGACTGGAGGTACAGCTTAGTGGCCATGTTTGTCTGGTGTGTATGACAGGGCCTGAGTTAATGGAGGCAAGGGTAGGAACACAGACTGTATCTGTATTAAGCCCTGATGGCCTGCCGTTAGGAAAGAGGCTATGAGGAGATGATTGCACATAGGTGGGCCGAGCTGGGCAGCGCGGTGCACACCTTTAATCCCAGCACTTGGGAGGAAGAGGTAGGTGGGTCTCTATTCTATTCTAGAGTTTGAGGTAAGCCTGATCTTCAGAGTGAGTTCCAGGACAGCTATACAGAGAAACTCTGTCTCAAAAAACACACAATAGGTGGGCTTCTGAGAGCAGAGACCCTGTGACAATCTTATGTGTCCTTGTATGACTAGGGAAAGAGACTAGAGCTGGTTTTGCAATTGCCACGTGAGGAGACCCCGAGAAGGAAAGGCACATTAGTCTCCACAGTCTATTTCCTTTAAAAAAAAAAATCACCCTGTTACCTTCATTTCCCAGTTCCCAGCTTTGCACGTCTTTGGCTACTCTGCCTTCAACACAGCCAGCCATTCCGACCCCCTACCAACATTTCCATTTCACAACAAATTTGAGGATTCAAGCCAGAGCACCAGCCTTCTCTGTCTGCTCCTACCTCACGCTAACACTCATTAATGTTAGAGACAGAGAGAACAGCCTCCACCAGTCTCTGTGATTTCTGGGTTTCAATGTGAATCAGCAATAATCAAAAAGATTCCCACCGTCCCCACCCCCACCTATTTTCTTTGAGGCAAAACATTCATTTCTGAGCATGGCTCTGGGCTTGTTCCAGCCGCCATCTGACACAGCCACGGGGTGCAGCTGACACTGCGATACGTGTGCCTGGCTAGAACCTCCAGCTGTCATTAACTGCAGGCAGGAGGCGGGAAACAGGCAGCAAAACCTGAAAAGCCTAGGAAAATGAGAGTGTGGGCAGGGTAAGTGAGCACAGGGGCTGCCAACAGATCCACACTGGAGCACACGCCCCTGCCCTCCCCGCTGACGAACAGCCCAGCCCTTAACTGTCCAGTGTGGTCTGGATAGGTAAGGTAAAAGGTAAAAGCTTTATGAATGTAAGGTACCACTACTTCTACATTGCTTCTGTGTCCATTGGTATTTTCAACCAACCGCACGGAGCTGGTAAACATAGAACACCAGAATTCTCCTCATCCAGACAGTTTCATGCCAGGGTCCCATCGTCCACATAAAGAAAATGACGAGATCCTGTTTTCAGGGCTCCTGGGTGGGGCTGGGGGGGGGGAAATGACACAAACAAGAACAAAGACAGGACTCCTGTCCTCAAGGAACTTATGCACTGTAAGAGACATGAATTAAATTAAATTATTCCACATGTGAAATAATTTAGTCCACACTCCACACTGTAAATAGGTTAACCCAAAATGGACCACAGATCTAAATACCAGGGTGTAGAAATGACAGAGAGATAGGCAGATCTCTCTCTCTCTCTCTTTCTTTCTTAGGAGAAGGAGAGCGAGAAGCTAGATTAATTCACGACATCACGAGTGTCAAGGCACATTAGCTGGACCCACTGGTACTAATACTACATACATAGGCAAGAACAAAATAAAAATATATATGCATGTCAAAGTTAAACTACGAAGATGTTATGTTCACGGTGGCTGTATTCATAACAGCCCAAAGTAGAAACAACCCATTGTCCATAACGGAGAAGCAAATGTGGAAAGTAGACGCGTGGTAAATAGACACGGCATGAGTTTATTGGGTAACAAAACTGAATGGTGTAGATTCATACCACAAAGCATGCTCCGAAATCACTCACGGAAGACCCCACCTCGTTATGATGCTAACTGTATGACGTGCCCACCATAGGTAATCTAGAGACACAGGAAGTGGAAGGGAAGCGGCTCAGGGCTTGGGAGTAGGGAAGGAAAGCCAGAGAGGGATGCAGAATGACTAGTAATTGAAGTTAAGTTTGTTTGGGTATTTTTAGGTGAGGTTAAAAAATGTTCTAAAATTAGCCCATAAGCAATGGTTGCAATCTTGTGAAAATGTCTTATGAAGACTGCACTAGAAACTTTAAATAGCAGAATTATGTGGTATGCAATTATGTCTCAATGAACCTGTTTTTTAAAAAATGCAACAAGATGAATTACAATGGAAAAATGTGTCGACTTAACTTTAGAAAATTAGAAACTTCTGGCAGTCATAAAATGCTATAACTTAAGTAGAAAAACGGACCAAAATGTTTCGTGCAACATTCGTGACTGACAGCTCAAGCAGCCAGGCAGGGATGTGTAAGGAGCCGTCCTCACATTCGCCATTATAAGATGGCACTGACACCTGTGTTCTAAGTAATAAACAAACCATCTGCACATGCGCTGGGGTAGTTTCCCACCCCATGTGCTCTGCCTTTCCCGTGATGACAACTCTGGCTGATGGGCTGCAGCCAATCAGGGAGTGACACGTCCGAGGCGGAGGACAGTCCTCCATAAAAGGGAGGGGGCTCTGCCATCTCTCTCTCTCTCTGGCTCTCTTCTCCACTGGCTCCTGATGGGGTAAGCAATAAAGCTTGTGCCGCAGAAGATTCCGGTTGCCCTGAGTGTGTTCTTACCAGGGGGAACAAAAGCGGCGGGCAACAAATGGTGCCGAAACCCGGGAGCTACTACATCACGGGGAAGGAGCGGTTAATGAAGTGTTCCCGGAAAACAGACTGTTGAGAAGGATCCGGTGTGGATTCAGAACTCTTCAGCTGGGGAACTGTGGTAATGAAGTGTTCCCACAAAACAGACTGTTGAGAAGGATCCGGCGTGGGTTCAGAACTCTTCAGCTGGGGAACGGATGCGTGTTCGTTACAGCTTTACAAGGTATGTCTGGTCTTGAACTTTCTCTAGTGTTAAAAGCCCTTTTATTTCTTTTCACATGTCAACAAGTGGTTAAGGCAGGGTGGAGAATTCTGGACAAAATTCAAGACAGTCTATCAGAAGTAAAGCGGGGAGAGAGAGCAGGAGCAAAGAGGAAACATGGCGCGCCAAATAAGTATACAGGCCTTTCCACGGGTCTTGAACCCGAGGAAAAGTTAATGTCAGGGAAGAATACCTGGGGAGAGATTAGAAGGAAAGAGGAGAAAAAACAAAGGAAAAAAGAAAAGTTAATGTCAGGGAAAAATACCTGGGGAGAGATTGGAAGGAAAGAGGAGAAAAGAGATGAGTTTAAGGAGCCAGTTCTTAGTAGCTGTGAATCAGATAAAGAAATAAGCCCTTCTGAGGAAACAGACTTGGAGGAGGGAGCAGCTCATTATGAGAGAGAAATGCGAGCTTATAGGTCAAGAAAAAAGCCAAAAGCGACTGGCAAAGGCCAGCTTGCTGCTTGGCCTCAAGGTCATAGTGCACCTCCGCCCTATACGAGCCCCCTCCCTGCGTAGTGCGTCAGCCCTGTGCAGAGAGGCAGTGCGCGGACTCGTTCATTTCAAGAGAGGCACAAAGGAAGATACAACAGGCATTTTCAGTCTTTGAAGGAGCCGAGGGTGGGCATGTCCACGCTCCAGTAGAGTATTTACAGGTTAAAGAGCTTGCTAAGTTGGTTCGTAAATATGGAGCCAATGCTAATTTCACCTTGGTGCAGTTAGGCAGGCTTGCTGGCGAGGCATTAACTCCTGCCGTCTGGCAAATGATTGCAAAAGCCGCTCTCCCCAGTGCGGGCAAATATATGGAATGGAGAGCTCTATGGCAAGAGGCTGCACAAACTCAGGCCCGAGCAAATGCTGCCGCTTTGACTCCAGAGCAGAGAGATTGGACCTTTGACCTGTTAACGGGTCAGGGAGCTTATACCGCTGATCAAACAAATTATCACTGGGGAGCTTATGCCCAAATTTCCTCCATGGCTATTAAGGCCTGGAAGGCGCTCTCCTGAACAGGTGAAGCCACTGGACAATTAACAAAGATACAGCGGCTGAACGTCATTGTTCAGAGCCAGATAGGCCCAAAGAGATGGTTAAATGGAAAGATGTTTTAAATAACAAATGGAAAGGCCCGGATCCTATTTTGATAAGATCCAGGGGAGCTGTTTGTGTTTTTCCACAGAATGAAGACAACCCATTTTGGATACCAGAAAGACTCACCCGAAAAATCCAGACTGACCAAGGGAATACTGATGTCCCTCGTCTTGGTGATGTCCAGTGCGACAACAACAAAGGGAAAGCAGCGTTGGGAGATACAGAATTGGACGGCTAAATTTGAACAGACCCTTTGAAAATTGAGACTTGCCCCACGCACTTGGACCTGTCCCTGACCTAAGGACTATCTTTTCAACATTTTCCTTCTTTAAAGAATGGGTGGGGGTGGAATTATTTGGAGCTGTTCTTTGCTGTGGATTAGTGTTGCTTCTCTGATTGGTCTGTAAGCTTAAGGCCCAAACTAGGAGAGACAAAGTGGTTACTTCCCAGGCGCTTGCAGCACTAGAACATGGTGCTTCCCCTGATATATGGTTATCTATGCTTAAGCAATAGGTCGCTGGCCACTCAGCTCTTGCACCCCACGAGGCTAGTCTCATTGCACGGGATAGAGTGAGTGTGCTTCAGCAGCCCGAGAGAGTTGCATGGCTAAGCACTGCAGTAGAAGGGCTCTGTGGCATATATGAGCCTATTCTAGGGAGACATGTCATCTTTCAAGAAGGTTGAGTGTCCAAGTGTCCTTCCCCCAGGAAAAACGACACGGGAGCAGACCAAGACCCCTTCGGGTGATGAGCCTGGGAGGAGGTTTTGTGTAAAGCCCCTATTTTACACACTGGGGATTTGACCTCTATCTCCACTCTCATTATTATGGGTGGCCTATTGCTCTTAAATAAAAGAAAAGGGGGAGATGTAAGGAGCCGTCCTCACATTCGCCATTATAAGATGGCACTGACACCTGTGTTCTAAGTAGTAAACAAACCATCTGCACATGCGCTGGGGTAGTTTCCCACCCCATGTGCTCTGCCTTTCCCGTGATGACAACTCTGGCTGATGGGCTGCAGCCAATCAGGGAGTGACACGTCCGAGGCGGAGGACAGTCCTCCATAAAAGGGAGGGGGCTCTGCCATCTCTCTCTCTCTCTGGCTCTCTTCTCCACTGGCTCCTGATGGGGTAAGCAATAAAGCTTGTGCCGCAGAAGATTCCGGTTGCCCTGAGTGTGTTCTTACCAGGGGGAACAAAAGCGGCGGGCAACAACAAAAGGGGCTCTCCTCCTGCTCCTTACCGAGCCCCTCACTTGCCCAGCATGAGGGGTACCGTGGAAACCTGTGACTGCTGTCTTGTGCACTGTGGAAGAGAGGGAGGAGACCAGGTGTGGTGGTGCCCAGTGGCAGTCCCACAGAAGGGCTGAGGCAAGACAGGGAGCTGGAGGCCAGCCTGGGATCCATAGGAGACCCTGACAAAACAAACAACAGACAAAGACAAGAGAAGTGGTTAGGAGGGACAGAGGACTAGACATTGACAGACAGACAGACAGACACACACACACAGAGGTACGCACTCGTGCTTTTTAAGGTCTCAATATTACCTGACTGGCCTTGAGCAATCCTCCTGTCTCAGCCTCCTAGATAGCTGAGACCACTGAAGTATGTCACTATGTCTGGCAAATATCATAAACTGTGATAATTAGTTATTATCAAGATATTAGAATGAATAATTCTTTGTCAACTCTCATCTCTAATATTGGAAGTTAATGATACACACACACACACACACACACATATATACATACACTTGCCCTCATTAAAAAGGACTTATATGTAGTAATCATATATTCTTCATCAGTGGCTGGCAACTTGCTATATATTAGCATTAGTCTGGATGCTAAAGAAACAAACCCCGAGCCACTCCTCAACTGCCTTACTCGCAAGCTCTAGCAGGGGACTCGGTGTGCTGGTATTCTTTGGATACCCCGGGAGCAGTTTCTGGGTATAGCCAAATGACACGTAGGGAGCTAGGAGTTATAATCAGAGAAATAAGTGGACTCAGGCCCTTGAATTCAAAGTGGAACACACAGGGCTGGAGAGATGGCTCAGAGGTTAAGAGCACTGACTGTTCTTCCAGAGGCCCTGAGTTCAATTCCCAGCAACTACATGGTGGCTCACAACCATCTGTAATGGGATCCGATGCCCTCTTCTGTACTTATATAAATAAAATAAAAAAAAATCTTAAAAAACAAAGTGGAACCCACACTGGCTCTGTGTGTGAACACATGTTTTTATAATAACAGAAAATGCCTGTGTTACAGTCACACCTAGTCTAAGAAAGAGTGTAGCTGCTGCCTACTGCTTGGAGAAGGCTATCAAACCACAGCTTCCAGGAGGGAAGAAGCACTGTTCTAGTCACTGCAGCAGAGGGATGTGTCCCTACTGAAGGCTGAGTCTTAGTTGTAGTCTGAGGCGCTCGAACCGAAAGCAGGGTTAAAAGTAGCTGTCTCTACAAGGCGAAGAGGGGCTGTGTGTCCCCTGCCTTATTCTCCATGTCCAGAAGCAGCCAGCCTCAGAGACACACCTAACTACCTCACCAGACATGCACCTCAGCCTGTGCTCTCCTCCATGTGTGAAACATTCACACTCTCATTCTCTGCTCATGCAGCCGCAGCGTACAGGCAGATGGGTACTACTACTGACAGATCAGTAACTTGTACAAACTTCAGGCATGTTCCATAATGACTGTGGGATCTTTGCTTCCTTTTCTTCAAAGAATTCTGAGCCAGAAAGCTGTTCTAAGAGCCCTCCCCCAAGTCCAACAGTCTAAGAAGCCTCCATGATCTCTGAGAGCCTCTCCAAGCATCAAAGACAGCAAGCAGTTACAGATGCAACTGGACGCCAGCTGAATGTTTTTCTAAACATGAACTTGATCTGACTCAGCTGTGATAATGCCCCCCCCAACACTGTACCCTGGAAAGAAAGAAAATGGAAATGTCTAAGAAGCCCAGACAGATGGGGAGTTCAAAAGAGGAGGGTTACAGAGAGACCCTTCCACCCTCTTTTAAGGTCTCAGCAGTCCACAACTAGCCCAAACAGAGTGCCTACAAGCACCGTCCATTTAGATATTTTCCAGAAGATGTTAACTTCAAAAAGAATACCTCTCAGTGAACTCTGAAGGGAGCATCAAAATCAATACAACTTTCTGGAAAGCAACTGGCCAGTGTGCAACAAGATTCTTCACAAATACAGTCCATTTGGTTGAGAAATTGAACTCTGGGAAGCTACCGTCCTTGAAGAGGTATTTGATGTGCATAAAATTTACCAGACAAAAGACTCAGGAGTTCTGGAGAAAGGTTACACAACAACACTAATGACTTACTGATAAATGTACGCTTATAGGCAGGGTCTTATGTAGCCCAGGCTAGTCTTGAACCTCTGACCTTGCTATCTCTGCCTCATAAGTACTGGGCTTATGGGCATGCACGGATTCTTGGCGAGATGGGAAATGATACATATTGTGATACATGTTACACTACAGTTTAAAAAAAATCACTCCAGGAATTACAAACAAATCAGGAAACATTTTAGGTCGTGCTACAAGGTTTGTTTTGTATGCGAACAAAACATGCCCTTCCATGCCCTGGGATTATATGCATGTCTCACAATACATGGCTATAGTTCCTTTAAATGAAAAACAATATAAGTATTTAGGTGGCAGCTAGTTCTAAAGTCAATTATAAAATATTGAAACAGCTGTCAATAAACATCAAGATCCTCAGGAAAACTAGGAATGCAGTGTGATGTTAAGTGGGAAAAAGGAGAGAGCAGGAAAACCTTCTATCATGCGGGTCTCTGGTTTACGTGTGATAGAGGAGGACAGTGGGGGTGTGGATCAGCCAATGATGGAGCTGCTATTCAAACATGAGGACATGAATTTGAGTTCCAGTGCCCATATTAAAAAGCCAGGCACAGCAGTGTGTGCCTGTAGTCCCTGTGTTGAGAAAGGAGACTCCTTGGGGCTTTCAGATGGCTAAGATGATGGCTGTCTTAGATGAATGGGGAATCTTGGGGCACAGTGAGAATATGTCTTAAAACAACGAAATGTGGGACAGTTGGGTATGGTGGGCATGTCTTTGAACCCAGCAGTCGGGAGGTGAAAGCAGGTAGATCTCCAAAGTTTGAGACCAGCCTGATCTACATGGCAAGTTTCAGGGCAGCCATGAATATTGTGAGATCCTGTCTCAATGGTAAAATAAGGTGGAAAAGAAATTGGGGGAAGACTTTTAGTATCAGTCTCTGTCTTCCACATGCACATGTACACATAAATGTACATACAAACACACACACACACACACACACACATGCACACACAAGCAAAACATATTGAAAAGGCCAGCAGTACTTCTCTCTCCTAGATGGGACTTCCAAATTAAGCAACACTCTTGCAGAGTAGTAGGGAAGCCTTGGCAGACATTAACTCACTGTCCAAGAATCACCCGAAGAAGATGACCTCTACTTCATAGCTCGCCAGGGTTTTCTCTAAAGGAAACAGACAGCACGTCGAGTTTGTACAACCACCACAGCAGTTAGGTCAAATGTAAGATAGAAGTAGAAGTAGCCAGTGTTATCTAGTCGCCCCGCCCTAGCCAAAAGTATCAGGGGGCAACATGGCGCAAGGATCCTTAGTCCAAGGTGTGCAGGAGCCAGTGTTCCAGGTTTCAGAATATGTGAACATAGCTGCTGACATGGGGGGGGGGTTGGGGGTAAGCTAGTGGGACCCACATGGAATTGGTTGATGTCCGTGTGCATCCTGTAGGCACAGCCAGAAGGAAATGTATGTCACACTTTTAATGTGCCTGAATTTTGCCAATCACCTGGGGTTGAGTGTGATGTCCTATCAATTCTCAAAGTCATAGATACTGGGGCATTTCAGATTTCAAGATGAAGGCTGTTCAACCTCTACGGCCACCTGTCATCACTTTCTGTAGATTTCCAAGGCTGCTTCTCATCCATGCCTAATCCTAATGGAGCCAAAGCAGCCTGCGGAGATGAAAGAGCTAATGATATTACTAGGAAGAAGCCCTGGGAAAAGGCCATTTCTCATCTCTGGGAGACAAAGCAAAGATACAGGACAGACACTGGCGAGTCCCTAGTCCCATGAGCTCACAAACAACCACAGAGATATCTTAATGAGTGTCCGTCCTTGTTTGTGGTTATCATAAAATGGATCATCTAGTCCAAATAATATCGAAAGGAGAAACCCAGAAAATGGAAATGTTCTGGCAAACAGAGGAATAAAATATGCACAAACAGAGGAAGGCTGCAGAAGGGTAAATATAAACAACTGAATACAAAGCAGGGGCTGGACAGATAGCTGGGTGGGGAGAACACTTGCCTAGCATAAAGGAGGCCCTGAGTTCAATCCTCAGTCCTTCCAAAAGTAAGTGATGAAAACAAGAAACTCAATCACATAGAATTTACATTAACACACGGTTAATGACCTCTGTCTGTCTGTTTGTTTGAGACAGAGTCTTGCATTGCAGCGTTGGCTAGCCTGGAACTCTATGTAGACCAAGCTGGCCTTGAATTTTTGTGCCAGTCCTCCTGTCTCTGACTTCCACGTGTGGCAGTTAACAAGCATGAGCTACCCAAGCTGGCTTTAATATGATCCCTGGCCCACAGGTCCCAGGATCTAAGTAGTTACCCATAGTACTAATCCAAACTTTCATGACTATAAGTTGTGTTGATCAAGACGCTTTATTACAGATACAGAAGTTGACTCATAACGGAATAAGAGCTCCAGCCTGACAGTTCCTTGTTTCTTTTCTAAGCTAAGGACAAAGCACTGTTCTTTCCGAGAAGGAAGTAGTCCAGTGTACTCAGCTCACCACCAAGCTGCTGGCATCTCCGCTGTCAGGCAGAGCCTTAGTGAGTGGAAGTGCACATGTTGTCACGCCCATGCATGACTTACATCTCTGCCACCATGGCCACTTTGTTCATGAACCCATTGGGCAAGGACAGAGATGGCCATGGAAAGAGGTGTCCACAGAACAGTCACGCTGTCTACTTGATTACTGGACTCTACTCTGCTGAAGTCACCTTTTGGTGAGCATTTTTATGGGGCACAAGCATTCACCCATGCTTTTCCCACTCAAAGAAATCTATCCACATACTTCCTTGTCTTGATTATTTTTCAACGGCTGTAGAAAAATATTGTGACTAAGTCAAGTCAACTCATAAAAGAAAAAGGTTGAAATTTGGGACTCATAGCCGTAGAGGTTTATGACCCATAATGGTGAGGAGCAGACAGGTTCTGGAGCAGTACCTGAGAGCTTACACACTTATCAACAAGGTAGCAAGTACAAGAGGAAGAGGCAGGTAGATCTCCAAGTTTGAGGCCAGCCTACAGAGCTAGTTCCAGGATAGCCAGGACTACACAGAGAAACCCTGTTTCACACACACCACACACACACACACACACACACACACACACACACACAGACATACAGAGGGGAGGGGGGGGAAGAGAGAGGGGGGAGAGAGGGAGAGGGAGAGAATGTGTAAGTTGAAACCCAAAGCCCATCCTCAGTGACACACCTAATCCAACAAGGCCACACCTCCTAATCCTTTCCAAAGAGTTCCAACCACTGGGGACCAAGCATTCAAATATGTGAGCCTACAGAGGCCATTCTCAGTCAAACCACCACATTTCTCAAATGTCTTCCTCACCAATTTTCCAATCATGCTCTTTCCAAGTTCTTGACCATCCACCCAATCCACTGGTTACAGTCCAATCAGTAAAGAATTGCATATCTGGATATTCCTCCGTCCAAGCAAAATAGATAACTACATGCCCTCCCTTAAGTTTGATAAACATCAGGTAGTGAAGAGTTTCTATACAGGCAAGTAAAACAGATTAGAGATTTGGGGGGGGGGGGGTGCTCTACATATTTTGTTTGTTTTGTTTATGGAGAAAAAAAATCTTGTTATGTGTAGCCTGCCTGGTCTTGATTCCAAGGTTTGGTGTCTTTTAAAAGTAATTTCATGAGAGGCCCACGCCTGGGCAGACAGAAGACATGGAGAGGTCTTGCTGTGTGAGCCAGCAGGCTGTACTACAATGAGCAAGTATGTGCTAGAGAGATGGGAAAGAGAAGTGGAGCACTTTATGCGCTATGAAGAGAGGAGGAACTGGGGATGCAATGGGGGTGAGGAACAGCCACTGCCACCTGAGGTCATGTGATGTCTAGGCACATGCTGCCTCCAAGGGTCATATGGCCCTAATGCAGCAAGGGTCTGTGGCAATGCCTGTACCCATGTTATCACCAAAGGCCATGCAGACCTCCATAGTCTGGGCTGCCACCTGAAGTATTGTTGTCTAAGGGCCTTGCTAAGCTGTTCCTGCCCCTCACTGCCACTGGCACCAGCAGTTATATAGGGAGTGGGGAGCTGGCCCTGGTGGCATGGGTGTGGGAAAGCTAGTCCTGGTGGCAGGGGTGTGGGAGAGCTGGAAGGTTTAAACAACTCAGTTACTACCCAGGCTCAGATCCAGGGCTTTGGGTTGGTCCACCCTGACATCTACCCCATCTGTACGCTGCTGGTGCTCATGAAGAGGCTGGCCCTGCCGATCCAAAGCTACAGGGTCACCATGACACAATGTAACAACAGGATACCCAAGAAGAGTCAGTGAGGCTCCAGTGTTGATGGTATATCAGAAGCCAACGGGCCTCCAACCAGACTAATGACTCATTTGCAAGTAAAGCTGTTAGGGCAAAACGGTGACACTGTGGGACACACGGACACATTGACACACTGACACACTGTAGCTTCCACAGAGCGATGGTTTGTTTTGTTTATTTGTTTGCTTGTTGTTCTTATTATTGTTTAATTTCTTTTGGGGGACAGAAATGAGGACTAGGGAATTAGTGGGATTTGTATACGTGTGTAAAATTCACAAGGAATCAATAAAAACTTATGTTAAAATTTTTTTTAAAAAGCCACTTTATAAACATCACAACAAAAGTCAGCAAGGTAATTTGAAGGCTGGATTTGAACAACAGTGAGGGAGCACAGGCCACAGGGAGAAGGTATGGGTACCTGGGATGGACTGGCTTGTCGTTATCCTTGGGAATTGCAGATACACTGTATTTACTGTATCGTTAGTAGCAATAGTGCTAGTTTTAAAATAGACGGGTATTTTTAAAGCCACTGCATGTTCACAGCCATATGTCAACCTTTCTTAAAAATGGGGGGAAAAAAAGACAGGTAAGACATTAGCATTCTGAATGCTTTTCCACTGATATGGTTCAAAGAAAAATGTATGTTAAAAGCCATGAAAATATCATTTTAGGTCTTCTGAGTCACTGCCATTTTTAAGCAGCCATTTTTGCCTTAAGTTTTTTTAACTTAAAATGACTGAGATGATAGTGCCAAATCACCACTGTGAGACACTAATTTGCTACATGGATTTGGGTAGTGCACAAAAAAATGTTCTGCTAGCAAGGATATGCTCAGTTGAACAAAAACATCTAAACTGGAAGGTATTTTCTTGAACCCATTAAAAGATTGAATATTTGGAAAGACTGCTACATCTTTCTGTCTATAAGACTAACCACAGAACTTAGAAATAAATTTCATCTTTATGGGAGTTATTTCTCAAAGCCAAATCTCATATTGGTCTCAAAGCCAAATCTCATATGGGACAAGTCGGTCAGGGTTTCTCTGCCCATACATATATTGAGAGTCCTCTCGAAACTCTTTTGTTGTTGTTGTTGTTTGGTTTTTTCTGTTTGTTTGTTTGTTTGTTTTTTCCGAGACAGGGTTTCTCTATATAGCCCTGGCTGTCCTGGAACTCACTCTGTAGATCAGGCTGGCCTCGAACTTAGAAATCCTCCTGCCTCTGCCTCCCGAGTGCTGGGATTAAAGGCGTGCGCCACCACTGCCCAGCTCGCCTCTCCAAACTTCTCAGACCAGTCACATTGCCCAGGTTCACCTGCCAACTCTACAGAAAGCCCCACCGAACAGATACGGACTTTGCCATCAGTAATAAACTTATGTCTAAAATGTAGATTCCCTAGAGTCTCAGGTGATCCCTAGCCCCGAGGCAAAAGCAATAGCATTTCATAGTCAGAGCAACTGACCATGGCTCAGTATGTCAACCTCTGTGCTTGGCATTCCCTCCGACTGAGGTTCTTAGTAAGACACAGGCTCAGAATCATCCGTTCTTCACGCCATGCTTGGCTAAGACATTTTTTCTTGCCCTAAATTACCAACCACATCTGTGAAGTCCACAAGGTTAAAGAAGAAAAAAAACAAAAACTGAACATTACTTAGTGATACTTGTAAAAGTTCAGGAAGGTGCACTTCATTCAGGAGTAGATGGTGGACCCCACTGCAGTAGAATTTTTCAATCAAGGTACGACTAGGCTCAACTCTGAAAGGTGCACAGCCAAGTAGGAATGCATTGCCAAGGTACAGGGTGACAGTCAGTAAAGGAAAAAAAAAATCACAAAGAGATCAAAAATCAGGAGGGGACTTCACTGAGCTCACAGAACTTTTGTTGCAGTTAGGTCATGAGACAGGGGGGCGGAGGGGATGGAGATGGTGGCAGAGCTGGGGGTGGGGCCGAGACTTCCTTGTTAAACTGATAAAACAGGTTTGTTTTTTTTTTTTAAAGATTTATTTATTTATTATATGTAAGTACACTGTAGCGGTCTTCAGACACTCCAGAAGAGGGCATCAGATTTCGTTACGGATGGTTGTGAGCCACCATGTGGTTGCTGGGATTTGAAGTCTGGACCTTAGGAAGAGCAGTCAGCGCTCTTAACCACTGAGCCATCTCGCCAGCCCTAAAACAGGTTTCTTGACTAAATCTGGATTTGATAAGAAGGCCCAGATAGGTCTGGGAGAGGGTTCATGCGTCGAACTGGAATCTGGCAAAGCAGAGTTTCTGTTGATAAACTGACTAACCTACAGACAAGCAACACAGCTGAGTAAAAAGAGATGTGTGCAGATCCCAAGGAGAGTCAGTCAGCCCAGCCAGGGGAGCCTAGCAGGAAAGGCCCTGTGAGAACCCCAATTTGCAGGAGGAAAAGACACAGAGATACAGCAGTGTGGCCAGCAAAGGCCATCCCAGGAATTTCCCTAAATACTGATAAACAGGTCAAATTCCTTGGCACAGGAAATCACCTCATACCAAAAACCAATTTCTAGCTAATGACTGAACTGTAAACAATGCTGTCCAAAATAAGAAAGTTCTGGAACAATGAGAGATTCTGGAGACTCAACCGAATTCACGTCAACATTTCTCACACGCAGCGCCTCAGGGTTTCCCCTCTTCATTTTACCACGCACAAATCTCAAACACCGACTGCAGGACTCAAAAAATAATGCATATGTCATTCCAAGTTAACACAAATATTTAGGAAACCAGAAACTAATTAATTTCATAGCCCCAGGGCACAATTTAGATGAACTCTGAATATGTTCCCATGTAATTGAGAGGAATTTTCATTGGCACATGATCAGTAGGAACCCAAATTATCCTGCCTTTTATAAGCAAATATTTGGCCAATTTAAAAGAATATCAAAGAACTGCTAGGACGCCAGGGATGAGGACAGGAAGGGCTTTCCTCACATCTGAATCCCAGCCTCTCATAGTTAACTGCTGCTGGTTTTTGTTCTCAGTATGGGCAAGCGTGCATGAAGCTGGTAATGACAGAGGGAGGCAAGATGCCCTACACAAGTGACCCATGGCTCCTGCCCTGTTACAAGCCTGAGTCGTCAGCAGATTCTAAACCGTACAGCTGCTCCAATGCTGGATAATGTCAGCAAGCAAACACATCTGCTATATAAGGCTTGGTAGGGATGAACAGGCAGCCTGTTGTCAATGGTACTTGCCTATATCCATAACTTTAAGGGCTTCTTGAATCTCTATGAAAGTCTATCCTGGGCAGCTCATTAGTATACTTGGAGGTGGAACGACAGGCAGGCAGGTTGAAATACTTGAGTTGTTTGCCCTGGGGGCAGCAGCAGTTCAGAGTAACTTCTGTTCTTACAGAGAATCTGAGTGCAGTTCCCAGCATCCACATCAGGAGGCTTGCAATCACTTAAAACTTCAGTTCCAAGAGACCCAACCATTTCTTCTGGACTCTGAGGGCACCTGAATTCATGCGTGCACATACACACAGAGGCACAAACATATATGTAGATAGAAATAATTTTCGAACCCAATTTTTCTAAAAGTTATTTTAACGTTGAAAAAATATTCTCCTAAAAGATTTGGTATTTTTGAGATGAGATCTCACTATGTTGCCTAAGCTGGCCTGGAACTCCCAAGTTCATGCATTTCTGCTTCTGTTGTCTTAGGTGCTGGGATTATACATATACAGGCATACACCACCACACCGGGCTCTCCCAGAAGATTTCTTACATGTACTCATCTTGATATATACATGTATATGATGTATACATGATATATAGACCATATGTGATGCAATTATATATGATTATATATGTATGTGTGTGTGTGTATATATATATATATATATATATAATTTAAATGACCAAGATAAAGATAGCTTATGTAGATACTGGGATGCTTTTTTACCTGGAGATTTTTTGTTCGATCTTGACTGTGTCAGGAGAGATTGTCGAGGCAGCAAAGGTGATGAAGGAAGAGACATAGAGACCCCTTTGGCCAAGCTCACACGATAGGTGTCCTCTGTTGTGGACAAACTGTTCACAGGAGAGTCACCACTGGAGGACAAGGCAGGCGTCTCTGAGCCAAAGTCACCTCCTGGAGTGGAAAGATGATATTTAGGTTATACCACTCGTGACAAGTTGATAAGACTTTAATTTCCAAGAGCTACATTCTTAGAATATAATTCCCATATACCAGACATACTTCTTTAAACGACTTCTCCTGATCACTCTTGAACTCCATTGCCTGCAGGGGAACTCAAGCTTTACCACAGGAGCATGAGACAACTCTGCCAGGAGGCCTTCTGTCCTACTCAACTGCCACACAAAGTCCAAAGCCAGGAACTCTCTGGACTTCCAGCCCAAGTCTGCTTCCTCCAATATGGGAATCCCAATGGAAGACCTGGACTGCACCCACAGGGCTTCCTGGCCTCACTTTTCTCTTTTCAGATCCCACCTACTCTTCCCTCACTGAACCCCAGCCAACCCCAACCCATCACAGCGCTCAATTCTGAGCAGGTTCCCCTAGGATCTGACCCCCAAAGGAACCTGGGAACAAACTAGCACACCATTATGAAATCAAACTTTCAAGAATAAGCAGATCCTCCAACATATAGGATGCACCTATAGTGTACAAAGGATACAGGGATACAGGATGTACCTATAGTGTACAAAGGATACAGGGATACAGGATGCAATTATAGTATACAAAGAATACAGGGATACAGGCCTCTCCAACATAGAGGATGCAATCATAGTGTACAAAGAATACAGGGACACAGGCCTCGGCAGGGACAAGCCTCTTAGAGAAGAAGCGTGGCTGGTTACATGCACTCAGATGGTACACTTTCCTCCTACCTGCCCCTCCCCCAACTCGGCCGCCCCACCCCAAGTCACATTCCTCAGAATGCACCAAGAAGCAACCAAGGACAGCAAAGAAACTTGAGTCATCACTCCATAGATTACAAACCATCTTCAAAGTTCTAAATTATAGACAGTAGAATTCAGAGGAGACATGTAAGTTTTCCATAAGCAAAACCTGTCTGTCTGACAAAGACTCCTTCCAACTATTCTTTGTCATGACTTCCTGGCTACAAAAGAAACCCATGTGCCACCCTTGGGGGTGGGGGGATGAACCCTCTGAGATGTCTAGCCAGGCAGGCACTCATTCCCCCCCCCCCCCCCCCCAGATCTCTGTGCATAAGGCCAGAAAGGGATGTGACCCAAACCGCCATTATTCATGCTGTGCTGCTGTGCTGGCTTTTCACATGGGAAGGGCTGTTAACCCTGCCCCAGACTGGGGGAACACACTGAAGCCTTGGCTTCCCAAGCAACTCAAAAGTGACAGAGCTGTCAACAGCAAAGCTGTGGGCAAGCAGGCAGAGCCAGCAAAGACTCTTCAGCCTCACCTGGGCCAACTACACTCGAGGCATTTCA
This sequence comes from Mus caroli, assembly GCF_978045245.1. Lineage (NCBI taxonomy): Eukaryota > Metazoa > Chordata > Mammalia > Rodentia > Muridae > Mus > Mus caroli. The sequence continues at coordinate 120,977,772 of NW_028227257.1, forward strand.
ATAAACCTGAGACGCTAATGAGTTATCACGAATTGCCCAGGTCGCTCATTTGAAGGAAGGAAGAAATGCACAATTACTAAACAGCCCTCACTAGAATAACAAACACACTAAAGGCAGGTGGCCAAGGCATTCTACCCCTAAGGGCAGAGGGTAAACCCTAAGTGGGGAGGGTAAACAGGAGTTAGTAGAGGCCCTTTATACTGTCCAGGTGAACAGGAGAGGTTCCTGCCTTGGATGTTACACCCCCTGGACTCTTGCCGATACCACCTCTTGAGATCTGTAGCCAGTGCATGAGGCACCCTGACAACCACTTCTGTGGCTGCCAATGAAAGGCAGAGCCAAGGCTACAACCAGAGCACATCTCCCAGTGGGGCTGTATGCTTATACTCAGAAGAGATTCATGAGAGTTTTGGGCACTTACTCTCTCCGTCTCACAACTAGTCCCATGACCAGATCCTACTACCATTTGGTTCTAAAGCAGATACAGTGCCTACAAGATTTAGGCAACAGGAGTCGGACAAGAACATATAAGTAGTTACACACACACACACACACACACACACACACACACACAGAGTTACTGAGGATGGCGGAGCTGCAGGCAAGGCTGATTTTCCATGTGTTTGAAGAGAGCTATGTGGCCTCATGTACTACCTAAGTCATAGACTCGGTCTGTAAATGGCAGCGAGGTGGCCCGCTAGGCCATAAGGAATAGCCTCCCTACCCACTCGGAAAGATCTCTGACCTACACGTGCAAACCTAGACTTCCAGTCCCTTCCTTTCAATTGGAACACAAAGCAATGGAAATACACACACCATTGCCAGGAACTGCTAAAAAATTCAGCGTGCTCCTGAGAAAAGAGTTGCTGTCTCAGAGACAGAGACAGAGTCCTCTAACACGGAACAAGAGAAATCAGGGGCTGGAGTGCAGATTTACAGCATTTTCCAATCACAAATCCTGCCCGTAAACTTTGTTTGTATCGAGCACAGCAAATATTTTCATTAACTGCAAGTCTGTAAGGCAGAGCCTCCAAGGCATGCGGCAGCCATGAGGACCCTCAGCCTTGGGACCAGCTGGGCTCCAGCTCTTTGATTTTATGTAGGCTGCAATAAAAATGGGACTTAGAGATGGGGTTCGGGGGGGGGGGGGCGCTTCCATTCCAGCTTTGACTTTGCCATCTCCTGACGGTATCTGTCCCAAACATGCTGTTCTGTTTGGCTTCCCAGAAACAATTAAACTTCCAGCTTCCTTTTATAGGGAAAGCCCAAGGCAGAGAGAGCAGCTCTATGGAAGATCAGGAGGCACCGAGTACCAAGTGGGAGATGAGCCTGCTCAGAGGCTGGACAGCATCCTGGAGTCCTAGAGCTTTAACTTTAACAGCACAGAGCAGCAGGTTAAGGTCCAAGGCAGCCCAGAGCATCTCATGACACCAGAGGCCAAGAGTAGAACTGTGGTAGGGGCACACACATGAATGATGATGGGGTGTTCAGAGCAGCGAGGCATCAGAAATCCCCGGCTCCCTCAACATTCCTCAGCAGATGCTGAAAAGGGTTTCAGAAGAATTAAGGTTGTTTCACGGCAGCAGCCAGCGTGACTGGGGCATTTCTTTTGGCCTTGAGTAGACGTTGTTTTAACTGTCATCTCTTTTATTCCTCATTCCAATTAAGTACTAGGAAGCACATGTCAATCACGCTTCCTGTTGCGGCAGCAGAAAGGCCCAGACTGGGCAGGACAGTGCGTCCTCCCCAGGGTACACAAGCCATGTTATCAAGGACCAGGATTTGCCAGGCTCCCCTCCAACGCTGGCAGGTGCTTCCCATGGAACATTTAAACCCCAGAGAGAATCGCATCACCCAGCATGAGTCCATCTCAGAGAGTCCCCTGATCCAAGCACCCCTCCCATAGGCTAGAAAGCAGAGCAGCATTAACTGGGAGGACAGAGGGAGCAGCTGGAACCTTCACCCAACCAGCAGCCGTCTCAGATCCTAACACACTCTGCAGTTGTTATAAGGATGTTGGGAAGAATGGAGAATCCCCAAAGAAACACATCCTAAATGAGCTAAATATGTAAGGAGCAATCACACTTTTCCTGTAAAAGGGGCCGATCGTATCTCAGGCTCTGTTAGTTATATACAGTCTACACACACACACACACACACACACACACACACACCTTTTCCTACTTTAAAATCACCAATTTCCTACATTCTAAAAATAAAAGATCAGGAAGGACATGGGGGATAAATGGATGTTTGTAAGGTCTTCTGTATTTATAATAAATCAAAATTAAAATACACACATAATAAAGTATAAGAGTGAAAGCCGTACGTAAAAGATAACGGACTCACCAAAGAGAATAAGACATCTAATAAATCCGTGTAAATCAGCAAAAATGGCTTTTGACAATAGTTCTGTATTTAACACACACACCCCACACACACTCCTAAAGACTTTGAATTTAAATTCATAATGGAAGAAAAAAAATGTGAATCTAGGAGACGAACATTTAAAGGTGGCCACGCAGAATGGCAGTCAGCCCTGCAGATTAAAGTACATGGACCGCAGGATTAGAGACGGCTTTCAAAGGAGGGCAGAGAAGGCAGGTGGATGAAAGCAAAGCCTATTTGAGAACGGGTGGCCCTGAGAGTGGCAAGGGTGAGCTCACACATTCAGGTAAATAGGTCTACAGAGGCAGGAAATAAGATTTCCATTTATCGTGCCATAAAGTGGCCAGGGAAGGCGGGGCTGGAGGTTTAGAATAGAAAGATGTTCTGTTTATCCAGCTCCGGAAAACGGGACTCGGGTGATACATTTAACTAGGGCATTAGATGTATTACGGCATCTTATGTGGTTCCCGCCTCTGGGCGCACTGCTTTTTAAACATATTTTCCATCATAAGGTTTTATAACCACATAACTCATATATATTTACAGAAACCCAGCACGTTGGGAAAGATTTCCTCTGCAAGACCCAGTGTCTTTCTGGAACCTTGTAGAAGGCTCTCTCTGCAATGGAAAACACTTCAAAGCACCTTACACAATGCCCTGGCTTCTAGGCCCAGCCACTGAATATGCAGTGTACATTTTCAAAAAGAAAGAATAAGTGGACCTGTGTCGACAACTTCTCAAAACATATCCACACAATCATGACTAATTCTCAAACAGTACCACAGTACCATCATACACACACACACACACACACACACACACAGAGCTGATTCCCCAGGGTCCAAAAAGTACTAGCTAATGAGACAAGCCAGTCCACCTTCTCATTGTGGGGGTCAGCAAACGTCCTCACACTTCACGCTCTCTATCCTGAAACATAAACAGAATGTCATTTTCTCCCTGACTGTGCAAGCTTTTCCTTTAAAACAAGTCACCATGCAAGAGCTACAGTGCTTTTAAAAAATCTATGACCTCAGAAAACCCTCCATTCTCAGACTCTACAGAAGCATAAATGAAAGCAAATGCTCTCAGGGATGCAGGTAGGTCCCCAGACAGAGTGCTAGGAGCACCCCGCTCCCTCACTTTGTCTTCACAGCCTCCCTACCAAGCCGTTACTGTTCCTAGTTCTCTTCTAGACGAGAAGACCTAGAAGTAGACAGGAATAAGCAGCGTGCCTGAGGGCCTGAGGGCACCAGCCAGTGTCAACCGTGAACTCAGGCAACCGCATGTTGCCCATCTCCCTGGTGCCACTCCCCTTTTAGACTGCTGCTGAGATACTCTTTCAATATGACGTCATTCTGTGTACCCGATGGAGAAAACCAAAAATAGTGTGTATATATAGGTCTGCACGCAGTCCCAGGCCACCAGGAAGAAAGCTGTTCCCTCGTCTACTTTCCAGTTCTGTGCCGGCTGCTTAATTAGATCCAAGCACTCCCGAACGTTCCACTGGGGAGGTACCCGGGCCTCCTGATCATTAATTTACCTTCAGTCGCACCTTATGCTGCTGTCACACAAACCAAGAGCATCTGAAGCATAGGTGTTTAGTCATCAAGCACTCAAAATAGCGTCCTTCTCTTTCACCAGGACTGTACATTCATTAACTCTTGCAGCATATGGGCCTGCAGTTCCTGCAGGGAGCCTGGCCCAGAGGAAGAATAAAAATGTGGGTCAGCTGCCACCAACTGCAGCCTGGAAAGGTCTGTGGGATGCATGCAAATTCCTTAATCTACATTCAGCATCGCATAGATGTTTTCTGACCTCACAGACCTCCCCACTTCTTAGATGCCGAGGCTTTCAAGGCCTTGTAATGCTATATCTGATCAGGGCAGCGGCCCCACCTCCTCTGTTCAGGGAGGAGGCCAATTGCTGCTAGGGTAGCTGTCTCAACTACTGCAGCTCAAGTCATAGGCTTTAAGGTTCTCCCAAAGAGGGCAATGTAATGAACGCAACGTGTACCGGGGATTTCTCTCGCCACTGGAACAAGAAGCTGGTCAGGATCTGAGACGCTTGTGTTCTGATTTTTATAAAGGAAAGGAAAAAAGAAAATGAAAGAAAAGAAATGGCAGTTGGGAACGTTAGTGCATATCTGCAATCCCAACGCTCAGAAGGCTGAGGTAAGAAGCCAGAGGTCAAGGCAAACATGGGGAAAAATAAAAAGACAAGCAGGAGAGAAAGGGAAAGAAGAAAAACCATAGGAAATGACCCTGCAAACCAAGTTTTCAGTATTTGAAAATGTATGTTTCCTGGGGGTGTATGTGTATATACCGATGTTCATGTCATATGTATATACAACTCTGTGTGTGCTGTGTACATGTCAACACGCCTACTGTTTGGGAACGGAGGATCTCTGGAGTTTGTATCAGGCCTGCCTCTGCAAATAGGATGTAAACAACTGGGAGAATGGGCAGAGGTTAATCCTTACATATGGCTCACACCCTCTATGTGCATGTGTGATGTAAATATTTACATTTATACTCCCAAGGATAGAGCTATGTGTATATGTGAAGGGTTTTGAGTTAAGTGGGCCACCTGCTCTGCTCTCCCTTGGGAGTGAGTGAAAGGAAGCGCCATCCCACAGGCTTTGTGCTCAGGGACACCTGCAAGTGACTGCCACCCAGAGGTGACCTGTCTGCACTTGGCAGGCTACCCTGAGACAAGGGAGAGGAGCAACAGAAGGCCATCACCAATGGCAGGTACTTCTTCTTTCTCAGCCTGCACTGTCTCTGTGCCAGCGCCAACTACCAGGGCTGTCACTGGCAAGGGACAGCCAGCTGACGGAGGAGTGGGCAGGGTTGAGGTGGGCTGCAGGTGGGTAAAGCATGAGTCCTGGACTGTGTGTAAAACCGCATCAGGCAAGTAGTTACGCAAAGCCTCCCTACAGCCCAGTAAAATGTCTGTCAACAAAGAGGTAAACCCCCAAGAAACAGGAGATAGCTAGGAAAACCATAGCAATCTAAAAGAGGACACTGGAGCATCCTTTGCTGTTGCAACAATGCGTGGCTTAACCACATTCCAGTCAGCGGGGCAATAGAGTCCCTACTCCCTCCACTGAGGCTGCTTCACCCCAAGTCTCCCAGCATGAACCCTTCCTGGACCTCCATTAAACAGGTTCCCCTTACACAACGGGCCTCCCCTAAAATCCTCAGTGGTGAGGAGCTGACAAATTATATAGTTGATCAATGAAAGGAAAGTAAGTAGCTTTTTAAAAAATGGTTTATTTTATGTGCATTGGTGTTTTGCCTACCTGTATGTCTGCGTGAAAGTGTTGGATCCCCTGGAACTGGAGTTACAGACAGTTGTAAACTCCAATATGGGTACTGTAAATTGAACTCCAGGTCCTCTGGAAGAACAAATGGTACTCTTACCCACTGAGCCGTCCCTCTAGCCCCTCGGAAAGTGAGCATCTTTAAGACTCAGAGAAAAACAACAGAGAACACCATTCATAAGCACTGGGCATCCTGGTGGAACATGGAGTGGTTGGCCTAGGCTGTTCAGGACCACTTAGTATGCAGCACAGACCTGGATCCACCACTACTTTATCAGTACCCAGCACTGATAAAGAGCTCAGGAGAGTTTCCCCAGGCCATAGAGGAAAATGGCAAGAAAGCTTAATGATGTGAGAAAAGATTACAGATATGGAGAACAAAAGATGTTTCTCAGAAGAAACCTAGAAAATAAAGTCATTAAAGCAAAACTCTGTTCTGACAGGAGGAATATAGTCTAACGGACCCATTAGGTTCTATGCTGCTTCCCTGGAGGAAGACACAGTCCTAATGTCACCTGGTAAAAACTCTGTATCGAAAGCTTAAAGAAAAGATTGTTACAGACCAAGGTATGTGTTTTTCAATGTGCATAAAACAGGATGCTGCAAAGAGCAGAACCCAGCGGTACCTGGCTACTGAGCCGTTCTAGAGCTGTGTGAACGAAGGAACCACAAAGCAGGCAACTCAAAAACCAACCACAAGTTAATTCCTGTCATTTCCAGACCTTACAGTCGTCCACAGTCAAAGTGGAGGCAGGATCATGCTCTCTCGGGAGACTAGTCAGTCCATACCTATTTCTTCATCTCTAGCCAGCCATCTCTGATGTTTCTTGGTTTGAAGACCCAGCCCTCCAACCCTGCCTTCATCAATCCACAATGTTCTCTCTCCATGTGTATCTGTGTGTTTGAAACAGGGTCTCCCTCTGTAGCTCAGGCTGGCCCAGAACTCACTCTATAGCTCAGGCTTGCCTCAACCTCCCAGGTCCTGGGATTACGGGTACAAACATCACTCATTGTTTCAGTCTTACATTGTTTCCGTCTTTCTTAGGAACCCCAGGATTTGAAATTAGGACCAACCTAATTCTATCGAAATCTTAAATTAATCACATCTGTAAATACTGTATTTCTAAACTGGGTCATTTCCACAGCCATGATATTAAAGGTTTCAGCTTCAACTTATCTTTGGCAGGAAATGCAAATCAACGCTCAACACGTTACCTTCTCCAACATCAAAAGCCAGAAGTCACAAAACAATAGCTGTATCTAGAGAGAAGGGCTAGCCATGACCAAGTCTCCTAAAGCAAGTTTACAATTGTTCGTCTTATCAAGCGAAAGCATTCTGAGATACTCCCAGTATCAACACACAGGACATATATTCCTCTGGAGAGAAGAAGACATTACTTCAGAGAGCCGCCTACATCAACTACAATGGAGACACTATGGTTTCACAAAGTCTGTATATATAACCCACGCCTTGTAACACTTCGGCCAACTGTCCCTTTTCACCCCCTTCCCTTTCAGGAAATGTGGTCTTCAACCATTCACTTCACCTCTTAGTAAAAAAAAGAATCTGACTGATCTCTTAAAATAATAACTGTAGCTGTCCTGCCAGAACTCGCTAACAGCGGCTAGCATTTTAATGGTCAGGACACTGGACAAAGGCAGAGGCACAAAGGCTGGTTTTGGTGCCAGTGAACAAGTTACAAGAGAGAAAAAGAAAACAGTTTGCCATATGATCGGCATTTTTTTAAACTATGTGGAATAAACATCCTAGCCAGTATACACAATGTTTTATATACTGTATGACAGTAACAGCAAAATGGGATGCACAACCCGTATCAGAGAAGGAGTCCAGTAACGTGGTGGTGGTGGCCGTTCTTACGGCTCAGAGGCCTGGATGGGTTTCCTCTTCCTTGGCTGCTCTCAGTCTGCCATGTATTCTGGCAATGTCAGGACACGAATGTTTCATAAAGTATACTTGATTTTCTAGCACAAACTTACTTCAAACAGAAACTTAACACCCATCTCCTTTTACTTCCTGGGGCTACCCAGTAAAGCTATCTCACTGGATACTTACCAAAAGGGTGGGCTACTTTTCCTCTTTCTAGAAGCTTTCAATCATAACCACTATGGACTTCAATCCACAGGCTCAGTCTTGTCCTTGTGCACCTAACATACCTGACCCATAAACCCAGGCCTTCCTGCTGTAAGATTGTTCTCCAGTGACGTTCTAAACTGGCTTCTGTCTGGCTGCCATTTTTCCCTGTGTGGACATAGGGTCTCCCCATGAAGACCAGGGTGGCCTCAAACTACTCCCAAAACTAAGATTAACACATGGTAACCATAACCCGGCTGTCTTATTCCAACCTAAACCAATGAATGCATGCTTTCTTGTCTTAATGTTAAATTTCCTTAAACACAACCCAAATACGCCCTCTTAATTTGTAGTAACACAACCAACCTGCCTTTTCTCACCAAACCCTCTATGTCTTGTGGTCGACATGAGAAGTAAGAGGAACACGGTGTCACAGATCTCACAACTATGTCATTAGTGTCCTGAAACCAAGCAGCAAGAGAGCCTGGACCGGCCAGTGCCTTCGGGGTATCCATCCTTAAGCTATTCCCCCATCTCATTTAAAATGCCTTAGCCCTATGATTACAGCCCAAGCTCACTGACTCCTGAAATTCACGTCAAGTGGGTATCACAGTACACATCGGAATTTGTAGTTATGTCTTAATAATAAATGTTATCATACTACTGAGTGTATCTGGACTAATAAAGATTGCTGATTGAGTATGTGTGGGAGCGGCTGTTGCATGCGGAAGACAACTTGCAGTGATCGGTTTTCTCCTTCTGTTATGTACATTCTGGGAATGGAACTCAGGTCGTCAGGCTTGGCAGTAAGTACGGTTACTGCTGAGCCATCTTGCCAGCTCCCTACTAACGATGATTAAGCTAGTACTCATTAAGTCCTTACTAAGTGTGCCAGACACCTTATTAAACATTCTATTTACATTAGTTTATTCATCATAATCCATTTAAAATAGATGCTTCAACTTCTCCTTCTTTCAGGTAAGAACACAACAAAGTTGCCCACAGACTAGAACCCAGGCTGCCTAACTCTAGTCACGACTCTATCACAGTATCACACTGGCTTGCTGGCCCAAGTAGCAGATGCCCTAACCACAGTGCTCACAGAGCATGGAGAACTCACTGTGCAGTGCCTAAGAAATTCTATCACCCACAGATCATTTAGCAAGCCGTGTTTCCCTGAAGGATAATCATCGGGAACATTCTGTCACATTGGACATGATGACATTTTGGGGGTGGAAAAATAAGTAGAGGGAGAAAGGCTTTTGGAACAATACCATAACCTGTACACCACCCCTCACCCACTACTCAGTCTCAAACCCTGGCATTCCCGATGGCGAAGCTGTGTGCCAGCAGACTCACCACAAGAGAAAGGACAAGAATAAAGGGAGCTGCTCTCTCTCTTCCTTCAACTAAAAGGAAATGTCCTTATATGGACAGTGGGATCTATAAACATGGGGGAGGGAAGTTAGGGGTTGGAAGGGGTGGCTCAAAGTTTCTAGGTAGCATGTAAAGTTTCTCAAAACTAAACAGCAATAAAAACCATTCAAGAGTAAAGTGCTTGCCTTCCAAGTATGAGGACCTGTGCTTTCTCCATACAACCTACATTTAAAAAGCTCCACAGGCATGGAGGTATACCAGCAATCCCAGCCAGCACTGGAGGGGCAAAGAGGCAGGGAGGAGGGAATATTCCTGAGCTCACTACATGGTGGACCCAACCTACCTAATGAACCCCCAGTCAGTGAGAGAATCCAAGGTGGGTGGCATGTACTTGAGGTTGTCCTCTGGCCACCACATGAACGTGCATACATATACACACCTCCATTATATACATAAAACAGCACAGCACAGCCATCTCCCTTCATTTTCCAGAAAAAGAACATATAAATTCACTGTACAAGTAGCTATTTAACAAAGCCCTCTTCAGGCCTACTCTGAGGTACGCAGATTAGAGGAGAGAAGAAGATGCCTCTGCATTTCCTGTTTTGTGTCTTTTATATTCTATACACTATATCCACACTCTGCCATCACTCACTCTCTCTATCTCTCTCTCTCTCTCTCTCTCTCTCTCTCTCTCTCTCTCTCTCTCTCTCACTCACACACACACACACACACACACACAGAGCTCCGTTTTCAAAACAGCAGTTTCAATGACATGTCTGGTAAAATATCTTAGCAACAATGTCAATGTTGTCTCTCTGCAGCTAACCATATTAGCATTCCACTGTAATCATGATTTCTCAAAACATAAAATGGATTGCAAGTCATTTGCTTCATTCATTCTTCAAGTATGTCTCTAGGGGGGAAGCCCTCTAACATCACGTAAATTGAACAGCAAAATTATATTCAGTAGCTACTCCTTACTGTGTATCTAACTTGTAAGCGTAAGTACGTGACCGAGCGGATGTTCACACAGAATCAGCATAAACACAAAATCAAATGAAATACTCAGGCAAATTGCTTTGATCAAATCATGTGCCTTGTTATTCTGTAATAGAATCCCTTAGCTTCTGTACTTGTGTATCTGTATTTAAAGTTCGTCTTTATAGGACTGCCAAGAACGCCGTTTGCTAGATAATGGCAGAATGTATTTTTCCTAAGCATTTTCAAAGTCACATACACAAAATGTTGCATAACTAGTTGGGATGTCCCTGCAGTGACACAGGAAGAAATGGCAGCAGACCCGAAGCTCTAACCACTCACAAACTCCCACAACGGTGCAAATGTGTCGTCCTCACCTAGTCATTTCCAAGGTGACACTGAGTAGATCTGGTGAAGGACTAGCCAGAGTTAGGACTCACAGCACACCAGGTAAACTAGAGCCCGTTCCTGTCACGATGAAGTGAGCTGTGAATCTCGAGCACAGCAGTTGAGAGGCACAGACATCTTTGTACACACAGAAGCCTCTTGTTTCCCATCCTTGCATCTAGGCCTCTATAACGTTCTCCCCCCACCCCCCAATCTCTTAGCAAACACATGTCTTCCCAGACTGTTTACAGCAACTGCCCCTGCAGCAGTCTGCTAAGGGCATGCCTAATAAGCAGCTCCTTCCTCCATCTGCACCAGATGGAGTGGCCAGGGCTGGGTTGACCACACAGGCAAGTGAGCTAATGAAATGACGTGTCCAAAGTGCCACTAGTTACCAAAGTTTGAAGGAAGAGTGTCAAGAGACAGAAAAGCAAAGAACGCAGAACGGTATAGAACATGCCATCAATGATAAGGGCAAATATTTCTAACCTGCTTTCTCTGGTAACGACGTTGTTATAAGGACTTTTAACTGACTTACTCTTCCAAGAATCAACCACGTAGAGAGAATACCTGCCCTTGGTATTGGTGGGAGATTGGTCCCAATATCCCCATCAGATCTTGGGATGATCAAGTCCCTTTTGGGAAAGCGCACCGTATTTGCATAAAGCCCACATACATCCTCTTGTATACTGTAAATCACAGACAGATGTTAGGCAATACCTAATACAATGGAAATGCTATGTAAATTGGAGGGCATGCTGTATTGTTTAGGAATACGAAGCAGAAGTCTGTTTGTGGTCAATGTTCATGTAGCTTTTTCCTGATTTTAGTTCAGATTTTAAATATTCAACAGGTCAGTTCTGTATCGTTTTCTCCCCCATTTCAAGACACAAACCAGAAAGAGGCTCAACAGCTTATGCTGGGACCCAAACCCAAGCACCCAATCACTAACTTTAGGGACAGAGAAACAGGGTTACGCTCTCCAGCTTAAGAACCGGGCCATCTTTCTGTATTTCAGAATGGATTTCCCTTTGTGGATCTGGGAATCAAACCCGGGACCTTGAGCATGTTTAGCAAGTCCTCTACCACTATGACACCCCAGCCCTTACAGTAGTTCCTTACCCTCCCTATTTATGAACTATCTATTACATTAGTAAACGTAGGCATGCGGGACATCACGTACGTAACAGTGTGCAGTGAAGAATAACTGTTTCATAAGGACCATCATGTGTTCTCTAGAGAATTTGCTTTCTGGCTAACTGTGGCTCACCTCCCGATTTCCTCAATACTCTGAAAATATGAACTCTCCTCCCGCTTCCTCAGCATCTTCACACCAACATGCATGATCTGAGCTTGGAGGCTTGCATGGGTATCCTTTCTCTTTGCTGACAGCATCTCTCTGGGGTCAAAGGTGCTATGTAGGGTTCCTTTTAGTCTCACCTGATGATGCCATTTTCAAACAAAATGCATTGTGTTTGACGCCTCACGGCTGACACAAATTATCTTTATTGTATAGGCAAGAAAACTCAAGGTTCTAAGAAATAAGGCAACCTCTTCTGAGGAAACTATCAGGTGCCTTCAAACTTGGGACTGAGGGGCTACCTCGGGGGACGCTGGTTTTGTTTTAGGTTTGCCCATCAGGATTTGCTCTCTGCACAGCCCGGCTGGTCTCCAACTTACAATCCTACATCAGCCTGACTGGAAGGCAAGCTCTCAAAGCTCTTAACTCATTTCAACATGATACTTCCCTACATCAAAAGATACCTGATCTCCTGCTTGGAGACCCAGGCAGCCACTGTAACAACTGAGCTCCTAAGAAGGACCAAGCCCTCCAGAGACTCCTATGAAGGAGCAAGGCCTCTAAAGGCTCCCAGCTTCAGAACCACAGAGCTGCAGATGCAAGTCGGAGATGGATGCAGTTCCATCCACCCACAAAAGCAGCGAACTCGTGCACAAAACAGGGAAAGAGAGTTGGTCGCCTCAAAAAGTGATTTGTAACTGCAGTTTTTAACATGGAACTTAGAGAATTAGTATAGACTCCTTTACTTAATCCTACCAAATATAAAGGGTGCCTTAGATAAATCTTAAGGCTTTGTAATTCAAAATTAAACATAAGACATGTTTGTCTTTCTTAAAACGTTAGCTAGTGAGCGCTCAATAATTAAACACTCATCAAAATATTAAAGCAGCTACGAAACCAAAAAGAAAAAGAGGTCAACAGGCAGAACAGAGAAACAAATGTTAATTATTGACAAAAAGCCATACAATACTGTGTCAAAGACCAGATTAAATGCTTCTAAGATATTAATTGAGGCCTCCTCATGAGCCAGCCCTGAACACAGAGCATGCAAGTCTTTTGTCTAGGGCCACAGAGCTGGTAAGCCACACAGCCCCAGACAGATGGTTTCAAACTGAACCATGCACATACAAACAGTGCTGAATTCATACCTTCAAAAAACAAAAACAAACAAACAAAAAAAAAACACAATTAAAACATTAAAATGGGGCTTTCCTGATACTATCAAAGATTAAATCATTTAATGACAATGTTGGTAAGGATTCCAACAAACACATATTCTAATATATTGTTGGTAGACCTAGATAAATATGTTATCATTTGAAGGGTGTTTCAGCAAAAAATTGAAAAAATACAAAATTTTAAAACTACTTTAAAAGAATTCTTCTCTCCAAAGCATAAGCACATTTAGGGAGATTCGCTTCAGAACTGATTTGTAATATGACCAGAAAGACAATAAAACTTTTTATTTTAAGATAGGTTCTCATTATATTGCCCAGGATGACCAGGAAATCATTAAATAGGTTAGCACGGGCTCTGGACTCGCGTTGCTTCCAAGTGCTGGGGCTACAGGCATGTGCACCTTCACTGTCTGTGAACTGCTGAAATGAATCACAGCATACCTGCCAGTCAGGCTGCAAGGCAGCACTCGGGAGGCTGAAGCTGGAGGACCTGTGAGGTTCCCAAGCTTAGGATCAACAAAGCAAATATCCTATCTCATAAGGGAAGTCAAGGGAAGAAAAGGAAACACCACAAATACAAACCAGGGGCCACACTGGGAAAGGAGAAGAGCCAGGCTGAGAAGCCCTTCCCCACGACAACAGAATAGGGGGTACCAAGAAACCACCGGTCAGTAAAAGGTAAGCAAGAGATACACACAAAGGTCTCAATTGCAAAAGGTCCTAACTTAAAGCAGTAAGATACAGTGTTACTTGCAGAATTGACACGTTAGTAAAATTCACAACAAACTCACGACTAGGGAGAATCAAGCAAATAGCATGCGCTTGATACTTAAATACATGACAACCAGTTGAGAATTTCTGGAAACAACTTACAAAGGGCGCCAAGAGCTCAAAATGAATACATTTCTCCTAACTCTTGACTGCAGTCTGGGAACCTCCCTTCTCCCAGGCTGGACATTGCTCTAAAGACCCATATTTACTCTCGATTTTACTATTAGAGAGTCATTTTTTTAAAAATGTTTGTGTTAAGACAAAGCCTCCCTGTGTACTCCAAGCTGGCCTTGAACTCAGCCGTCCTTCCGCCCCAGCCTCCAGAGTGTTGGGATTGCAAACCTGTACCGCCACACCTAGAAATGCCAAGCAAAATTAACAGTGACTGCACTCTGCACGTAATTTTTTTAAAAGATCTTAATCAATTTGTTTCATTTTTATAGTTAAAAAAGTATAACAATAAAAATAAAGTGAGGGCAGGCTGATGGAGGCGCTTGCCGCCAGGCCTGGTGACCCGAGTTCAATACCCAACGGTGGAAAAGAACCAACTCCCAGAAATTTCCCTCTGACTTCCACAGGCATGCCACAGGCATACACCATACACAAACACAAGTAAACGCAAAAGAACTCCTTAACGTACTATGTGTTAAAAACTATCTCTAAAATAGATTAGGTAAAACCTTGATAAAAGTATCTTAAGCAATAAAGTACTGTAGGAGTTTAATGGACAACAGTTTTATTTTTCTTTAATAGTATACAAAACAGTAGCGTGTTTTATCATCAATGAATTATGGCATTACACTCCAAGAACAATCAAATGTCATGGCACTTGGTGTCCTCTCCGAAACTCTTCAGCTGAAGCTGTCACACGTGTGACATGCGGCAGTGTTTAGAGATGAGACTCTGAGAATCAGGTGGACAACCATGTGACACAGGAGTAGTACAGTCCTTGTCAGTGTAGAACACACGGCTAGGAAGGGGCCCCTGAGAGCTTGCTGCCTCTCTACACGACGTGCAGGCACAGCTAGAAGGCTGCCTTCCACCAACCAAGAAAAGCCCTCGCCATACCCTCATATGCTGGGTCCCTGAGCTCAGATTTTCAGCTCTCAGCATTGAAAGAACATAATCCCTGGTTTTTTAGCCACCCCATCAAAGATACTCTGTTATGGTGGCCGAAGCAGATAAGGAAATACACTATCAAAAATAAAAATATTTTGTCGCATCTGGTACTCAGGAAAAATATTTTCTAAAAGAAACTCCAGTTATCTGAAAACTGTCCTTCTGGAGAGACAAAGCTCTCATCCAAACTGCTCAGGGTGGGTAAGCAGAGCCCAGCACAGTCAATCAGCAGTAAGTGGAGCTCAGCACAATCAATCAGCAGTAACTCCCACTTCCAGCCTTAACCTAGAGTTCGCAGTCAAGCTCCAAGCCTTGCTGGTCAGCCAGTCCCGTGATCTACAGAAACTCCAGATAATTCCAGCACCTATGTCAGGCTGCTCCCTAGCCTGTAACTCTAGCTCCAGGGCATGTGACGTTGCTGGTGCCCTGGGACAGCCTTCATGGGTCAAATCTAACAGCCTGGATGCTCTCACACCACCTTAAACATGGGCAAGTCTTGGCCATTAAATTAAAATGAGTTGGTGCGGCCCTTGTTTGACTTTGCTCCTAAGCCTGTAATGAGAACTGGTGAGCTCAGGTCTTCCTCATATTCTCCTCTCAGAAACTGCTAAGGAGGTGAGTGGACATAGAGTCTACTACTGTGTGTCTCCCATCTTCATCTATTTCTCTGTAATGTAACTGGTAAGTTCTCCGTTGCTACTGTATGTAGTTTAGACAGTGAGGTGAATCATTCTGCACACGTTTACAGAATAGAAATAAGGCCTTGGAACTCTCTCCCGAAAATGCAAACAGCCCACATGAAAACTAAATTATGGAGATTTTATGGGATGAGGCTGATGAGGCTCTCTGCAGTCTTTTTTTTTTTTTTTTAAACAAAAAACAAAAAAACAAACCAGAAAAGCACCTTTCATGGGAGAAAAAAAACTGAAATGAAATTCAATTTGGTAAACAAAACTTTTTTTTTTTGTTTTTGGTTTTTTGGTTTTCTGACACAGGGTTCCTCTGTGTATCCCTGGCTGTCCTGGAACTCACTCTATAGACCAGGCTGGCCTCGAACTCAGAAATCCGCCTGCCTCTGCCTCCTGAGTACTGGGATTAAAGGCATGCACCACCACGGCTGGCAAACAAATATTTTTGACTGAGTTTCTAATCCATCATTTCTCTACTGAGGTTAAGCTTCCTTTTGCATACACACACATCCAGCGGGGGCTCAGGGCAAAGCGCTGAGAGCTTTGCATTCCCCTTTATGATGACGCTAGCAGGAAGCGTCTTCCTGGACGCCTCATTGGCCATACAGAGTGGGAGGGTCTGGGTGATCCTGTCCCTTCCCTCTGAGCAAGAATGTGTGACACAGCAGACCGGAAGCCCATTGTGAAGCCACCATGGCACACGTGTGCGGGTGTCCAACACATGATGAATGTCCCACACCTGATACATCCTCTTCTGGTAGATTCCCGAGTTTCCGGAAGGCACAGGAAAGCCACCAGAGGATGGAGGTCTTCCAAAAATAGACCTTCAAGAACGAGGAAGTGTTAGAATAAAGTCTTTATAAACTGTATTTAGAAATCTATCCTCAGATCTGCTTGGCACCTCCTGAAACATCTTTTGCAAGGGAAGATGTCTTTCAGTTTAATTGTACAGAGAAAGTTACAACCTAAGTAT